>NC_088227.1:35851396-36173896 GCF_036934945.1 Oncorhynchus masou masou | reverse complement strand
TGACACACTGAACTCTACCTGAAAAGTAGTTGGTGAACCAGGCAAGAGAAACAATTTGAGAAACAAAAGGCTGTTGAGTCTGCCAATAAGAATATGGTGATTGACAGAGTCGAAAAGCCTTGGCCAGGTCGATGAAGACGGCTGCACAGTACTGTCTTTTATCGATGGCGGTTATGATATCGTTTAGTACCTTGAGCGTGGCTGAGGTGCACCCGTGACAGGCTCAGAAATCGGATTGCACAGCGGAGAAGGTACGATGGGATTCGAAATGGTCAGTGATCTGTTTGTTAACTTGGCTTTCAAAGACTTTAGAAAGGCATGGCAGAATGGATATAGGTCTGTAACAGTTTGGGTCTAAAGTGTCTCCCTCTATGAAGAGGGGGGTGACTGCGGCAGCTTTCCAATCTAGGGAATCTCGGACGATGTGAAAGAGAGGTTGAACAGACTAGTCATAGAGGTTGCAACAATGGTGGCGGATAATTTTAGAAAGAGAGGGTGCAGATTGTCAAGCCCAGCTGATTTGTACGGGTCCAGGTTATGCAGCTCTTTCAGAACATCTGACATATGGATTTAGGTGAAGGAGAAGCTGCTGAGGCTTGGGCAGGTTGCTGTGGGGGGTGTGGAGCTGTTGGCCGGAGTTGGGGTAGCCAGGAGGAAAGCATGGCCAGCCGTATAGAAATGCTTCGTGAAATTCTCGATTATTGTGTCTTTATCGGTGGCGACAGTGTTTCCGAGCCTCAGTGCAGTGGGCAGCTGGGAGGAGGTGCTCTTGTTCTCCATGGACTTTAGTGTCCCAGAACCTTTTGGAGTTAAAGCTATGATGGAAAAAGCTGGCCTTTGCTTTCTAACTGACTGTGTGTATTGGTTCCTAACTTCCCTGAAAAGTTGCATATCCCAGGGACTATTCAATGCTAGTGCAGTACGCCACAGGATGTTTTTGTGTTGGTAGAGGTCAGTCAGGTCTGGAGTGAACCAAGGGCTATATCTGTTCTTCGTTCTACATTTTTCGAAAGGTGCATGCTCATTTAAGATGGTGAGGAAATTACTTTTCAAGAACAACCAGGCATCCTCAACTGACGGGATGAGGTCAATATCCTACCACAGCTATGACAATGTTTGTATTGGTTGGTAGTAGTAGGAGTTGGGATTATGCCAGTTCATTGGTTAGCTCGCTTGCTAGCTGTTTAAACAAAAAACTTTGCCAGATGATTACATGACCCATCATTTTAGTGTGTCTGGAGGTGATTATGGTTCATGCTATTTCATGAAAATGTGTACATGTCTAGACAATAGTGATGAATCCACTTAGCTAGAGGTGGCTGGGGGATGGTTATAGAATTTCCTTCACATGATCCATCAATTTAGACAAGTGTGTCAGGTAAGCGTCATCTCAAATCAAGTCAAAGTTTATTTGTCACGTGCGCCGAATACAACGTAGACCTTAGTGAAATGCTTACTTACAGGCTCTAACCAATAGTGCAAAAAATCTAATAATTAGAAAATAGTTTTTGGACACTTTCTGTTTTCGATATTGCTACTATGCAAGTACCCATTTCACTGTACTGTTTACACCTTCTGTATCCTGTGTATGTGACAAATAAACTTCTTATTTTATTTGATGTACTGTGTTTACCAGAGACCGTCATTTGAAGAACAACATGACCTGCACCAAAGTCAGATTAGGATATACAGTACCAGTCAAATGTTTAGACACACCGACTAATTCAAGTTTTTATTTTATTTTAAAAACTATTTTCTACATTGCAGAATTATAGTGAAGACATCAAAACATGTTATTTCATAGGTTTCATGTAGTAACCAAAAAAAGTGTTTGACAAATCAAAATAAATGTTAGATTTTAGATTCTTCAAAGTAGCCACCCTTTTGCCTTGATAACAGCTTTGCACACTCTTGTAATTCTCTCATCCAGCTTCATGAGTTAGTCACCTGGAATACATTTCAGTTAACATGTGTGCCTTGTTCAAAGTTAATTTGTGGAATTTATTTCCTTCTTAATGTGTTTGAGCCAATCAGTTGTGTTGTGACAATGTAGGGGTGGTATACTGAAGATAGCCCTATTTGGTAAAAGACCAAGTCCATATTATGGCAAGAACAGCTCAAATAAGCAAAGAGAAACGACAGTCCATCATTACTTTAAGACATAAATGTCAATACGGAAATTTCAACAACTTTTACAATTTCTTCAAGTGCAGTCGCAAAAGCCATCAAGCGTTATGATGAAACTGGCTCTCATGAGGACCACCACAGGAAAGACCCAGAGTGACCTCTGCTGCAGAGGAGAAGGTCATTAGAGTTACCTGGCTCTCATGAGGACTGCCACAGGAAAGGAAGACCCAGAGGAGAAGGTCATTAGAGTTACCTGGCTCTCATGAGGACCGCCACAGGAAAGGAAGACCCAGAGGAGAAGGTCATTAGAGTTACCTGGCTCTCATGAGGACCGCCACAGGAAAGGAAGACCCAGAGTGACCTCTGCTGCAGAGGAGAAGGTCATTAGAGTTACCTGGCTCTCATGAGGACCGCCACAGGAAAGGAAGACCCAGAGGAGAAGGTCATTAGAGTTACCTGGCTCTCATGAGGACCGCCACAGGAAAGGAAGACCCAGAGTGACCTCTGCTGCAGAGGATAAGGTCATTAGAGTTACCTGGCTCTCATGAGGACCGCCACAGGAATGGAAGTCCCAGAGTGACCTCTGCTGCAGAGGATAAGGTCATTAGAGTTACCTGGCTCTCATGAGGACCGACACAGGAAAGGAAGACCCAGAGTGACCTCTGCTGCAGAGGATAAGGTCATTAGAGTTACCTGGCTCTCATGAGGACCGCCACAGGAAAGGAAGACCCAGAGTGACCTCTGCTGCAGAGGATAAGGTCATTAGAGTTACCTGGCTCTCATGAGGACCGCCACAGGAAAGGAAGACCCAGAGTGACCTCTGCTGCAGAGGAGAAGGTCATTAGAGTTCAAGTATCAGACACATGAATATCAACTGTTCAGAGGTGACTGCGTAAATCAGGCCTTCATGTTCAAATTGCTGCAAAGAAACCACTACTAAAGGACACTAATAATAATAATAGTAATAGTAATAATAATAGTAGTAGTAATAGTAATAATAATATGGTAATAGTAATAATAATAGTAATAATAGTAATAATAGTAATAATAATAATAATACAAATAATAATAATAGTAGTAATAATAATAACAATAATAATAATAATAATAATAGTAATAATAACAACAACAACAACAATAATAATAATAATACTAATAACAATAATAATAATACTACTACTAATAACAGTAATAATAATAATACTAATAACAATACTAACAATAATAATAATAATACTTGCTTGGGCCAAGAAACATAAGCAATGTACATTAGACCAGTGGAAATCTGTCCTTTGGTCTTTGTGAGACACAGAGTAGGTGATCTGCACATGTGTGGATCCCACTGTGAAGCACAGAGGAGGTAAGATGGTGTGGTGGTGCTTTGCTGGTGACACTGTCTGTAATTTATTTAGAATTCAAGGCACACTTAACCAGCATGGCTACCACAGCATTCTGCAGCAATACACTATCCCATCTGGTTTACGCTTAGTGGGACTATCATTTATTTTTAACATAGGCAACCTTATTCGTTTAACCCTTCTTTGGTTACTACATGATTCCATATGTGTTATTTCAGAGTTTGATGCCTTCACTATTATTCTACAATGTAGAAAATAGTAAAAAAATAAAGAAAAACCCTGGAATGAGTAGGTGTGTCCAAACTTCTGATTGGTACTGTATGGACTATATCAAGGACTATATCAAGTGTATTTTTACCTGGTATTATTCCTGTTTGAACGCTATTACTTTCAAAACTTGGTTGTTTACTAAACTAATCACTCTGTTTATCAAATTACCTCACATGTGAATTCTTAAAGAGATGGGTGGGGCTAAGGCTCAAGTGGGTGTGAATGATGCTGAATAGGTGTAGACTAAAAAAGAGCTCTCCAGTAGGTGTACCAAAACATTCAAGAGACATTTTCCACTTAAAAGTGGGGTTACAAGTGTATGACTTTCCCCATTGTTCTTTAACTGCAGTGCATGATAAACCCTTTTCTAGCTCTGAGTCGCTTATGTTGCTGTAAAAAACACAATTTAAGACCGAATCGAGGCAGTCGGTCACAAATCAGTTCATGCTTTTAACCTGTAATGGTTAAAGCTAGGACAGGGACAGGGAATACTGATCCTAGATCATTAATTACAGTAAGGGCCACTTGGAGAAGGTCATATCCGCTTGGCATATAGACTACCTTATGCCAGCCAGCCAGTCGTTGCTGTAAATGAGAATGTGTTCTCAGTCAACTTACCTGGTAAAATCAAAATCAAATAGATTTTTTTTACTCAACATTTGACGTTTACGGACAAACTTCAGATTCTGCAGTGAGACTCTGAGAGCTTGTTGCTCTAGCAGGACATGCAATGACCCTGTCCAAAGTGGTATTTCCCCATGATCCACAGACAGTCCATACCCCCACAGGTCAACGTCTATTGGATGGATACAGACCGACAGACGGACGGAGAGACAGCCAGACACAAGCAAGCCAGACACAAGCAAGCCAGACACTGGGCGGGCAGACACTGGGCGGGCAGACACTGGGCGGGCAGACACTGGGCGGGCAGACACTGGGCGGGCAGACACTGGGCGGGCAGACACTGGGCGGGCAGACACTGGGCGGGCAGACACTGGGCTGTCCCAGCTGAGTAGACTCGAGTTGGGTTTGATTCCATTTTATTCCTGTCAGTTGAATGGACATGAAGTTTCTCCATAGATAAGCATGGTGGCTAGCTGATCTGTCTACAATTGTCTGTATCTGTCTATGTATGTATTTGTATGTGTGTGTGTGTGTGTGTGTGTGTGTGTGTCTGCTAGACTGCCTGCATCTCCCCAGGCTAGCAGTAGGAGTGGGCGGAGAGCAGGAGGCAGCTACTTTAGAAGCATTAAGGCGAAGCGGCTCCACTGAGAACAGTCAGCATCCACATGGGATTCCGGTGTACACTCACTCTTTAAAGGGTTAATTCGAGCCCCAACACACATCAGAAAGATGGAGAGATGGGGTAAGATATGGAATAGAGAGGGAAAGAAACAAAAGAGAGATGACTAAGAGGATGAGAAAGAGGACTATAATGAGTGAAGAGAAGAGATAAAGGGAGGAGTGGTGATCAACGAGGACGAGAAAATAAAAACAGAAAATGATGAGCAAAGAGAGGAACGGAGCTTGAAGGAAGAGAGATAAGGAGAACTAGAAAATAAAAAAGTTAAAAGATGAAGAGGAGACTAAAAGATAATGAAAAATAAGAGGAGACTGGAGAAGAAACCCTGGAAGACAATGGAGGAGAGACTGAAAGACGATGGAGGAGAGACTGGAAGACAATGGAGAAGAGACTGGAAGACGCTGGAGAAGGTGGGACACACGGAGTACTAGTGTGTCCCAGCCAGTCAATTATTTCTAGGGCATGAAGCAGTCAGACTCATTATCTACACGAGATCCCACACTACTGGAGCTTCCCTTATACCACCAAAGACCCCTCACACAGACACACACAGGTTATACTGTACCTCAGACATGGGCCAGAATATACACATACACACACACAGTTTGTTTGAAGATGAAGTTCCCTATTGAAATGGAGAATGAAAAGGGGAAATGTTTTTGGACACAACAGCTTTTTTATCCAACTTGCAAATTTGGAAATTAATTACTTAAAAATCATACAATGTGATTTTCTGGATTTTTGTTTTAGATTCCGTCTCTCACATTGAAGTGCACCTATGATAAAAATGACAGACCTCTACATGCTTTGTAAGTAGGAAAATCGGCAAAATCGGCAGTGTATCAAATACTGGTTCTCCCCACTGTATAAAAATAGTCCTAAAAAATAGTCCTAATAGATATATAAAACCTATTGCCCTTCCACGGTAAAATAATACTAACAGATGTATAAAGTGGGGCAAAAAAGTATTTAGTCAGCCACCAATTGTGCAAGTTCTCCCACTTAAAAAGATGAGAGGCCTGTAATTTTCATCATAGGTACACTTCAACTATGACAGACAAAATTAGAAAAAAATCCAGAAAATCACATTGTAGGATTATTAATGCATTTATTTGCAAATTATGGTGGAAAATAAGTATTTGGTCACCTACAAACAAGCAAGATTTCTGGATCTCACAGACTTGTAACTTCTTCTTTAAGAGGCTCCTCTGTCCTCCACTCGTTACCTGTATTAAATGGCGCCTGTTTGAACTTGTTATCAGTATAAAAGACACCTGTCCACAACCTCAAACAGTCACACTCCAAACTCCACTATGGCCAATACCAAAGAGCTGTCAAAGGACACCAGAAACTAAATTGTAGACCTGCACCAGGCTCGACAGACAATCTGCAAAAGGTAAGCAGCTTGGTTTGAAGAAATCAACTGTGGGAGCAATTATTAGGAAATGGAAGACATACAAGACCACTGATAATCTCCCTCGATCTGGGGCTCCACGCAAGATCTCACACCGTGGGGTCAAAATGATCACAAGAACGGTGAGCAAAAATCCCAGAACCACACGGGGGAGACCAGGTGAATGACCTGCAGAGAGCTGGGATCAAAGTAACAAAGCCTACCATCAGTAACACACTACGCCGCCAGGTTCTCAAATCCTGCAGTGCCAGACGTGTCCCCCTGCTTAAGCCAGTACATGTCCAGGCCCATCTGAAGTTTGCAAGAGAGCATTTGGATGATCCAGAAGAAGATTGGGAGAATGTCATATGGTCAGATGAAACCAAAATAGAACTTTTTGGTAAAAAAAAACCTTGTGAAGACTTACAGAAAACATTTGACCTCTGTCATTGCCAACAAAGGGTATATAACAAAGTATTGAGATAAACTTTTGTTATTGACCAAATATTTATTTTCCACCATAATTTGCAAATAAATTCATAAAAGATCCTACAATGTGATTTTCTGGATTTTTTTCTCTCATTTTGTCTGTCATCGTTGAAGTATACCTGTGATGAAAATTACAGGCCTCTCTCATCTTTAAGTGGGAGAACTTGCACAATTGGTGACTAAATACTTTTTTGCCCCACTGTAAAACCTATTGCCCTCCTATGGTAAAATAATACACTGCTCAAAAAAATAAAGGGAACACTAAAATACCACATCCTTGATCTGAATGAATGAAATATTCTTATGAAATACTTTTTTCTTTACATAGTTGAATGTGCTGACAGCAAAATCACACCAGAATTATCAATGGAAATCAAATGTATCAACCCATGGAGGTCTGGATTTGGAGTCACACTCAAAATTAAAGTGGAAAACCACACCACAGGCTGATCCAACTTTGATGTAATGTCCTTAAAACAAGTCAAAATGAGGCTCAGTAGTGTGTGTGGCCTCCACATGCCTGTACGACCTCCCTACAACGCCTGGGCATGCTCCTGATGAGGTGGCGGATGGTCTCCTGAGGGATCTCCTCCCAGCCCTGGACTAAAGCATCCGCCAACTCCTGGACAGTCTGTGGTGCAACGTGGCGTTGTTGGATGGAGCGAGACATTATGTCCCAGATGTGCGCAATTAGATTCAGGTCTGGGGAACGGGCGGGCCAGTCCATAGCATCAATGCCTTCCTCTTGCAGGAACTACTGACACACTCCAGCTACATGAGGTCTAGCATTGTCTTGCATTAGGAGGAACCCAGGGCCAACCGCACCAGCATATGGTCTCACAAGGGGTCTGAGGATCTCATCTCGGTACCTAATGGCAGTCAGGCTACCTCTGGCGAACACATGGAGGGCTGTGCGGCCCCCCAAAGAAATGCCACCCCACACCATGACTGACCCACCGCCAAACCGGTCATGCTGGAAGATGTTGCAGGTAGCAGAACGTTCTCCACGGCGTCTCCAGACTCTGTCACGTCTGTCACATGTGCTCAGTGTGAACCTGCTTTCATCTTTGAAGAGCACAGGGCGCCAGTGGCGAATTTGCCAATCTTAGTGTTCTCTGGCAAATGCCAAACGTCCTGCACGGTGTTGGGCTGTAAGCCCAACCCCCACCTGTGGATGTCGGGCCTTCATACCACCCTCATGGAGTCTGTTTCTGACCATTTGAGCAGACACATTGCAGGGCTCTGGCAGTGCTCCTCCTGCTCCTCCTTGCACAAAGGCGGAGGTAGCGGTCCTGCTGCTGGGTTGTTGCCCTCCTACGGCCTCCTCCATGTCTCCTGATGTACTGGCCTGTCTCCTGGTAGCGCCTCCATGCTCTGGACACTACGCTGACAGACACAGCAAACCTTCTTGCCACAGCTCGCATTGATGTGCCATCCTGGATGAGCTGCACTACCTGAGCCACTTGTGTGGGTTGTAGACTCCGTCTCATGCTACCACTAGAGTGAAAGGACCGCCAGAATTCAAAAGTGACCAAAACATCAGCCAGGAAGCATAGGAACTGAGAAGTGGTCTGTGGTCACCACCTGCAGAACCACTCCTTTATTGGGTTGTCTTGCTAATTGCCTATAATTTCCACCTGTTGTCTATTCCATTTGCACAACAGCATATGCAATTTATTGTCAATCAGTGCTGCTTCCTAAGTGGACAGTTTGATTTCACAGAAGCGTGATTGACTTGGCGTTATATTGTGTCGTTTAAGTGTTCCCTTTATTTTTTTGAGCAGTGTACTAATAGATAGACTAGAGGTTAAAAGTTTGGACACACCAACTCATTCAAGGGTTTTTCTTTATGTTTACCATTGTCTAAATTGTAGGATAATAGTGAAGATATCAAAACTATGACATAACACAAATGGAATCATAATCATGCAATAGGCAAAAAAGTGTTAAACAAATCAAAATATATTTTATATTTGAGATTATTCAAATAGTCACCCCTTGCCTTGATGACAGCTTTGCAAACTGTTGCCATTTTCTCAACCAGCTTCATGAGGTAGTCACCTGGAATGCATTTCAATTAACAGATGTGTCTTCGTGAAAGTTAATTTGTGGAATTTCTTTCCTTCTCAAATACATTTGAGCCAAATCAGCGGTGTTGTGACAAGGTAGTGGGTTATACAGAAGATGGTATTTTACCAAATATGGCTAAGTTCATATTATGGCAAAACAGCTCAAATAAACAAAGAGAAACGACAGTCCATCATCACTTTAAGACATGAAGATCAGTCAAAACGGAACATTTCAATAACTTTTAAAGTTTCTTCAAGTGCAGTTGCAAAACCATCAAGCGCTATGATGAAACTGGCTCTCATGAGGACCGCAACAGGAAAGGAAGACCCAGAGTTACCTCTGCTGCAGATAACACATTCATTAGAGTTACCAGCCTCAAAGAAACCACTACTAAAGGACACCAATAATAAGAAGAGACTTGCTTGGGTCAAGAAACACGAGCAATGGACATTAGACCGATGGAAATTTGTCCTTTGGTCTGGATTCCAAATTGGAGATTTTTTTGTTCCAACCACCGTGTCTTTGTGAGACGCAGTTTTGGTGAACAGATGATCTTCACATGTATTTGCCACCATAAACCATAGAGGAGGAGGTGTGATGATGTGGGGGTGCTTTGCTGGTGACATTGTCTGTGATTTATTTAGAATTCAAGGCACACTTAACCAGTTTGGCTTGATGGGCACTTCTTATGTACCATACGGTCAAGCTGCTCCCACAACAGCTCAATAGGGTTGAGATCCGGTGACTGTGCTGGCCACTCCATTATAGACAGAATACCAGCTGATAGAATCCCCTACTGTTGGCACCTCCATTGTCTTGAGTGTTTCAGTGGTATGTTTCAGTGGTGCCAACACCCTACCTGTGGTGGAAAATACCAACATGAGGGTCAACCAACCATCGGATTCAACTGATATCTGCAGGTGGGAGGGCTCACACCTCCATCAACCAATCCGCCTCCTCTGAAGTGACATCGCCTCCCCTTCTCCCTCCCTCCATCTGATTGGCTTGTTCTGTGTCAAATGTAATCACTGGAGCTGGGGGCCTGGGATTAAATGGGCTTAATGATTAATCGAGGTGTGGATCCGCCCCCACTTTGTCGAGGGGTGGGAACAACATTTTACTTGTGACACTAAATGTTTCACAACCCCTTCTCAGGGTAGTGCAGGGAGGCAGTGGTGCAACAAATACCAGCAGCAGCGTTTTCTAATTCCGTGGCAGCATAAATTTCCTAATGAATAACGGTTTCACGGTGCTGTGTAAAATACAGTAACAAATATACGGCAGATAACGTAATCTAATATAAGTCTAGCGTATCTTAGCAACCTTGTTAATTCTGAGTGGAGCAGTGGGAGAACAGCATCTATTATCAAAGACACACCCGTCAGCGACACACACCACACACACACACACACACACAATCACTTCCTGACACTCAAAGACCATACATAATAACACACACACACACACACACACACACACACACACACACACACACACACACACAATCACTTCCTGACACTCAAAGACCATACATAATAACACACACACTCAAAACAAATCTCAATTACTTTTATGCAAGCGCATGCACACAAACACACGTGCATGCACACGCACACAAAGATCCCAGAGCTTACTGTAAGCAGCGGGGAGAATAGAGGGGGTGTCGAGTGGAAAAATGGGATCCTAATCGGCAGGGCTGCATTTCAAAAGCTCTCCCTCTCTACTCTTCACAACACTGTTTCCAGATAAGACTGGAAAACGCTATTTATATCCAACAAGAAGAGAAGCCAACCAATGGCTTAATTTAGGTTTATTTGAAGTGTAATCTAAATGAGGGTGTACAGGAGAGGAGTCAGGGTGCCACTCTGCAGTACAACAGGAGGAAGACACAGCACTGGTAGTCACGTCAGCACTGCAGCTAATAGGCTTTTGAACACATTTAGTGAACTACATTTCCCATGCGTTCAGAAAGACTCGGTGCAGGTGTGTGGCACACAGACATGATCCAGGTGTAGTCCAGCATACAGTAGGAGAGCCAAGTCCAGAATAGCCCAGCCTGATGCGGCATAACACAAGACCACACAAACACACACTGCCCAACCCAGCCCTACACTTTCCCTCTCTCTCTCCTTCTCTCAACAGATGTGTAGAGAGTGAGAGAGAGAGATCCGAACTGGGCAATTCACACTGGATGAGAGATAGAAGAGAGGGGTAGGAGACAGATGGAGGAGAGAGGGACAGTGGAGAGAATAGAGGGGGAGGAGAGAGGGGAGGGAGAGATAAGAGAAAGAGGGGGCTAAAGAGGAGAGGGAGGCGAGTGAGAGAATAGATGGTGGACAGATGGCATAGAGGGGGTTTAGGAGAGAGGAGGAGGAGAGCGAAACTAGAAGGAGGATAGAGAGGGTTGAGGACAGAGGAGAGAGAGACTAGATGGAGAAGAGAGAGGGTTGAGGACAGAGGAGGAGAGAGAGACTAGATGGAAAAGAGAGAGGGTTGAGGACAGAGGAGAGAGAGACTATATGGAGAAGAGAGGGTTGAGGACAGAGGAGGAGAGAGAGACTAGATGGAGAAGAGAGAGGGTTGAGGACAGAGGAGGAGAGAGAGACTAGATGGAGAAGAGAGAGGGTTGAGGACAGAGGAGGAGCGAGAGACTAGATGGAGAAGAGAGAGGGTTGAGGACAGAGGAGGAGAGAGAGACTAGATGGAGAAGAGAGAGGGTTGAGGACAGGAGGAGAGAGAGACTAGATGGAGAAGAGAGAGGGTTGAGGACAGAGGAGGAGAGGGAGACTAGATGGAGAAGAGAGGGTTGAGGACAGAGGAGGAGAGAGAGACTAGATGGAGAAGAGAGAGGGTTGAGGACAGAGGAGAAGAGGGAGACTAGATGGAGAAGAGAGGGTTGAGGACAGAGGAGGAGAGAGAGACTAGATGGAGAAGAGAGGGTTGAGGACAGAGGAGGAGAGAGGGTTGAGGACAGAGGAGGAGAGGGAGACTAGATGGAGAAGAGAGGATTGAGGACAGAGGAGGAGAGAGAGACTAGATGGAGAAGAGAGAGGGTTGAGGACAGAGGAGAAGAGGGAGACTAGATGGAGAAGAGAGGGTTGAGGACAGAGGAGGAGAGAGAGACTAGATGGAGAAGAGAGGGTTGAGGACAGAGGAGGAGAGAGAGACTAGATGGAGAAGACATTTCTTGTTAACAGATGATAGTTAACAGATGATAGTTTTGGCAAGTCGGTTAGGACATCTACTTTGATACAAGTCATTTTTACAAATTGTTTACAGACGGATTATTTCACTTATAATTCACAATTCCAGTAGTCAGAAGTTTACATACACTAAGTTGACTGTGCCTTTAAACATCTTGGAAAATGATGTAAGAAGGTTCTGATAGGCTAATTGACATCATTTGAGTCAATTGGAGGTGTACCTGTGGATGTATTTCAAGGCCTACCTTCAAACTCAGTGCCTCTTTGCTTGACATCACGGGAAAATCAAAAGAAATCAGCCAAGACATCAGAAAAAAAATTGTAGACCTCCACAAGTCTGGTTCATCCTTGGGAGCAATTTCCAAATGCCTGAAGGTACCACGTTCATCTGTACAAACAATAGCACGCAGGTATAAACACCATGGGACCACTCAGCCATCATACTGCTCAGTAAGGAGAAGCATTCGGTCTCCTAGAGATGAACGTACTTTGGTGTGAAAAGTACAAATCAATCCCAGAACAACAGCAAAGAACCCTGTGACGATACTGGAGGAAACAGGTACAAAAGTATCTATATCCACAGTAAAATGAGTCCTGTATCGACATAACCTGAAAGGCCACTCAGCAAGGAAGAAGCCACTGCTCCAAAAGCGGCATAAAAAAATCCAGACTACGGTTTGCAACTGCACATGGGGACACAGATTGTGCTTTTTGGAGAAATGTCCTCTGGTCTGATGAAACAAAAATAGAAATGTTTGGCCATAATGACCATCGTTATGTTTGGAGGAAAACGGGGGAGGCTTGCAAGTCGAAGGACACCATCCCAACAGTGAAGCACGGGGGTGGCAGCATCATGTTGTGGGGGTGCTTTGCTCCAGGAGGGACTGATGCACTTCACAAAATAGATGACATCATGAGGTAGGAAAATTATGTGGATATATTGAAGAAACATCTCAAGACATCAGTCAGGAAGTTAAAGCTTGGTCGCAAATGGGTCTTCCAAATGGACAATGACCCCAAGCATACTTCCAAAGTTGTGGCAAAATGGTTTAAGGACAACAAAGTCAAGATATTGGCGTGGCCATCATAAAGCCCTGACCTCAATCATATAGAAAATGTGTGGGCAGAACTGAACAAGCGTGTGCGAGCAAGGAGGCCGACAAACCTGACTCAGTTACACCAGCTCTGTCAGGAGGAATGGGCCACAATTAACCCAACTTATTGTGGGAAGCTTGTGAAAGGCTACCCGAAACATTTGACCCAAGTTAAACAATTTAATCTCTCTGGCCCACCCGACACGCTAGCGTCCCACCTTGCCAAAAATAAATGCCAAATGCTAATAGCACTCGTTAAAACTCAAACGTTCATTAAAACACACATGCAGGGTACTCAATTGAAGCTACACTCGTTGTGAATCTAGCTAATAAGTCAGATTTTTAAAATGCTTATTGGCGAAAGCATGAGAAGCTATTATCTGATAGCATGCAACACCCCGAAATACCAGAAGGGGACGTAAACAAAAGAATTAGCGTAGCCGGCGCTACACAAAACGCAGAAATAAATATAAAACATTCATTACCTTTGACAAGCTTCTTTGTTGGCACTCCTATATGTCCCATAAACATCACAATTGGGTCTTTTTTTCGATTAAACCGGTCCTTGTATACCCAAAATGTCCATTTATGAAGACTGTGTGATCCAGGAAAAAACACTGTTTCTAAACGCAACGTTATTTTTTTAAATTAAAAAAGTTGCCTATAAACTTTGACAAAACACTTCAAACTACTTCTGTAATCCAACTTTAGGTATTAGTAAACGTTAATAAACGATCAAATTGATCACGGAGCGATCTGTATTCAATAGGAGCAAGTTTGGAAAACGACGTCCACTTTCCCCCTTCCATAACTTCCTGCTGTGTACCCGAAGACAGGACGTGCCTATTACTCATATGACCAAGGATTTACCTGAATAGAATTCACAACACTGGCGACATCGTGTGGAAGCTGTAGGAACTGTAAGCCGGTCGCTATCTATTATACCTTGCAATAGACAATACAGAGACTGGCGGATTGATTTTTTCTTTGTCGATTTTGTGATCAGGTTTCCTTGGAATTTTGACCACGAAACACGTTCTGTTATAGTCACAGATATCAATTAACCAGTTTTAGAAACTTCAGAGTGTTCTCTATCCACACATACTAATCATATGCATATACTATATTCCTGGCATGAGTAGCAGGACGTTGAAATGTTGCATGATTTTTAACAGAATGTTGAAAAAAGTAGCCCTAGCTCTAAACAGGTTTTAAAGGCAATGCTACCAAATACTAATTGAGTGTAAGTAAACATCTGACCCACTGGGATCAGAATGAAAGAAATAAAAGCTGAAATAAATAATTATCTCTACTATTATTCTGACATTTCACAATCTTAAAATAAAGTGATGATCCTAACTGACCTAAGACAGAGCATTTTTACTAGGATTCAATGTCAGGAATTGTGAAAAACTGAGTTTAAATTTGGCTAAGGTGCATGTAAATTTCCGACTTCAACTGTATATAATCAATAGCCTAAATGCTAAATGTGTTTGGTTTTATAAATCATCCATATATATCTACAGAAATAAGAGATCCTGCTTCTATTGAATAGCCAACTGATTCGTGAGCACCAAGTGTCATGCAATCAAATGTTGGATAAACAATTAGCAAATGAGGATGTTTTTTCTCTCTTCTTTTATATGCTATAATAAAGGCATTACACTTCTCTCGTTAGAACAGCCTCTCTGTTATTATTTATAATTAATTTAGTGTTGTTTATACTGTTACTAATTGTCCCAAAAATTACATTTATACTAATAAAAAAAACATATTTATAACACATAATAATATTTATAATAATACATCATAATATTTATAATAATACATCATAATATTTATAACACATCATAATATTTAATACATAATCATATTTATAATAATACATAAGCATATGTATAATACATAATCATATGTATAATAATACATAATAATATTTATAATAATACATAATATTTATAATAATACATAATATGTATAATACATAATATTTATAACAATACATAATAACATTACAATACATAATAATATTTATAACACATAATATTTATAACACATCATAATATTTATAACAATACATAACATTATAACAATACATAATATTTATAACACATCATAATATTTATAACACATCATAATATTTATAACACATCATAATATTTATAAAACGTAATAATATTTATAAAACGTAATAATATTTATAACAATATTTATAACATAATATTTATAACACATAATAATATGTATAATACGTAATAATATTTATAACACAATAATATTTATAACAATATTTATAACACATAATATTTATAACACAATAATATTTATAATACGTAATAATATTTATAACACATAATATTTATAACATATAATAATATTACCCCCTTTTATCTCCTTATTGCTATTATTATTATTACTATAATGATCCTCATTATAATAATTAATGCCATGATAATAAGTAGGTTTAGTATAGCAGCCTTGTATAACCACCACCAAGCTGTAGGCATAAGAGAACATCCTGTTTAGACTTAATACTGTAACTTAGGCCTGGTTCAATACTTATATAGGCTACTGTATCTATCATTCAGTCCTTCACATCACACATCAGGAGTGATTCATGTTTTTAAATGCAATCAAGCATTTTAGTTTTAAAATAACAGTGACCCTTGAATAATTAGTAAATAAACTATTCCATGTTGGCAACTGCATTCACAAATGCATGCAACTGTTTTTAGTCTTTGCTGTAATAACCAAAAAATAAAACAGACTCTACGGTTCACCTAGAATATATTTTGTGTTGTTCCAAACGGTCATAAAAAGTATATTATAATCTAACAGCACCTGTTTGACTTACATCATATGTACGCAGCGCTGACGACTCACCTTTTTATTGATCTCCAGTATTTCCCACAACTATTTATTCCACACATCTGACTTCCTCTTTACCTCCTGAGCAACCAAACATTCCCCCGTTGTGTCACCCCATCTGCAAACATTCCCCCGTTTCCAGTTAGTCACACCATCTGCATACATTCCCCCGTTTCCAGTTTGTCACGCCATCTGCATACATTCCCCCGTTTCCAGTTTGTCACACCATCTGCATATATTCCCCCGTTTCCAGTTTGTCACACCATCTGCATACATTCCCCTGTTTCCAGTTTGTCACACCATCTGCATACATTCCCCCGTTTCCAGTTTGTCACACCATCTGCATACATTCCCCCGTTTCCAGTTTGTCACGCCATCTGCATACATTCCCCCGTTTCCAGTTTGTCACGCCATCTGCATACATTCCCCCGTTTCCAGTTTGTCACACCATCTGCATACATTCCCCCGTTTCCAGTTTGTCACACCATCTGCATACATTCCCCCGTTTCCAGTTTGTCACTCCATCTGCATACATTCCCCCGTTTCCAGTTTGTCACACCATCTGCATATATTCCCCCGTTTCCAGTTTGTCACACCATCTGCATACATTCCCCTGTTTCCAGTTTGTCACACCATCTGCATACATTCCCCGTTTCCAGTTTGTCACACCATCTGCATACATTCCCCGTTTCCAGTTTGTCACGCCATCTGCATACATTCCCCCGTTTCCAGTTTGTCACGCCATCTGCATACATTCCCCGTTTCCAGTTTGTCACACCATCTGCATACATTCCCCGTTTCCAGTTTGTCACACCATCTGCATACATTCCCCCGTTTCCAGTTTGTCACTCCATCTGCATACATTCCCCCGTTTCCAGTTTGTCACTCCATCTGCATACATTCCCCCGTTTCCAGTTTGTCACGCCATCTGCATACATTCCCCCGTTTCCAGTTTGTCACACCATCTGCATACATTCCCCCGTTTCCAGTTTGTCACACCATCTGCATACATTCCCCCGTTTCCAGTTTGTCACGCCATCTGCATACATTCCCCCGTTTCCAGTTTGTCACACCATCTGCATACATTCCCCGTTTCCAGTTTGTCACGCCATCTGCATACATTCCCCCGTTTCCAGTTTGTCACGCCATCTGCATACATTCCCCGTTTCCAGTTTGTCACACCATCTGCATACATTCCCCGTTTCCAGTTTGTCACACCATCTGCATACATTCCCCCGTTTCCAGTTTGTCACTCCATCTGCATACATTCCCCCGTTTCCAGTTTGTCACTCCATCTGCATACATTCCCCCGTTTCCAGTTTGTCACGCCATCTGCATACATTCCCCCGTTTCCAGTTTGTCACACCATCTGCATACATTCCCCCGTTTCCAGTTTGTCACACCATCTGCATACATTCCCCCGTTTCCAGTTTGTCACGCCATCTGCATACATTCCCCCGTTTCCAGTTTGTCACTCCATCTGCATACATTTCGCCGTCACATGTTCCGGTGTTAATGTGATTATGACATGCTACAGGTCAGGCCCTATTGGTCACGTGCATAAATGTGTCACGTAAAAACTAAGGGTTGAGGGAATAAGGAATGCTTGTTTTTTTGCATGACAGAACATTTCAGTCAGAATTGGCTGTAATTATTTTGCAGCTTCAGCAACACGGACAGCGTGATAAACATGTTGATGTTCTGTGGTATCGCTGCAACAGGGAGGAGAGACAAGTCACACAGTCACTCAATGTTTTTGTTTTTTTAACACAGAGCATCAAGTCTGATCCCGGGCCAATTAAACCAATTGCGTTCTAGACCTCTAGTCATCTGTGCATCTTAATTATTTCATGAAACAATGTACTTAAAGCATCAGACAAGCTCAGTGCATAGAGTTGATTTGATGAAAAATAGACGTTTAAAAATGTAGACCAATCGATTGGTCGAAAGAACAGACGAGGTCGACCAAGACTTTTTTTAGATGAGAGGAGAAGTTGTCTCAGCACCATGGAGAGCAAAAGGGTCATTGAGAGTTCAGCTGAGCATCATTAGAGGGAGAGGGATGAGGGGAGGGAGGGAGAGGGATGAGGGGAGGGAGGGAGGGAGAGGGATGAGGGGAGGGAGGGAGGGAGGGAGAGGGATGAGGGGAGGGAGGGAGAGAGAGGGATGAGGGGATGGAGAGAGATGAGGGGAGGGAGGGAGAGGGATGAGGGGATGGAGAGAGATGAGGGGAGGGATGAGGGGAGGGGGAGGGAGAGGGATGAGGGGAGGGAGGGAGAGGGATGAGGGGAGGAATGAGGGGATGGAGGGAGAAGAATGAGGGGAGGGAGAGGGATGAGGGGAGGGAGGGAGAGGGATGAGGGGAGGGAGAGGAATGAGGGGAGGGAGGGAGAGGAATGAGGGGAGGGAGAGGGATGAGGGGAGGGAGGGAGAGGGATGAGGGGAGGGAGGGAGAGGGATGAGGGGAGGGAGGGAGAGGGATGAGGGGATGGAGAGAGATGAGGGGATGGAGAGAGATGAGGGGAGGGATGAGGGGAGGGATGAGGGGAGGGATGAGGGGAGGGATGGAGAGGGATGAGGGGAGGAATGAGGGGATGGAGGGAGAAGAATGAGGGGAGGGAGAGGGTTGAGGGGAGGGAGGGAGAGGGATGAGGGGAGGGAGGGAGAGGGAGAGGGATGAGGGGAGGGAGGGAGAGGGATGAGGGGAGGGAGGGGGATGAGTGGAGGTAGAGGAATGAGTGGAGGTAGAGGAATGAGTGGAGGTAGAGGAATGAGTGGAGGTAGAGGAATGAAGGGGAGGTAGAGGAATGAAGGGAAGGAAGAGGAATGAGGGGAGGTAGAGGAATGAGGGGAGGTAGAGGAATGAGGGGAGGTAGAGGAATGATGGGAGGTAGAGGAATGAGGGGAGGGAGAGGAATGAGGGGAAGGAGGGGAGGGAGGGATCAGAATGAAGGGGAGGTAGAGGAATGAGGGGAGGGAGGTAGAGGAATGAGGGGAGGTAGAGGAATGAGGGGAGGGAGGGATCAGTATGAGGGGAAGGAGAGGAATGAGGGAGAGGAATGAGGGGAGGTAGAGGAATGAGGGGAAGGGGAGGGATGAGGGGAGGGATCACAGATAGGCATCCACACACACGCAGAGAGAAACAGGACTCAGTGTGCTTTGGTTGGACACATGGACACCCACACGAACGTATGTACCAATGGACGGAGACTAACACACGCATGGGAAGAAGCGAGTGTAAGCAGGCATGCACTTCCAACAACTGATGGAGAGCATTATGTCTGACCAAATACAATGCTATTTATCAGAGAACAAGTCAACTACTGACTTTCAGCATGCTTACAGAGAAGGAAACTCCACTTGTACTGCACTGACTCAGATTGACAGATGATTGGTTAAAAGAAATGCATAATAAGATGTTAGTAATTGTCTTCCATAGCACTCACCTGAACCTTCCTCATCAGTATCAGACACCCAGGCAGAGATGGCTGCTTGGTGGAGCGCCCGCAGCTCAAAGCCTCTCTTACTGATGTTTTATTAGCATCAACAGAGACACTAATGAAGCCACAGAGAAAAAGTTGCAGAGACTATTTACTGTGCAGTGCAGGGAAGATGGAGAGAAGATGGAGAGAAGATGGAGAGAAGATGGAGGGAAGATGGAGGGAAGATGGAGGGAAGATGGAGCTCTCCTTTCTCCTTCCATGTATTTTTTTTTTAATTGTGACAAGAATTTCCCCTCTTTTTCCTCCTCTCTCATCTCCTTCTCCTCCCCTATCCTTTCTCATCTCCTTCCTTTCTCCTCTCCATCTCCTCTCCTATCCTTCCTTTCTCCTCTCCATCTCCGCTCCTATCCTTTCTCATCTCCTTCCTTTCTCCTCCCTATCTCCTCTCCATCTCCTCGCCTCCCCTATCCTTTCTCATCTCCTTCCTTTCTCATCTCCTCTCCATCTCCTCTCCTCCCCTATCCTTTCTCATCTCCTTCCTTTCTCATCTCCTCTCCATCTCCTCTCCTCCCCTATCCTTTCTCATCTCCTTCCTTTCTCCTCCCTATCTCCTCTCCATCTCCTCTCCTCCCCTATCCTTTCTCATCTCCTCTCCATCTCCTCTCCTCCCCTATCCTTTCTCATCTCCTTCCTTTCTCCTCCCTATCTCCTCTCCATCTCCTCTCCTCCCCTATCCTTTCTCATCTCCTTCCTTTCTCCTCTCCTCCCTATCTCCTCTCCTCCCCTATCCTTTCTCCTCTCTTCCCTATCTCCTCCCCATCTCCTCTCCTCCCCTATCCTTTCTCCTCTCCTCCCTATCTCCTCTCCATCTCCTCCCCTATCCTTTCTCATCTCCTTCCTTTCTCCTCCCTATCTCCTCTCCTCCCCTATCCTTTCTCATCTCCTTCCTTTCTCCTTTCCTCCCTATCTCCTCTCCATCTCCTCTCCTATCCTTTCTCATCTCCTTCCTTTCTCCTCTCCTCCCTATCTCCTCTTCATCTCCTCTCCTTTCTCATCTCCTACCTTTCTCCTCTCCTCCCTATCTCCTCTCCATCTCCTCTCCTCCCCTATCCTTTCTCCTCTCCTCCCTATCTCCTCCCCATCTCCTCTCCTCCCCTATCCTTTCTCCTCTCCTCCCTATCTCCTCTCCATCTCCTCCCCTATCCTTTCTCATCTCCTTCCTTTCTCCTCTCCTCCCTATCTCCTCTCCATCTCCTCTCCTCCCCTATCCTTTCTCCTCTCCTCCCTATCTCCTCTCCATCTCCTCCCCTATCCTTTCTCATCTCCTTCCTTTCTCCTCCCTATCTCCTCTCCTCCCCTATCCTTTCTCATCTCCTTCCTTTCTCCTTTCCTCCCTATCTCCTCTCCATCTCCTCTCCTATCCTTTCTCATCTCCTTCCTTTCTCCTCTCCTCCCTATCTCCTCTTCATCTCCTCTCCTTTCTCATCTCCTACCTTTCTCCTCTCCTCCCTATCTCCTCTCCATCTCCTCTCCTCCCCTATCCTTTCTCCTCTCCTCCCTATCTCCTCTCCATCTCCTCCCCTATCCTTTCTCATCTCCTTCCTTTCTCCTCCCTATCTCCTCTCCTCCCCTATCCTTTCTCATCTCCTTCCTTTCTCCTTTCCTCCCTATCTCCTCTCCATCTCCTGTCCTATCCTTTCTCATCTCCTTCCTTTCTCCTCTCCTCCCTATCTCCTCTTCATCTCCTCTCCTTTCTCATCTCCTACCTTTCTCCTCTCCTCCCTATCTCCTCTCCATCTCCTCTCCTCCCCTATCCTTTCTCCTCTCCTCCCTATCTCCTCTCCATCTCCTCCCCTATCCTTTCTCATCTCCTTCCTTTCTCCTCCCTATCTCCTCTCCTCTCCTATCCTTTCTCATCTCCTTCCTTTCTCCTCTCCTCCCCATCTCCTCTCCTCTCTCTTTCCTTATTTCTCCTCCTTTTTCCCATCATTATTTCTACACCTCCAACGAATCCAAATAACAAGAACTGATAGGGTTATTCTGATGAGGTCCTAATGACGATGGTACCATGGTGAGTAATGGGTCTGTTAATATGCATGGCATTCTAATGAAGCCAGTAGAAGAGTACAGTACAGTAGGCAACCTCAGTTTTCCCTAAAGCATGACATTTACATGTTGGAAGAGCCCAAGGCTAGTGGGCTAGTCATCTCGGTCATGACATTTAGATGGGCTGTTTGCATAATGCTCCTGTTAGCGTGCAGTGTGTGTGTGTGTGTGTGTGTGTGTGTGTGTGTGTGTATGAGAGACAGAGAGAGAATGTATGTGCATACTGCTCCTGTTAGCGTGCAGTGTGTGTGTGTGTGTGTGTGTGTGTGTGTGTGTGTACACGCCATGTATGTATGAACAACTATATTCATCCAGTCAAAGTGTCCTTTGAAGAGATCATTATTGTAATGTTAAACAGATTATTACTGTAATGTCAAACACACTAGAACTGTAATGTTAACACACTAGATTATTACTGTAATGTTAAACATACTAGATTTTTACTGTAATGTCAAACACACTAGATTATTACTGTAATGTCAAACACACTAGATTATTACTGTAATGTTAAACATACTAGATTTTTACTGTAATGTCAAACACACTAGATTATTACTGTAATGTCAAACACACTAGATTATTACTGTAATGTCAAACACACTAGATTATTACTGTAATGTCAAACACACTAGATTATTACTGTAATGTCAAACATACTAGATTATTACTGTAATGTTAAACACACTAGATTATTACTGTAATGTCAAACATACTAGATTATTACTGTAATGTTAAACACACTAGATTATTACTGTAATGTCAAACATACTAGATTATTACTGTAATGTTAAACACACTATATCTATGGATGGATAAAGCATTGATCACTCCATTGGGAGCTGATAGTTTGTATTCTAGTTTCATGTCATCCAGCTCCACTAGTGATTGTCCAGGGTCATATTAATTTGGCATGAAAACTGAAGACAAGAGTACCTGCACTCATTGACAAACAGCTTGTTTATGTTCTCCATAAAAATAAAAGTTTTACCAAGGTGTGGCCAAATGACAAGGACCCAGTACCAACTCTGTTGGTTAGCTCTGGTACTATTCTCTCACTGGTGCTCTGAACGGCTCTTCCAACCCAAGCATATTCATTTCAGATCATCACTAAAGATGAGGCCATAAGTGGGTGGTACTTAATTAGGCTGTATCAGAAACGGATCATTAACATTTGCTAAAAAGGTTCTCCCAGCTATTTGCTTTTATGGGCTTTAAGTTAAATGTATTGAGAAGATAATCAGATCAAGACAAGAGCAATCAATAGTTGATGTTCTCCTAGCCCTTCTGAGAACCTCAAACCAATGAGAATCAGGGGTCAGGGGTAAAGCCAGAGTTGGGGTCATGCGGGCTCAGGGTCAAAGTTAGGGTCAGAGTTGTCCGTTTGGGGTCATTGACAGGGTTAGATATCGGGCTTACTAGTTGAACCCATACAGGCCAGGGGTGTCATTTTGACTGAAGAAGACACGATGGGAGACACATCCACCGACTCAAACCCTGGGCCGCATTCATTAGGGCACTACCATAGCAAAACACCTGGCAACAGAAAAATGAAAAAGAGCACTTCCTATTGGACATGTTCAGATAGGGCCTCCCCATTTCTCTTCCATTTAGTGCCTAGTGAATGTGACCCTGGCTTTAGTCATGATGACAGCCATGCCTGCAGAGATACAGCTGTCAAGGCGATTCAGGAGAAGGGAACACGGAGCATATTGTAAGTGACATATTTCTGTTCAAACGTTGTTCATTAAGTGACACGCTGTTCAAACGTTGTTCACTAAGTGGAACGTTGATCTAAATCCGTCTGACTTGTCCCCATGTGGCGTTGATAGTGCCATCCCCTGCCACACTCTGGTCCATCGGCTGGCCACCACTGCCCTCGCCTTCACTAGCTTCCAGTCGCTACCCGGCGTTCCCACAAATCCCGTTTCATGCCAGAGACGTTACGGAAATTCCAGAAAGTCTAAACAAAGGACGGTCGGCACAGCAGGGGATCGAGTGCATTGTGCCGACAAGCATCGTGAAATCAGTAGAACAAAGCAGAACTCTGCTGCCGCAACTATCGCTCCCCACAGTTCAGTATGCAGCACACAGGGCTATTATGGTACTGCTGCTAGAAGTGTGTGTGATTGAAGAGCAAGTTCTACTGCATATTGAAGGTCAACCACACTAACTTAGTTCAGAAACAACTGGATTGTTACGTACCTATTATTAAAGATATTAGCATAGTGTAGACTCATTTGCGAGGTGTGTGTGTGGGTGTGTGTGTGTGTGTACATGCGCGTGTGTGTATGAGAGTATATGACATCAGTAGTCAATTGAGCAAAGTAATGTCAATGATGGACAACATTAGTCTGATGGTACAGGTCCAAGTAGGACAGTATGAGGCTTTACACGACAATGAAACGTATCCATTGGCTACAGAGGATAGTCAAGCAGGAAACTGGCACTTCTATCCACATGGACTAAGACTTACGACAGTAGTCACACCCATACAGTGTGTCATCACTACAGACACTCTGTAGTCACACCCATACAGTGGGTCATCACTACAGACACTCTGAAGTCACACCCATACAGTGTGTCATCATTGCATAGACTCTGTAGTCACACCCATACAGTATGTCATCACACCCATACAGTATGTCATCACACCCATACAGTGTCATCACTACAGACACTGTAGTCACACCCATACAGTGTGTCATCACTACAGACATTCTGTAGTCACACCCATACAGTATGTCATCACTACAGACATTCTGTAGTCACACCCATACAGTGTGTCATCATTACAGACAAGCTGTAGTCACACCCATACAGTATGTCATCACTACAGACACTGTAGTCACACCCATACTGTATGTCATCATTACAGACACTGTAGTCACACCCATACAGTGTGTCATTACTACAGACACTCTGTAGTCACACCCATACAGTGTGTCATCATTACAGACACTCTGTAGTCACACCCATACAGTATGTCATCACTACAGACACTCTGTAGTCACACCCATACAGTATGTCATCATTACAGACACTCTGTAGTCACACCCATACAGTATGTCATCACACCCATACAGTGTGTCATCATTACAGACAAGCTGTAGTCACACCCATACAGTGTGTCATCATTACAGACACTCTATAGTCACACCCATACAGTATGTCATCACACCCATACAGTGTGTCATCATTACAGACAAGCTGTAGTCACACCCATACAGTGTGTCATCATTACAGACACTCTATAGTCACACCCATACAGTATGTCATCACTACAGACATTCTGTAGTCACACCCACACTGTGTGTCATCATTCCAGACACTCTGTAGTCACACCCATACAATATGTCATCATTCCAGACACTCTGTAGTCACACCCATACAGTATGTCATCACTACAGACACTGTAGTCACACCCATACAGTGTGTCATCACTACAGACACTGTAGTCACACCCATACAGTGTGTCATCACTACAGACACTCTGTAGTCACACCCATACAGTGTGTCATCATTACAGACAAGCTGTAGTCACACTCATACAGTATGTCATCACACCCATACAGTATGTCTTCACACCCATACAGTATGTCATCACTAGACACTGTAGTCACACCCATACAGTATGTCATCATTACAGACACACTGTAGTCACACCCATACAGTATGTCATCACACCCATACAGTATGTCATCACTACAAACACTCTATAGTCACACCCATACAGTATGTCATCACTACAGACACTGTGTAGTTGATAGGGGGAACCACCACATAACTAACTCTTCTCTCTGCTAAGTGAAACTACTAGCCTATTGTATTAGCTTAGTTGGAACTTCTACTACCTCTAATCGACAGGGTTTAGGCTTGCCCCTCCCCTCACCAGAGGAGCCCCCCCCCCCCCATCACATGCTGCTAATATGTTTGTGACAAGTATGAGTGTGTGTGTGTGTTCGTGTATGTACGCATGAGTGTGTGTTAGTGTGTGTAACCATGAGTGTGTGATTCCCACATCGCTGGGTCTAGGAGTTCACACACACACACACTGCCCGGAGGCCAGCTGCACTAATGAAGCAGGCTGTAAGCAGCTACCTTGATTACATTCAAGCCTCTGGACGGTGTCAGCAATTACATCACAGCTTCCCACTGTCAGAACACAGGCTGCAGAGGCTCTCTATCCCTCATGCACACTTTGGACATACACATGTATGCACACACAAACAGGTACACAGGGTATTTGCACACACACACACACAAACGGGCCTTCTGCTCCAAGCCTCTCCTTGCGGAGACTACATGCAGGGAGAAGCTCCTATTCATCAGTGGTGGGTGTTTAGCTCTCTGGCTCATCTCCATAGAACAGCAACACCGCTCCTAAACACAACTAAACCTGGACCTATCACAACACACCACAGGAGAGGAGGAGGGAGAGGCAGGGCACAGGAGAGGAAAGAAAATGAGAGTTGGGGAGAGAAGGAGAGAAGTAGGCGAGGTGGATAAATGTTGTTTTTTATAGAGAAGGAGGAGTAGGGAAGAATTCCATCACACAGAAACAACTGAGATGTGAAATATCTTGCAACACGGTCCCCCCTTCCTCAGTGACTTAATAGAGCAAGACGTCCTACATGTCAATTCAAGGTGTGGTTTCCACAATCCACAACCACACCTGTGAAGTACAGATCCAATAATAGGCATTACTGTATTAACATTTGATGTCCAGGTGACATGATCTGAGAGGGTTTTGTTGTAGCGCACAGGAAGACACGAGAAAAGGCATGAAGCTCAATAATGCAAGAAGGAGGATAGAAAGATAGAGGAGGATAGAGGAAGGGGAAAGTAAACCTCGGCCACACACGGACCAGGTCAGCCATCACAGGGACGCTGCACTCCTCTATCTTCACAGTCCTACCTTTCCCTCTTCCTGCATCACTCCCTTGCTTATAGGTGGACAGGGAGAGAGAGATGGAGAGAGATGGGGAGAGAGAGAGCGAGAGATGGGGAGAGAGAGAGAGAGCGAGAGATGGGGAGAGAGAGAGCGAGAGATGGGGAGAGAGAGAGAGAGCGAGAGATGGGGAGAGAGAGAGCGAGAGAGCTGGCGAGAGCGAGAGAGCTGGCGAGAGCGAGAGAGCTGGCGAGAGCGAGAGAGCTGGCGAGAGCGAGAGAGAGAGCTGGCGAGAGCGAGCGAGAGAGCTGGCGAGAGCGAGCGAGAGAGCTGGCGAGAGCGAGCGAGAGAGCTGGGGAGAGCGAGAGAGCTGGGGAGAGCGAGAGGGCTGGGGAGAGCGAGAGGGCTGGGGAGAGCGAGAGGGCTGGGGAGAGCTGGGGAGAGCTGGGGAGAGCGAGAGGGCTGGGGAGAGCTGGGGAGAGCGAGAGAGCTGGGGAGAGCTGGGGAGAGCGAGAGAGCTGGGGAGAGCGAGAAAGCTGGGGAGAGCGAGAAAGCTGGGGAGAGCGAGAGAGCTGGGGAGAGCGAGAGAGCTGGGGAGAGCGAGAGAGCTGGGGAGAGCGAGAGAGCTGGGGAGAGCGAGAGAGCTGGGGCGAGCGAGAGAGCTGGGGCGAGCGAGAGAGCTGGGGAGAGCGAGAGAGCTGGGGAGAGCGAGCTGGGGAGAGCGAGCTGGGGAGAGCGAGCTGGGGAGAGCGAGCTGGGGAGAGCGAGCTGGGGAGAGCGAGCTGGGGAGAGCGAGAAAGCTTGGGAGAGAGAGAACGAGGGATGGGGGAGAGAGAGAGAGATGGAGAGAGAGCGAGAGAAATGGAGAGAGAGTGAGAGGGATGGGAGGGAGAGAGCGAGAGATGGGGAGAGAGAGAGCGAGAGCAATGGGGAGAGAGAGAGATGGAGAGAGAGAGAGCGAGAGAGAAAGCGAGAGATGGGGAGAGAGAGAGAGATGGAGAGAGAGAGAGAGATATCGAGCGAGAGATATCGAGCGAGAGAGATGGGGAGAGAGAGAGATGGAGAGAGAGAGAGAGAGAGAGAGAGCGCGAGCGAGAGATATCGAGCGAGAGATATCGAGAGAGAGAGATGGAGAGAGAGAGATGGAGAGAGAGAGAGCGAGAGAGAGAGAGAGAGAGCGCGAGCGAGAGAGAGCGCGAGCGAGAGATATCGAGAGAGATGGAGAGAGAGAGAGATGGAGAGACAGAGATATCGAGAGAGAGGTGGAGAGAGAGAGAGATGGAGAGAGAGAGAGAGAGAGAGAGAGAGAGAGAGATGGGGAGAGAGAGAGCGAGAGCGATGGGGAGAGAGAGAGAAAGCGAGAGAGAAAGCGAGATGGAGAGAGAAGGGTACAAAAAAGATAGACAGGTAAGGTGAGAGAAAGGGACAGAGAGAGAGATGTGAAAAGATGGAGAAAAAGAGGGGTCAGAAAAATAAAAAGTTGGGTCAGGTGAGAGGTGGAAAGAGAAAAGATCGGGAGAGAAGGGAGAGAATGGAAGAAAGAGAATGAGAGATTTCCTCATATCATTCATAAGATATTTTCAACCAACCACCATTGATAGCAATTGATTAAAAAAATGTATGTCAATATAAATGATGTATGAACATGCAAATTACCAATATAATTACTGTCAATATTCTTAAATTATGCAGGCAATCACCGTGCTCATTCGATGGCATCTGTTCTGTACATATACTTTTTTTTCCTACAAAGTGTAATTCCTTTTTTAGCTCAGTTGGTAGAGCATGGCGTTTGCAACACCAGGATAGTGGGTTCGATTCCCGGGACCACCCATAGGTAATATTTATGCACGCTTGACTGGAAGTCACTTTGGATAAAAGCGTCTGCTAAATGGCGTATATTATTTGACATAATGCAGCAGGACAGATATTTCTGAGGGAGAATAAAATAAATGGTGCTAGCTACACTACATAGTATGTGGACACTCCTTCAAATTAGCAGATTCTGCTTCAGCAGCCACACCTGTTGCTGACAGATGTATAAAAATCGAGCACATAGCCATGCAATCTCCATAGACAAACATTGGCAGTAGAATGGCACCGTCACAGGATGCCACCTTTCCAATAAGTCAGTTCGTCAAATATCTGCCGTAATCGAGCTGCCCGGTTATCGTGAAGTGGAAATGTCTAGGAGCAACAACGGCTCAGCCGCGAAGTGGTAGGCCACACAAGCTCCTAGAATGAGACCATGAGTGCTGAAGCGCGTAGTGCGGAAAAATCCTTTGTTCTCAGTTGCAACACTCCCTACTGAGTTCCTAACTGTCTCTGGAAGGAACGTCAGCACAAGAACAGTTTGTCGAGAGCTTCAGGAAATGGGTTTCCATGGCCCGAGCAGACACGCACAAGCCTCAGATCACCATGCGCAATGCAAAGCGTCTTGATTACACACAGGTGGATTGTATTTATCATCATTAGTCATTTAGGTCAACATTGGATCATTCAGAGATCCTCACTGAACTTCTGGAGAGAGTTTGCTGCACTGAAATAAAGGGGCTGAATAATTTTGCACGCCCAATTTTTCAGTTTTTGATTTGTTAAAAAAGTTTGAAATATCCAATAAATGTCGTTCCACTTCATGATTGTGTCCCACTTGTTGTTGATTCTTCACAAAAAAATACAGTTTTATATATTTATGTTTGAAGCCTGAAATGTGGCAAAAGGTCGCAAAGTTCAAGGGGGCCGAATACTTTCGCAAGGCACTGTATATATCACCAAAAAGGGTTCAATGGCTCACTTTATTTATATATTATACCAGTCAACAGTTGACACCTACTCATTCCAGGTTTTTTATTTATTTTACTATTTTCTACACTGTAGAATAATAGTGAAGACACCAGCACTATGAAATAACACATATGGAATTATGTAGTAACCAAAACAAAATAAATGTTATAATTTAGATTCTTCAAAGTATGTGATTTATTTAGAATTCAAGGCACACAACCAGCATGGCTACCAGAACATTCTGCCGCGATACGCCATCCCATCTGGTTTGCGCTTAGTAAGACTATCATTTGTTTTTCAACAGGATAACGACTCAAAACACACCTCCAGGCTGTGTAAGGGCTATTTGACCAAGAAGGAGAGTGATGGAGTGCTGCGTCAGATGACCTGGCCTCCACAATCCCTCGTTCTTAACCCAATTGAAATGATTTGGGATGAGTTGGAGTCAAGTTGGAGTTAAGGAAAAGCAGCCAACAAGTGCTCAGCATATGTGGGAACTTCTTCAAGACTATGGGGAAAGCATTCCAGGTGAAACTGGTTGAGAGAATGCCAAGAGTGTGCAAAGCTGTCATCAAGGCAAAGGGTGGATACTTTGAAGAAAAACAAATCTAAATATATTTATATTTTATAAACATATTTTGGTTACCATGTGATTCCATATGTGTTATTTATATAGTGTTGATGTCTTCACTATTATTCTACACCGTAGAAAAGAGTAAAAATTAAGAAAAACCCTTGAATGAGTAGGTGTGTCCAAACTTTTGATGAGTAGTGTACGTATGATATATATACTGTTCTATATAGAAGTGCAGAGCATCCTTAGTTCTAGATTTCAGCCCGTTTTGAAAGCGTCTGAGAAATGTTAATCCATCAGTCCCATCACACCTCGTCTGAAGACAAGGGGGAGGGGTCTGACCCAGGTGACAAGCCAATGGACAGCCTGGCAGAGTGACAACAAGGAAACAGCAGCCGTTGCCAATGGTGACAGCCAGAAGTCACACTGTTGTACTGTGCTTGTACCTCTCACAGGGGTGCTATTCTTGATCAAGGTATTCTGGACTTGTGATTGTGATGTCATGTCTTGTTACTTTGATGTTATGTCTTGCCAGTGAGAGAGTTGCTATCAGAGTGTAAAGGAATGTCAAAAACAAATGAGTTAGTTAATGATTCAGAATACAGTACATTGATCAACTTTGACCAGCTCTCTCTCTCTCTCTCTCTCTCTCATTTCAATTCAATTCAATTCAATTCAATTGAAGGGGCTTTATTGGCATGGCAAACACATGTTTACATTGCAAAAGCAAGTGAAATTGATAAACAAAACTGAAATAAACAACAAACAGTACACTCACACAAGTTCCAAAATAATAGAGACATGTCAAATGTCATATTATGTCTATGTACAGTGTTGTAACAATGTACAAATAGCTAAAGTACAAAAGGGAAAATAAATAAACCTAAATATTAGGTTGTATATACAATGGTGTTTGGTCTTCACTGGTTGCCCTTTTCTTCTGGCAACAGGTCACACATCTTGCTGCTGTGATGTCACACTGGTATTTCACCCAGTAGATATGGGAGTTTATCAAAATTGGATTTGTTTTAGAATTCTTTGTCAGCCTGTGTAATCTGAAGGAAATATGTGTCTCTAATATGGTCATACAGGAGAATAGGAAGTGCAGCTCAGTTTCCATCTCATTTTGTGGGCAGTGTGCAGATAGCCCGTCTTCTCTTGAGAGCCAGGTCTGCCTACGGCGGCCTTTCTCAATAGCAAGGCTACACAGTCTGTACATAGTCAAAGCTTTCCTTAATTTTGTGTCAATCACAGTGGTCAGGTGTTCAGCCACTGTATACACTCTGTTTAGGGCCAAATAGCATTCTAGTTTGCTTAGTTTTTTTGGTAAACGTTCTCTCTCTCTCGCAAGCAAAAACAAATGTCGGAATATGGAAAAACAGACTGATATTGACACAAATGATTGGGTGACTTTTGTTTCCAGTCAGAATCCCAAAAGCTGAAGTGGAAGGCATGAAGCAGGCAGCTGGATTAAATATTTAATAGCTTCAGCACCACAGAGAAGATCTGAGCAATCAGACTCCACCATCTTCCTCACATGATTATCTCCTAATTCCTGTCAGAGGTGTGTGTGTGTGTGTGTGTGTGTGTGTGTGTGTGTGTGTGTGTGTGTGTGTGTCAGTTTTGGTGTGTGTGTTATATACGTGTGTGTGTGACAGTTTTGGTTTGTGTGGTAAGTGTATGAAAGAGAAAAATGTGTGTGTGTGAGAGAGAAAAGAGTGTGTGTGTGTGTGTTGCATATGGTGGGATATATAATTGTACTTGTGTCATGTTGAAAATGTTTGCCACAGTGTACAATACTACAAAGTCAATCCATCAGCAGCACTACACAGTGACTTTGTGTTGAAGTATAATCCCTAACAAGCTCCCAGAACTTTCTGTAACACACTGTATGAATCCCAAACAGCAGCTTCAATATGATATAAATATAAATGTCTTATCTATGCAATTTCTGTACAATTTCATGGAGGTATCAAGTCTCCGAGGTAACAGAGACATGCTGGGCACATACTGGAGCGCGGCATCAAAGTCAACAACAATGAGTTTATCTATAAGGAAACATACGTAAACCTTGTATGTACTGAGAAGAAAAAAATCCATATTAGATTTTCAGTCAGCAGAGACAGGATGACATGATATTGACAGAGCAAAACATCGAAGGAAGATCCCACGACAACTTCCCAGAAATAGCCAAGAGTATGATGGATAGACGCTAGCTAAACATCGAAGGAAGATCCCACGACAACTTCCCAGAAATAGCCAAGAGTATGATGGATAGATGCTAGCTAAACATCGAAGGAAGATCCCACGACAACTTCCCAGAAATAGCCAAGAGTATGATGGATAGATGCTAGCTAAACATCGAAGGAAGATCCCACGACAACTTCCCAGAAATAGCCAAGAGTATGATGGATAGATGCTAGCTAAACATCGAAGGAAGATCCCACGACAACTTCCCAGAAATAGCCAAGAGTATGATGGATAGATGCTAGCTAAACATCGAAGGAAGATCCCACGACAACTTCCCAGAAATAGCCAAGAGTATGATGGATAGATGCCAAAGAATGTTCATAAGACTAATAATGAAAGGGCTCTATATTTTCATTAGATGTGGAAGGATACAACACGTGAGGAGGTGCACTGAGGCTCATAAATTGATGCCTCCCTCCTGGCCCTGATTAACACCAGCAACCCGAGACACGGGAGAAGAGAGGGATGAGGATAGAGGGATGAGGATGGAGGGCTGTACAGACAGACCATATAATGACTCATCGCTTCAAAACTACACTGCTTTTTTTCCACCATGACATCATTCTTTGATACTGTAGATTATCATATGAGAGAGCACCTGGCCTGACCCACTCGAGATGATCATTCTAGACCAGACTTGTACCGTTTTTTTTTTTCTTCAAACTATCTTGGCAACAAACCGTACTGTTCTGGCTCAGATAGTGTCTTTCTACATTGTTCATTCCAGCACAGTTCCAGTCATAAATATCTTCTGTGCTCCTCAGTAACTCAGATCCCTACACCAAGGCTAGACCTGAGCTGCCTTCATGCTAATGCTAAGTTCTAGCCTTGGGTGGTATTCAGATTTTCACATTGTCATACCATCCTTCTCTCGTCCTGGGATTTACAGTAGTACCGGCATAACACACAAGGGGACGCTAGAAAACGCAAGAAAAGCCCATTGGGCAGCTATTACTAGGATGCTAATAAAATTTGCACAAATTAATAGCAAAATCACATAGACACTGTTGGCTAAATGCTAATGACCGGCCAATTCAGCTCATAAAGTTATACAAGCATAGCTAGTAGCTACCGAATGTAATTTTCGGTGAGTGAGGACATTTACAATTAAAAGTGTACGAGAGAAACTGTGCAGATGAACAAAGTTGTGATGTATGCTTTTCTGAAGGAAGAGCAGCATGTGTACACGGCACAGGAGGTGTGTAACCTTAATTGGGGAGGATGGGCTCGTGGTAATGGCTGGAGCGGGACAGGCTCGTGGTAATGGCTAGAGCGGGACAGGCTCGTGGTAATGGCTGGAGCGGGACAGGCTCGTGGTAATGGCTGGAGCGGGACAGGCTCGTGGTAATGGCTGGAGCGGGAGCACACTTCTCTGGAGGGTTTACACAAGAACCTGTGAGAGTGCACTTCTCTGGAGGGTTTACACAAGAACCTATGAGTGTATGAGAGTGTGTTCATCATACCAAATTACATCAGCCTCTCTTCCCAAACTCACCAGCAAATTAAGATCTATTTACAATGAGTATGGTTGATTTCTAAGAGCTATAGAGCTCGTTCTCTCTCGTCTCTCTCTCGTTCTCTCTCGTTCTCGTTCTCTTGCTCTATCTCCCTCGTTCTCTCTCGTTCTCAGGTTCTCGTTCTCTCTCTTTCTTTCTCGTTCTCTCGCTCGTTATCTCGCTCTCATTCTCTCTCGTTCTCGTTCTCTCGTTATCTCTCTCTCGTTCTCTCTCGTTCTCGTTATATCGCTGTCGTTCTCTCGTTCTCTAGTTCGTTCTCTCGTTCTCGTCCTCTCTCGCGTTCTCGTCCTCTCTCTCGTTCTCTCATTCTCTCGTTCTCGTCCTCTCTCGTCCTCTCGTTCTCGTCCTCTCTCGTCCTCTCGTTCTCGTCCTCTCTCGTCCTCTCGTTCTTGTCCTCTCTCGTCCTCGTCCTTTCTCGTCCTCGTCCTCTCTCGTCCTCTCTCGTTCTCGTCCTCTCTCGTTCTCTCTCGTTCTCGTCCTCTCTCGTTCTCTCTCGTTCTCGTCCTCTCTCGTTCTCTCGTTCTCGTCCTCTCTCGTTCTCTCGTTCTCGTCCTCTCTCGTTCTCTCGTTCTCGTCCTCTCTCGTTCTCTCGTTCTCGTCCTCTCTCGTTCTCTCGTTCTCTCTCGTTCTCGTCCTCTCTCTCATCCTCTCTCTCGTTCTCGTCCTCTCGTCCTCTCTCGTTCTCGTCCTCTCTCCCTCTCTCGTTCTCTCCCTCTCTCGTTCTCTCATTCTCGTCCTCTCTCTCGTCCTCTCGTTCTCGTCCTCTCTCTCGTTCTCGTCCTCTCTCTCGTTCTCTCTCTCGTTCTCGTCCTCTCTCGTTCTCGTTCTCTCTCTCGTTCTCTCGTTCTCGTCCTCTCTCGTTCTCTCGTTCTCGTCCTCTCTCTCGTTCTCTCATTCTCGTCCTCTCTCTCATTCTCTCATTCTCGTCCTCTCTCTCATTCTCTCATTCTCGTCCTCTCTCTCATATTCTCATTCTCGTCCTCTCTCTCATTCTCTCATTCTCGTCCTCTCTCTCATTCTCTCTCTCGTTCTCTCGTTCTCGTCCACTCTCTCGTTCTCTCGTTCTCGTCCTCTCTCTCGTTCTCGTCCTCTCTCTCGTTCTCGTCCTCTCTCTCGTTCTCGTCCTCTCTCTCGTTCTCGTCCTCTCTCTCGTTCTCGTCCTCTCTCTCGTTCTCGTCCTCTCTCTCTCGTTCTCGTCCTCTCTCTCGTTCTCGTCCTCTCTCTCTCGTTCTCTCTCTCGTTCTCTCTCTCTCGTTCTCGTCCACTCTCTCGTTCTCTCGTTCTCGTCCTCTCTCTCGTTCTCGTCCTCTCTCTCGTTCTCGTCCTCTCTCTCGTTCTCGTCCTCTCTCTCGTTCTCGTCCTCTCTCTCGTTCTCGTCCCTCTCTCGTTCTCGTCCTCTCTCTCTCGTTCGTCCTCTCTCTCGTTCTCGTCCTCTCTCTCTCGTTCTCTCTCTCGTTCTCTCTCTCTCGTTCTCGTCCTCTCTCTCGTTCTCTCGTTCTCATCCTCTCTCGTTCTCTAGTTCTCGTCCTCTCTAGTTCTCATCCTCTAGTTCTCGTCCTCTCTCTCGTTCTGTCGTTCTCGTCCTCTCTCTCGTTCTGTCGTTCTGTCGTCCTCTCTCTCGTTCTGTCGTTCTGTCGTCCTCTCTCTCTTTCTGTCGTCCTCTCTCTCGTTCTGTCGTCCTCTCTCTCGTTCTGTCGTCCTCTCTCTCGTTCTGTCGCCCTCTCTCTCGTTCTGTCGCCCTCTCTCTCGTTCTGTCGCCCTCTCTCTCGTTCTGTCGTCCTCTCTCTCGTTCTGTCGTCCTCTCTCTCGTTCTGTCGTTCTCGTCCTCTCTCTCGTTCTGTCGTTCTCGTCCTCTCTCTCGTTCTGTCGTTCTCGTCCTCTCTCTCGTTCTGTCGTTCTCGTCCTCTCTCTCGTTCTGTCGTTCTCGTCCTCTCTCTCGTTCTGTCGTTCTCGTCCTCTCTCTCGTTCTGTCGTTCTCGTCCTCTCTCATTCTGTCGTTCTCGTTCTGTCGTTCTCATTCTCCCTCCCTCTCTCGTTCTCATTCACTCTCGTTCTGGTTCTCTTGTTCTCAGGTTCTCGTTCTTTCTCGTGTTCTCTCTCTCTCGTACTCCTGTTCTCTCGTTCTCTCTCTCATTCTCTCTCTCGTTCGTTACCTCTCTCGTTACCTCTCTCGTTACCTCTCTCGTTACCTCTCTCGTTACCTCTCTCACTCTCTCGTTACCTCTCTCACTCTCTCGTTACCTCTCTCACTCTCTCGTTACCTCTCTCTTGTTCTCTCGTTCTCAGGTTCACTCTCTCGTTACCTCTCTCTCTCTCGTTCTCTCTCGTTCTCTCGTTCTCAGGTTCACTCTCTCGTTCTCTCTCGTTCTCTCGTTCTCTCATTCTCAGGTTCACTCTCTCTCTCGTTCTCAGGTTCACTCTCTCTCTCTATCGTTCTCTCTCGTTCTCTCACATCCTTTCTTTCTCATTTGCTCTCTCGTTCTCTCTCTCGTATCCTTTCTTTCTCGTTCGCTCTTTCGTTCTCTCTCTCCTCTCTCGTTCTCTCTTTCGTTCTCTCGCTCATCCTTTCTCGTTCCCTCTTTCGTTCTCTCGCTCATCCTTTCTATCTTGTTCTCTCACTCGTTACCTCTCTCACTCGTTACCTCTCTCACTCGTTACCTCTCTCACTCGTTACCTCTCTCACTCGTTACCTCTCTCACTCGTTACCTCTCTTGTTCTCTCTCTCGTTCTCTCATTCTCAGGTTCACCCTCTCTCTCGTTCTCTCGTTCTCAGGTTCACTCTCTCTCGTTACCTCTCACTCGTTACCTCTCTCACTCGTTACCTCTCTCGTTCTCTCATTCTCAGGTTCACCCTCTCTCTCGTTCTCTCGTTCTCAGGTTCACTCACTCTCTCTCTATCGTTCTCTCTCGTTCTCTCGCATCCTTTCTTTCTCATTCGCTCTCTCTCGTATCCTTTCTTTCTCGTTCGCTCTCTCTCCTCTCATTCTCTCTTTCGTTCTCTCGCTCATCCTTTTTCTCATTCTCTCCTCTGTCTCATTCTCGTGTTCTCTCTCTCGTTCTCTCCTCTGTCTCGTTCTCGTGTTCTCTCTCTCTCTCGTTCTCTCGAGAGAGCGAGAACGAGAGAGCGAGAACGAGAGAGCGAGAAAACGAGAGAGAGCGAGAGAGAACGAGAGCGAGAGAGAACGAGAGCGAGAGAGAACGAGAGCGAGAGAGAACGAGAGCGAGAGAGAACGAGAGCGAGAGAGAACGAGAGCGAGAGAGAACGAGAGCGAGAGAGAACGAGAGCGAGTTAACGAGAGAGAGACAGCGAGAACGAGAGAAAGACAGCGAGAACGAGAGAGACAGCGAGAACGAGAGAGAGCGAGAACGAGAGAGAGAGAGCGAGAACGAGAGAGAGAGCGAGAACGAGAGAGAGAGCGAGAACGAGAGAGCGAGAACGAGAGAGCGAGAACGAGAGAGCGAGAACGAGAGAGCGAGAACGAGAGAGCGAGAACGAGAGAGCGAGAGAGCGAGAACGAGAGAGCGAGAACGAGAGAGCGAGAACGAGAGAGCGAGAACGAGAGAGCGAGAACGAGAGAGAGCGAGAACGAGAACGAGAGAGAGAGCGAGAACGAGAGAGAGAGCGAGAACGAGAGAGAGAGCGAGAACGAGAGAGAGAGCGAGAACGAGAGAGCGAGAGAGCGAGAACGCAGAGAGAGAGAGCGAGAACGAGAGAGCGAGAACGAGAGAGAGCGAGAACGAAACGAGAGAGAGAGCGAGAACGAGAGAGAGAGCGAGAACGAGAGAGAGAGCGAGAACGAGAGAGAGAGCGAGAACGAGAGAGAGAGCGAGAACGAGAGAGCGAGAGAGCGAGAACGAGAGAGAGAGAGCGAGAACGAGAGAGCGAGAACGAGAGAGAGCGAGAACGAGAACGAGAGAGAGAGCGAGAACGAGAGAGAGAGCGAGAACGAGAGAGAGAGCGAGAACGAGAGAGAGAACGAGAGAGCGAGAGCGAGAGAGCGAGAGCGAGAGAGCGAGAACGAGAACGAGAGAGCGAGAGCGAGAACGAGAGAGAGAGCGAGAACGAGAGAGAGAGCGAGAACGAGAGAGAGAGCGAGAACGAGAGAGAGAGCGAGAGCGAGAACGGGAGAAAGAGAGCGAGAACGGGAGAAAGAGAGCGAGAACGGGAGAAAGAGAGCGAGAACGGGAGAAAGAGAGCGAGAACGGGAGAAAGAGAGCGAGAACGGGAGAAAGAGAACGGGAGAAAGCGAGCGCGGAGAAAGAGAGCGAGAACGGGAGAAAGAGAGCGAGAACGGGAGAAAGAGAGCGAGAACGGGAGAAAGAGAGCGAGAACGGGAGAAAGAGAGCGAGAACGGGAGAAAGAGAGCGAGAACGGGAGAAAGAGAGCGAGAACGGGAGAAAGAGAGCGAGAACGGGAGAAAGAGAGCGAGAAAGAGAGCGAGAGCGAGCACGAGAGCGAGCACGAGAGCGAGCACGAGAGCGAGCACGAGAGCGAGCACGAGAGCGAGCACGAGAGAGAACGGGAGAGAGAGAACGGGAGAGAGAGAACGGGAGAGAGAGAACGGGAGAGAGAGAACGGGAGAGAGAGAACGGGAGAGAGAGAACGGGAGAGAGAGAACGGGAGAGAGAGAACGGGAGAGAGAGAACGGGAGAGAGAGAGCGAGAACAGGAGAAAGAGAACAAGAGAGCGAGAACGAGAGAGCGAGAACGAGAGAGCAAACGAGAGAGAGAGAACGAGAGAGAGAGAACGAGAGAGAGAGAACGAGAGAGAGAGAACGAGAGAGAGAGAACGAGAGAGAGAGAACGAGAGAGAGAGAACGAGAGAGAGAGAACGAGAGAGAGAGAACGAGAGAGAGAGAGAACGAGAGAGAGAGAACGAGAGAGAGAGAACGAGAGAGAGAGAACGAGAGAGAGAGAACGAGAGAGAGAGAACGAGAGAGAGAGAACGAGAGAGCGAGAACGAGAGAGAGAGAACGAGAGAGAGAGAACGAGAGAGCGAGAACGAGAGAGCGAGAACGAGAGAGCGAGAACGAGAGAGCGAGAACGAGAGAGCGAGAACGAGAGAGCGAGAACGAGAGAGCGAGAACGAGAGAGAGAGAACGAGAACGAGAGAGAACGAGAGAGAGAGAACGAGAGAGAGAGAGAACGAGAGAGAGAGAACGAGAGAGAGAGAACGAGAGAGCGAGAACGAGAGAGCGAGAACGAGAGAGCGAGAACGAGAGAGAGAGAACGAGAGAGAGAGAGAACGAGAGAGAGAGAGAACGAGAGAGAGAGAGAACGAGAGAGAGAGAGAACGAGAGAGAACGGGAGAGAACGGGAGAGAGAGAGAGCGAGAACAGGAGAAAGAGCGGGAGAGAGAACGAGAGAGAGAGAACGAGAGAGAGAGAACGAGAGAGAGAGAACGAGAGAGAGAGAACGAGAGAGAGAGAACGAGAGAGAGAGAACGAGAGAGAGAGAACGAGAGAGAGAACGAGAGAGAGAGAACGAGAGAGAGAGAACGAGAGAGAGAGAACGAGAGAGAGAGAGCGAGAGAGAGAGAGCGAGAACGAGAGAGAGAGAGAGAGCGAGAACGAGAGAGAGAGAGAGCGCGAGAACGAGAGAGAGAGAGAGCGCGAGAACGAGAGAGAGAGAGAGCGAGAACGAGAGAGAGAGAGAGCGAGAGAGAGAGAGAGAGCGAGAACGAGACTCAGAGAGAGCGAGCGAGAACGAGACTCAGAGAGAGCGAGCGAGAACGAGACTCAGAGAGAGCGAGCGAGAACGAGACTCAGAGAGAGCGAGCGAGAACGAGACTCAGAGAGAGCGAGCGAGAACGAGACTCAGAGAGAGCGAGCGAGAACGAGACTCAGAGAGAGCGAGAGCGAGACTCAGAGAGAACGAGACTCAGAGAGAACGAGACTCAGAGAGAACGAGACTCAGAGAGAACGAGACTCAGAGAGAACGAGACTCAGAGAGAACGAGACTCAGAGAGAACGAGACTCAGAGAGAACGAGAACGAGACTCAGAGAGAACGAGACTCAGAGAGAACGAGACTCAGAGAGAACGAGACTCAGAGAGAACGAGACTCAGAGAGAACGAGACTCAGAGAGAGAGAAAGAGGAAAGAGAGCGCGTGGTGATAATGACGCCTGACTTCACCACCTACACTGAAATCATTATTTTGCAGAGAAAGACTTAATTCTCATTCTGTGGCCTTGTCCCTCATCCCATATTGTCTATTCCAGTCATGTGGTCCCTCCCTCTGCCTTCCCGCTGTCCACATTGACCATGTGGTTGTGCAGCTTGGTGTGTGTATATATATGAATATATATATAAGAATGAAAGAGAGAAAGAAAGAGAGAAAGAAAGAGAGAGAGAAAGAGAAATAGAAAGAGAAAGAGAGACCGTGTGTGTGAGTATATAGTCTCTGTGTACGTGTGTGTGTAGTTCTGTGTGTGTGTGCGTTTCAGAGAGAGAGAGAGAGAGAGAGAGATTGAATCGAATTGATACAGTGGGGTCAGTCGTGTTGTGTGCTATATAAACCCCACCTGGGAGAGTTGAAAAATACATTTCTACCATACAGTACTGTTAGCATAATGCTAGCATAGAGCTAAATAATCTCAGACATCCATTCAAGAAATGTTTAACATATTGTAATGTTAGCATAATGCTAGTAAGCATAAACTGGAAATTCTCATAGACAACCATTGAATGAATACATGTCCTAACTAGCTAGAATTTGTAATAGCTTAGAGTCTACTATCCTTATAGGAAATGGCCTGTCATGTCATTCGGGCAGAGGGAGGAGCACCCTTCTCAAATCAAACAGTAATCTGCGCTGCTCGGTCATGTTGTCATGGCAGCATTGAACAAACGTCCAGGAACATACATCTCTTTTCCCTAAAATTGTTTCAAACAAGTTTTTCGTTGGGAAGGCAGATAAAGCATTTGAATCAAAAGCAAAATCATTTCTGATTGTGAAAACACTGATCACTCCACGTGCTGAACTACGTCTCTTTTGTTTAAGCCAACTTCACCGTCAGCCAGTCATGTGGTCCCTCACCCTGCCTCCCAGCTCACAACCGGGAAGCATCACAGTTCCAAAACTAATGCAGTCTCTTTTCACTCGGTTCTAAGTCCTCCCACCAGTGTAACTCGGGCCAGATAAACTAACCCCCTCAAGCTGAGACCTACTGTATTTCACCAAGGCCAGGCCAGCCAATAACCACAGAGAGAGAGAGAGAGCATGGGTGTGTAGCCAATCACCACAGAGAGAGCATGGGTGTATAGCCAATCACCAGAGACAGAGCATACGCCCAGCCCCATGTGTTGCCATTCACAGCAGACTTGGAGAGCAGATTGCTCCATAACTTGGCAGCTAACCAAGCCCATTCAGAGACAGATGACAGGGTCTCCTAATTCTGGGCAGGACAATCTGGCACGCAAGCCGTCCAGGCCGATTGCTGACTGACTGGCTGCTTCTCTGGTTTCCTGTTCCCAGCATGCCTCAGTGCTACTAGGTCTGGGGCTGTAGTAAGGTGAGTTTGGGACAACCTCCAGCGATTCAATTATGTGGCAAAAGAGATTAAATAGTTATTGCATTGGCCCTCCGCACATAAATGTGTGTACACACTCAGAGGCACATGTAGGGCACAGGCACACATGCATGTACGCTAACATACAGATATGTAGACACACACATGCATGTACGCTAACATACAGATATGTAGACACACACATGCATGTACGCTAACATACAGATATGTAGACACACACATGCATGTACGCTAACATACAGATATGTAGACACACACATGCATGTATGCTAACATACAGATATGTAGACACACACATGCATGTACGCTAACATACAGATATGTAGACACACACATGCATGTACGCTAACATACAGATATGTAGACACACACATGCATGTACGCTAACATACAGATATGTAGACACACACATGCATGTACGCTAACATACAGATATGTAGACACACACATGCATGTACGCTAACATACAGATATGTAGACACACACATGCACTACACACACACACACAGTCAGCAATTCTTGGAAATATTAAACCCTGTATTCCTTCACAATAACCAATCTAACTGCTGGAGCCCTCCTTTATATCCCCCCTAGGAAAAGTAGTGGTGAGGAATGCCCTTTAAGATGGGAAATCCCACAGAGCCTGCCTGCCTGCCTGCATTACCCCTACCAGTCTCCATTCCAGTCCCTCATCCTTCAACAAGTCAGCTCAGGGATTCAAACCAGCAGCCTTTTGATTACTGGCCCAACGCTCTTAACCGCCAGGTTACCTGCAGCACCTCCCCCTACCAGCCCCCCCTCCACCAGTCCCCCTTCTCTCTCTCCTTCCCCACCAGTCCCCCTTCTCTCCCCCCACCAGTCCCCCTTCTCGCTCTCCTTCCCCCTCCCCACCTTCCCCTACCAATCCCCCACCAGTCTCCCTTCTCCCCCTCCCCCCCCCACCAGTCCCTCTTCTCTGTCCCCTTCCCCCACACACTCTCTCTCTCTCTCTCTCTCTCTCTCTCTCTCTCTCTCTCTCTCTCTCTCTCTCTCTCTCTCTCTCTCTCTCTCTCTCTCTCTCTCTCTCTCTCTCTCTCTCTCTCTCTCTCTCTCTCTCTCTCTCTCTCTCTCTCTCTCTCTCTCCCAGTCTCTCTCTCTCTCTCTCTCTCTCTCTCTCTCTCTCTCTCTCTCTCTCTCTCTCTCTCTCTCTCTCCTCAGTCTCCAGTCTCTCTCTCTCCCCAGTCTCTCTCTCTCTCACCCAGTCTCTCTCTCTCTCTCTCTCCCAGTCTCTCTCTCTCCCAGTCTCACCCAGTCTCTCTCTCTCCCAGTCTCTCTCTCTCTCTCTCTCTCCCAGTCTCTCTCTCTCTCTCTCTCACCCAGTCTCTCTCTCTCTCTCACCCAGTCTCTCTCTCTCTCTCTCTCTCTCTCTCACCCAGTCTCTCTCACCCAGTCTCTCTCACCCAGTCTCTCTCTCTCTCTCTCACCCAGTCTCTCTCTCACTCTCTCTCTCCCAGTCTCTCTCTCTCTCTCTCACCCAGTCTCTCTCTCTCTCACCCAGTCTCTCTCTCTCTCTCTCCCAGTCTCTCTCTCTCTCTCTCTCACCCAGTCTCTCTCTCTCTCTCTCACCCAGTCTCTCTCTCTCTCTCACCCAGTCTCTCTCTCTCTCTCTCACACAGTCTCTCTCTCTCTCTCACCCAGTCTCTCTCTCTCTCTCACCCAGTCTCTCTCTCTCTCTCACCCAGTCTCTCACCCAGTCTCTCTCTCTCTCCTCACCCAGTCTCTCTCTCTCTCTCTCCCCAGTCTCTCTCTCTCTCCCAGTCTCCAGTCTCTCTCTCTCACCCAGTCTCTCTCTCTCTCTCCCAGTCTCTCTCTCTCCCAGTCTCTCTCTCCCAGCTCCTCTCTCTCCACCCAGTCTCTCTCTCTCTCTCTCTCACCCAGTCTCTCTCACCCAGTCTCTCTCTCTCTCTCTCTCACCCAGTCTCTCTCTCTCTCTCTCTCTCTCTCTCACCCAGTCTCTCTCTCTCTCACCCAGTCTCTCTCTCTCTCACCCAGTCTCTCTCTCTCTCTCTCTCTCACCCAGTCTCTCTCTCTCTCTCTCTCTCACCCAGTCTCTCTCTCTCTCTCTCTCTCACCCAGTCTCTCTCTCTCTCTCTCTCACCCAGTCTCTCTCTCTCTCACCCAGTCTCTCTCTCTCTCTCTCACCCAGTCTCTCTCTCTCTCTCTCTCTCTCTCTCTCTCTCTCTCTCTCTCCCCAGTCTCTCTCTCTCTCTCTCTCACCCAGTCTCTCTCTCTCTCTCTCACCCAGTCTCTCTCTCTCTCTCTCTCTCCCAGTCTCTCTCTCTCTCCCAGTCTCTCTCTCTCTCTCCCAGTCTCTCTCTCTCTCTCCCAGTCTCTCTCTCTCTCTCTCTCACCCAGTCTCTCTCTCTCTCTCACCCAGTCTCTCTCTCTCTCTCTCTCACCCAGTCTCTCTCTCTCTCTCTCTCTCACCCAGTCTCTCTCTCTCTCTCTCACCCAGTCTCTCTCTCTCTCTCTCACCCAGTCTCTCTCTCTCTCTCTCACCCAGTCTCTCTCTCTCTCTCTCACCCAGTCTCTCTCTCTCTCTCTCTCACCCAGTCTCTCTCTCTCTCTCTCCCCAGTCTCTCTCTCTCTCTCACCCAGTCTCTCTCTCTCTCTCTCTCTCCCAGTCTCTCTCTCTCTCTCTCTCTCACCCAGTCTCTCTCTCTCTCTCTCTCTCTCTCCCAGTCTCTCTCTCTCTCTCTCACCCAGTCTCTCTCTCTCTCTCCCAGTCTCTCTCTCTCTCTCTCCCAGTCTCTCTCTCTCTCTCCCAGTCTCTCTCTCTCTCCCAGTCTCTCTCTCGCTCTCTCATTGGTAGGTTACTACTGAGGCCATGTTTGTCTATTCAGCAGCATGGGTGTTTGTGTTGTATGTGTGTGTATTGGGAGGGGGGGGGGGTCTGTCAATATGTGTGTGTGTTGGGAGGGGGGGGGTCTGTCAACGTGTGTGTGTACTACACTATCAGTAGCCAAGCATCAACGGGCTGTAATGCTGCATTCACCATGAAGCTACAGTGCTTTGCTACAGTCATGTAGGATGTTGGAGCACCAGGTTCCTACTGATTAAAACTGGGTTTTGCCCTGAGATGTTTTACTGTGTTAATGGGAGGTATGGATACAGCAGCTACATTTGGGACCAGGGGATGTTTTACTGTGTTAATGGGAGGTATGGATACAGCAGCTACATTTGGGACCAGGGGATGTTTTACTGTGTTAATGGGAGGTATGGATACAGCAGCTGCATTTGGGACCAGGGGATGTTTTACTGTGTTAATGGGAGGTATGGATACAGCAGCTGCATTTGGGACTAGGGGGATGTTTTACTGTGTTAATGGGAGGTATGGATACAGCAGCTACATTTGGGACCAGGGGGATTTGCTAAGCTTGTGTGTTTCAGCCAGAACTCAGTATTGTTAGTGCACAAAGACAGAGAGCACACACACACACACACGAATGAACAAGCACACAAACATGCAAGTACACACACAGATGTGGGAGTCTAACGTGACAGAGTCCAGCTCTGCCTGCTACATCAGAACACAGGGGTCCAGAGAACACCCACACTCTGTATGGCATATCCATCTCTCCTCAGCAGTACCACACCACAATGAGGCCATGCAGGCTGTTGGGGAGGAGAGCAACTGGATGGTGTGTGTGTGTGTGTGTGTGTGGGGGGGGGGGAATGCAGAAGGAGTCATTAGAAAGGTGGAGAGAGGCACACACACACAGGCCAGGAGGACAGTTCGCTAGGAGAGCGTGCTGGAGAATGGTGTTGTCCACACCCTCAGGCCGCCCCAGATAGAGACAATTAAAACCTCTGTCTGTCTGTCTCTCTCACACACACACACCTATTTTCCATTACTATTTCCACAAACAAATCCTTGTATCCATTTTCCCCACATACTTATAGTACACATATTAGTGCACCAATTCATGTATATCCAAAGGCAAACCCCTAGCAACCCAGAGGAGACCTTAAAGAAATATTGACCAGCTCATAATTAGCATTGGAGTGTGCAGTTCATAGACATTGACACTGATGCATACATACATCTCTATACATTACAATACCTTGTCAGCTATATTGACTGTATACATGGTGTAGCCATATTGTCTGTTCTAGTCGTTCTAATTCTATGCTGTTTACATTGTTGATATGTTGATCAATCAAAATGGTTTGAGATATCCCTCCCTCCCCTGGCTGGCCTTAGCCGTGCCCCTGCTGTTTTTTTGCATTGGAGCTATAGAGTGTGCCAATCTACATTATCAAGCCTACTTCTACATGCTTTACTTTGCTAAGTCTATATCCATGATAAAGGTTTGAGATCTCCATCCCTGGTCTGAGCGGGGGCTGGCAGGTGATGTCACCACATCACCTGTCAGGCCACTGAGTGATGGAGGAGGAGGATGAAGGACTCATTCCCCCCATTGCTGTGGAGGAGGGATGGATGAAGGGTTGACCCCTGTGGAGGAGGGATGGATGGATGAGGGACTGTGTGGTCAGTGTGGTGTTATGGTAGAGGTTGGTAAGGATAGCAAAAAATATGTGGGGGTTTATGGGTTTATTTGTGGATGTTGTTGGTTTTGGTGATATCTGTGTTTGGTGTTAAACGTGCCTAACGTTTGCCATTTGCATTTAGTAGGGATCCCCAGCAGCTACCCTGGGGGGGGGGGGGGGGGTTAGAACTACCTGTTCCTCTTTCCCTATGCATGGCTTAGTCAAGGTTTATTAACAACCGCTAAAAGGAACAGAAACAGCGGAAAACCACAACTTACGCTTGTGCTGATGTTGGGGAGGCAGAAATGCAACCCACCCACATAGCACGGTTTACATTATGCCTCATGAATGCTTATCAGCGAGGTTAAACTCCCTCTCTGACAGTGCATTTAGCGCAGCGAGAGAGAGAGGGAGAAATGGAACGCAGCACCGCGGACAGTACTGAAAGTAGTCGAGCCTCTCTAGCTCTCCCTGCCTCTCTCTGCCTCTCTCTCTACTGCGCGAGAGGAGACCGGAGGGGAGGGGAGGGGGGCAGCGGGGTTTCCCTAGCAGATTCCAGGATCTACAATGATTCCTCCATTGCTACACATTACCACCTTCCAACCGGATTTTCCATAACGGAGAATGTCATAGTCGATCACGAATAGCCTACACCGCGATCGTGAAAAATGTTATCACCCATCCCCTTCCATCATCCGTATAGCACAGGCAACCCTGTATTTGCCCGTATTAACATCGCTGGTTAGATTTCATTTGCTTTCTTCTCATGGCACCTCACGACTGTATTCGCCTTCACTCAACACTGAATAAGAAGCATGACAAAGCAAACATACATAAAACACATACAAGAAATTGACAATGGGTAATTATCTTCTGTAGCCTATAACGTTAGTTTCAAGCCTATATAGTTATTATTTAATGGTCGGTAAGCTGACCGTCAGCGTCAAAGGATGTCTGCATTTGAAGGAATGTCATGCACAGTAGATACGACTTGCATTCTGCCCACGAAACCAGCAGAGCCTGTCACGTTAAACAACTGCTGCAATTGGCGCTGTCATTCACAAATCAGTCAGATATCATTCATTGCGACTGCATTGCCATGCATTTCGCAGTTAACACTGGCATTTTGTACGCTTAAATAGGCCTACATACACTGATCATCAGCAACTGTCATGGGATACATTTTAAGAAACCCTGTGGCCAGCCTTGTGTCAATAACGAAATCCATATCGCGCTCGCCCCGCACACAATCAGCTGTAATTCCGGTTTTACAAGCAGATATGGGCTATGAATAATTCAACATACAAAACTCAGCCCTTCACCGGGAAAAACCACCTAGCAAATACCATGACACCGGGTGAAACCCCGAACGGGTTTGTATGAATGTAGCCAACGTTATCATCTTCCGTCGCATTGAAGGATGTGTTAAATCAATTGGTCCGGAAAGGAAAATAAGAGGGCTTCTAAACAACATCGCCCCGCAAGGTGCTGACCAGCCACGGAGAGCTGCAACTCCAGCGACAGATGGAGAGATAGAGAGAGAGGGAGAGAGAGAGAGAGAGAGTCACCACGCAAAAGCAACTGACATGTAGCCTAGCCTACGTGACGCCCGGGAGAGGCACCCCGACAGACAAACAATGGAAATTAATTCACACATAGAGCCGCGGAGAAATATGAATCACTCAATGCAATTCTGCATTTACCTGTCAAGACTCCGACCCGGATTTGGTGGTCGTGGTTTGTTAAAATCATCCCGTCTGACGCCATGTTCAGCAGTGCTGTCGCCCGCACTGAGAACTCACGGCAGGGCCAAGAGCCGATCGCATCGAACTTCCAGGGAGGGGAGGAGGGATGAGAGAGGAGAAGGAGGAGGAGGAGGGAGAAAATGAAGAAGTGCAGAGCTAGGCGAGAGAAGTGGAGAGCCGAGCGACCAGGACAGCTACAGATAACTTGCTGTGCGCTGAAGAATGCGGGGGCTGTTAAAACCGCACACATCACTCAGTTGGCCGCTTGCCACGGTAGTAGTGTGTATTGAAAATGATTTCTTATGGAGACCACTATTGATTTCTCTCTGAAGACTTTCAGAGAAACAGACAGGCATTGCGTCTGTAATGCCACTCCATTTTCCGACATCATATGTTTGATGTCACATAGATCAAAGTCTAGGGTCAATTTTCTCATTAGAAGTACATTATTGTCCCACTTCGTCTGGCAATTGTTGTGAAATCAACAATAAGACTGTGTAGACGCTTATAGATAACACATGTTGATTTCACCATTTTGTGACAATAGCCTCATATTATACCTACTATATGCCCTTGGAAAATGTATTTTGGGAGATTCCAAACTCAAGGTGAAAATCTAGTCATCCTATGCCGTTTATGTGCTATACAACATATATTCTAGATTTGATTAAGAGAGATTATGAAAAACTAAAACAACATATTTCAATGTACTTTAGAATATGTAATATCTGGGGTCTTGAGTGGCACAGTGGACTAAGGCTCTGCAGCTCAATGTAAGAGGCATCACTACAGTCCCTAATTCAAATCCAGGCTGTATCACATCAGGCTGTGATTGGGAGTCCCATAGATCAGTGCACAATTGGCCCAGTGTTCTCCAGGTTTGGCTGTGGTAGGCCGTCATTGTAAATAAGAATTGGTTCTTAACTGACTTGCCTAGTTAAATAACTGTAAAATTATCAAGGAAGAAAATGTAAATGTATTAAATGTTTATTGCTGAAAAGGTCCCTGTTCCGCTATTCAAACACCATCTAGGGGAAGTGGGACACATTTGTAGATCTGATTTTCATTGTATGATGATTTTCATTGGGTCATCCCATCTACAAAACCACACACTACAATGATGTCACACTAAACAAAGCCATTTATATTACATGCAGCAGGAAGTAACTTTTGGATATCAGAACAGCGGTAACTCACCAGGATTACGACCAGGAATATAACTTTCCCGAATTGTATCCTTTGTTCGTACCCCCCAGGGTAATTTAACTTATTCCAGAGGCTGCTCCAAAACAACAACAAAAAAGTATTCTGAGTGGACTTCTAGTCCGACTCAGGAGGCGGGCACACCATCCACCGCTTCCAAGTATATTACTCGCTAATGTGCAGTCTCTGGCTAATAAAGTAGACGAGCTGAGGGCGATGATCTCTTTCCAGTGAGACATCAGGGATTGTAACATACTCTGTTTCACGGAAACATGGCTCTCTTGGGATATACTGTCCCTGTCCAAACAGCCAGCTGGGTTCTCAGTACATCGCGCAGACAGGAATAAAGAACTCTCCGGGAAGAAGAAAGGTGGGAGTGTATGTTTCATGATTAACTACCTCCACTTCGCTGATCCTCAACACAGGGGCCAGCCCCCACATACTCAGCCCCCTCCTGTACTCTCTCTCATGACTGTGTGGCCACACACGCCTCCAACTCAATTATCAACTTTGCAGACCACACAACAGTAGTAGTCCTGATTACCAACAGTGACGAGACAGCCTACTGGGAGGAGGTGAGGGCTCTTGGAGAGTGGTGCCAGGACAATAACCTCTCACTAAACGTCAACAAAACAAAGGAGCAGATCGTGGAATTCGGGAAACAGCAGAGGGAACACGACGGGACCACAGTAGATAAGGTGGAAAGTTTCAAGTTCCTCAGCGTACACATCACTGACAATCTGAAATGGTCCACCCACACAGACAGTGTAGTGAAGGCACAACAGCGTCTCCTCAACCTCAGGAGGCTGAAGAAATTTGGCTTCACCCCTAAAACCCTCACAAGCTCTTACAGATGCACAATTGAGAGCATCCTGTCGGGCTGTATTACTTCCTGGTACGGCAACTTAACCGCCCGCAACCACAGGGCTCTCCAGAGGGTAGTGCGGTCTGCCCAAAGCATCACCGGGTCAAACTACCTGCCCTCCAGGACAACTACACCACACGATGTCACAGGAAAGCCAAAAAGATCATCAAGGACATCAACCACCTGAGCCACGGCCTGTTCACCCTGCTACCATCCAGAAGGCGAGGTCAGTACAGGTGCATCAAAGCTGGGACAGAGAGACTGAAAAACAGCTTCTATCTCAAGGCCTTCAGACTGTTAAATAGCAATCACTAGCTGGCTTCCACTCTGTTATGCAAGGGTGGAAGCCCTTGGATGAACCAGACTTATGGAGGTCTACAATTTTTTTCTGAGGTCTTGGCTGATTTCTTTTGATTTCCCCGTGATGTCAAGCAAAGAGGCACTGAGTTTGAAGGTAGGCCTTGAAATACACAAGCATTTTGCTACACCCCAATAACATCTGCTAAATATGTGTAAATGTTTTTATCATGCAAAGAACCCATTCAGCAATAACCCAGTAACATGTATTGTGATTGGTTTGCAAAATTACCATAGTACATTACTCTCAAACACAAATGTCCCACTACACCCGATGTTTCACTAATGCTGACTTCACCCTGTATAGGGGGATGAAGAGGCCCTTTTAGCCTAAGAGGTGTTTGGCCATTATGCCTCGTATGAAATAGTTATGTCTTCCTGGAGATGTGAGGACTGCGTTTCCCAGAAGCTCAGGAGAAGATCAGAGTCTGACCTGCGAAAGTGCATCTGCAAACCCAGCTTCTATTTTTAGTCTGACTGCACTCTTCCTTGTGTATAATTCCCCTTGTTTATTCTCCTAGAAAATAACAGCCCATCCTCCCACTTATGTTGCACTTCTATCAATATATATAATTGATGAACACACGTATGTGAGTATATAAAGTATACTGCACGCCATGACGGGAACTGGGGCAAGTCTTCACGCCTGACCGCTCACTCACTTCAGAAACATCGAAGTCGTGGCTTGTGCTGATACCCCCCCTAGCGCAAACTGAATGGAGACCTGGACACCATTTTACTTACACGACCATATCTTTTATTAGGCCTAATTAGTGTGATTTTCAGTGATGGTGTTGGATCACAATCCCAGAATCACACGTGTAACAAAAGGTTAAAACTAGAGTCCTTAGTGGCTGCATCCATTTTTGGACTTATAAATTAATGCTATATATCCATTGATTCTAACTGGGAAAACATCCATGTCTGACTATTGGACATACCTTCAATAGGTTTCCGTTTTTGTAGGTTTTTGTAGGTTTAGATGTTTCAATTAAGGATTCTAGCTTTAAAGTAAATGTCCAATGAAAATATCACATTTAAAAGTTAATATTTAATATTTAATGACTTTAACTCATACCCAAATGATGTGCTTGACTTGTCCTATACTCATATTTGTGGCCAAAACATAAATTGTAGAAAAAACACACACAAAAACACACCTCAAACTTGTATCTCATGATGATGTCATCCTCCTGAGGAGGATGAGCTGGCCAATCAGTGGTCTACACTATTTTTAATGAACTGTATACGCCCACACCATTCCAACACAGAAAAGCTGCTTTTTAACATACTTAATTACCATTTTTGGGAAGGAAAACTACTTCACTCAATTTGTAATTAATTATATGTCATATTTCATAGAAATCTGGAAACACTGGACAGTTACTTTAAAGGGCTGTGGAAATGAAACCTGACAGTATGAGTTCACATGGAAAGTAATCTAGTTTTGTGAATGCGATTACAATGCTCCATTAAACACTAAATCACGGGTGACTAGTCAGAGTGCTTAGTCACAAAACTAAACAGGGGTTTATTTTGGCTGTAGTCTATCCCTACCATCCCTGCCCTAAATCTGTTCTTTGTTCCCCCACTCCCCTGATTCTCCCTCTCCAAAATGCTACATCTGGATCCTCTGCCTCCATCTCTTCATCCTCAACACTGACAAAAGCCCAGATGGCGACACAGAGACACCATGGGACCTTCTGCCCTTTGAGAAGAAGGCTTCCCTGACACGACATGAATCTTCTCCAGTGTCTTCCCCCGAATCAGAAGTCTTTCAGCAGGAGGACAAGCCCAGGCGTAAACCAGCATCTTGTTAGTAGCCCAGCCGGCCCAGAACTAGCAGAGAAGACATCACATTATTACTGTCTTGAGCTGGCCCGGAGTTCCTGGACGGATGGAATTCCCCAGTTACTGAGAAGAGGAGTGGAGAGAGATAGAGGGGGGAGGGAAAGAGGGGAAGGGGGAGTGATGGGAAGGAGAGAGATAGAGGGGGGAGGGAAAGAGGGGAAGGGGGAGTGATGGGAAGGAGAGAGATGTAGAGGGATGGGAGAGAGGGGGGGGGGTAGGGAGAGGAAGAGCGAGGTAAAGGGGGGGGAGTGAGAGAAAGGGATGCAGACCATATGATGGAGACACTGGAATGGAGACACTGGGCTGGAGACACTGGGCTGGAGACACTGGGCTGGAGACACTGGGCTGGAGACACTGGGCTGGAGACACTGGAATGGAGACACTGGGCTGGATACACTGGGCTGGAGACACTGGGCTAGAGACACTGGGCTGGAGACACTGGGCTGGAGACTCTGGGCTGGAGACACTGGGCTGGAGACACTGGGCTAGAGACACTGGGCTGGAGACACTGGGCTGGAGACACTGGGCTGGAGACACTGGGCTGGAGACACTGGGCTGGAGACACTGGGCTAGAGACACTGGGCTGGAGACACTGGGCTGGAGACACTGGGCTGGAGACACTGGGCTGGAGACACTGGGCTAGAGACACTGGGCTGGAGACACTGGGGACCCCACCTGATGTGCAAATGATTGTATGTCTATACTGATGTGTGTGCATGTGTATGTGCCTGTATACTGTATGTGTGTGTTAATGACTGCATAATTAGACCAGTCTTGACTGAGCTCACACACCACTAAGAGTACTTCGATAGGTAAGACAGTAGCCCTGTTTGCCCTTGATCCATCAGTCATAGTGAGCATTAGACCTCCATCATAAGGAGTGTGTTGCTCCAACCCTCAGCGTGTATCTTCACAGCGATGGCAGGGAAAGCCCACGGGCTACAGCCGCAGGCCAGGACTGCCAGAGAACAGCAGGTTGTGCTGGGCTGTTTGCGTTATGCAACAGTGGCAGCGCTAAAGCTATATCCTGCCTGCCTATCTGGCTGTCCCGGGTCCTTTGGGATGACTAGAGAGAAGGATCAAAGTCAATTGCCATTTAGCAGATGCTTTCATCCAAATCGACTTACATACATACATTTTTCACATACGTTGGAATTGAGCCCACTATCCTGGCGTTGCAAGTACCATGCCATACCAACTGAGCTAAAAAAGACTGTATCCAGGAGCGCCGGATATAGTAACACACCACCCTCCCCCCACTACATACAGGAACAGATGCATACTTTTAGGGTAATAGATATGCTCACAAACGTATGATAACATATGGCAACAGAAACAACATGAAAAAAGCAAAACATGCAGAACAGGCAAGCACACACTACAAAGAACTTTAAAACTGGAAGAACTTGTCCCGATTGGTGTTTTTAAATCACTGATGAAGGATTTTGAGGCTGATTTCTTCACCTGTCAATGTTTTTAATTTGCTGTTTTATGATTTCGTTTATACTCCTGTGATTTCTATGGTTTTTACTAGATTACTTGTAGTTTTTCATGTCTGTCTGTAATTCTGTAATGACTTGATGCTGCCTATCTTGGCCAGGATGAGAGAGAGAGAGCGGGATAGAGATGGAGGATGATAGAGACAGAGAGAAAAGTAAGAATGAGGAGAAAGTGAGAGTGCGTGAGAGAGAGAGAGAGAGAGAGAGAGAGAGAGAGAGAGAGAGAAAGAGAGAGAGAGAGAGAGAAAGAGAGAGAGAGAGAGAGAGAGAGCGAGAGAGAGAAAGAGAGACACACAGAGAGAGAGAGAGAGAGAGAGAGAGAGAGAGAGAGAGAGAGAGAGAAAGAGAGCGAGAGAGAGAGAGAGCGAGAGAGAGAGAAAGAGAGACAGAGAGAGAGAGAGAGAGAGAGAGAGAGAGAAAGAGAGACAGAGAGACAAGGCAAGAAGGGCATTCTATGCCATCAAAAGGAACATAAATTTCAACATACCAATTAGGATTTGGCTAAAAATACTTGAATCAGTCATAGAGCCCATTGCCCTTTATGGTTGTGAGGTCTGGGGTCCGCTCACCAACCAAGACTTCACAAAATGGGACAAACACCAAATTGAGACTCTGCACGCAGAATTCTGCAAAAATATCCTCCGTGTACAACGTAGAACACCAAATAATGCATGCAGAGCAGAATTAGGCCGATACCCACTAATTATCAAAATCCAGAAAAGAGCCATTAAATTCTATAACCACCTAAAAGGAAGCGATTCCCAAACCTTCCACAACAAAGCCATCACCTACAGAGAGATGAACCTGGAGAAGAGTCCCTAAGCAAGCTGGTCCTGGGGCTCTGTTCACAAACACAAACACACCCTACAGAGCCCCAGGACAGCAGCACAATTAGACCCAACCAAATCATGAGAAAACAAAAAGATAATTACTTGACACATTGGAAAGAATTAACAAAAAAACAGAGCAAACTAGAATGCTATTTGGCCCTACACAGAGAGTACACAGTGGCAGAATACCTGACCACTGTGACTGACCCAAAATTAAGGAAAGCTTTGACTATGTACAGACTCAGCGAGCATAGCCTTGCTATTGAGAAAGGCCGCCGTAGGCAGACATGGCTCTCAAGAGAAGACAGGCTATGTGCTCACTGCCCACAAAATGAGGTGGAAACTGAGCTGCACTTCCTAACCTCCTGCCCAATGTATGACCATATTAGAGACACATATTTCCCTCAGATTACACAGATCCACAAAGAATTCGAAAACAAATCCAATTTTGAAAAACTCCCATATCTACTGGGTGAAATTCCACAGTGTGCCATCAGAGCAGCAAGATTTGTGACCTGTAGCCACGAGAAAAGGGCAACCAGTGAAGAACACGCACTATTGTAAATACAACCCATATCTATGCTTATTTATTTTATCTTGTGTCCTTTACCATTTGTACATTGTTAAAACACTGTATATATATATATATATAATATGACATTTGTAATGTCTTTATTGTTTTGAAACTTCTGTATGTGTGATGTCCACTGTTAATTTTTATTGTTTATTTCACTTTATATATTATCTACCTTACTTGCTTTGGCAATGTTAACACATGTTTCCCATGCCAATAAAGCCCTTGAATTGAATTGAGAGACAGAGAGAGAGAGAGAGAGAGAGAGAGAGAGAGAGAGAGCGAGAGAGAGAGAGACAGGGAGAGAGAGAGAGAGAGAGAGAGACAGAGACAGAGAGAGAGAGAGAGAGACAGAGAGAGACAGACAGAGAGAGAGAGAGACAGAGAGAGAGAGACAGATAGAGAGAGAGACAGGGAGAGAGAGAGAGAGAGAGAGAAATATAGATATACAGTACAAGGCAAAAGTTTGGACACACCTACTCATTCAATGTTTTTTCTTTATTTTGACCATTTTCTAATAGTGAAGACATCAAAACTATGAAATAATGCACATGGAATCATGTAGTAACCAAAAAGTGTTAAACAACTCAAAATATATTTTAGATTCTTCAAAGCATCCACCCTTTGCCTTGAATACAGCTTTGCACACTCCTGGCATTCTCTCAACCAGCTTCACCTGGAACAAGTGAGTCTTGAAGGAGTTCCCACATATGCTGAACACTTGTTGGCTGCTTGTCCTTCACTCTGCGGTCCAACTCATCCCAAACCATCTCAATTGGGTTGAGGTCAGGGTATTGTGGAGACCAGGTCATCTGATGCAGCACTCCATCACTCTCCTTCTTCGTCAAATAGCCCTTACACAGCCTGGAGGTGTGTTTTGAGTCATTGTCTTGATGAAAAATAAATGATAGTCTTAACGCAAACCAGATAGGATGGCATATCGCTGCAGAATGCTGTTGTAGCCATGCAGGTTAAGTGTGCCTTGAATTCTAAATAAATCACTGACCGTGTCACCAGCAAAGCAACCCCACACCAACGCACCTCCTCCTCCATGCTTCACGGTGGGAAACACACATGGAGATCATCCATTGTGTTGGCTGTGTCTCAATCCACAAGGATGCTGCGAGATGGACCCATCCATAGACATACTACTACACTCTTAGAAAAAAACGGTTCCTCGCGGGTTCTTCAGCTGTCCCCAAAGGAGAACCCTTTTTTGTTCCAAGTAGAACTCATTTGGGTTCCAGGTAGAACCCTCTTTAGAAAAGGTTCAACATAGAACCCTAAAAGGTTCTACCTGGAACCAAAAGGGTTCTTCAAAGGATTATACGGAACGGACTATACTTGAACAAGTTGTAAATGTCTTACCTGTGATGAAATGTTTTCCACACACAGAGCTAAGTGTAGCCTACTTGGACATCTGTCTCCCCACATTTCACACTCTCCCACGTCGAATATCCTGAAGCCACAGGGCTCTTCCCATAGGCTCTATTTCCCTACATGGGAGCATTGCGAACCATAGGTCGGGATTGTTGACCTGGTTACCTGTACTGTACATTGAACAACACAGCATGTTTTGTTATCACTGAATAATAAATAATTGACAATGAAGTTGGTTCTTCTGCAATGGGGGTCAATAGGAAAAAAAAATGTTTTCCCAATTTGTGGGTGTGGCGGTAGGGGAAATCCTCATTATAGTGGTGTTTGTGGGCGTGGCGGTCGGGGAAATCCTCATTATAGTGGTGTTTGTGGGCGTGGCGGTCGGGGAAATCCTCATTATAGTGGTGTTTGTGGGCGTGGCGGTAGTGGAAATCCTCATTATAGTGGTGTTTGTGGGCGTGGCGGTCGGGAAATCCTCATTATAGTGGTGTTTGTGGGCGTGGCGGTAGGGGAAATCCTCATTATAGTGGTGTTTGTGGGCGTGGCGGTCGGGGAAATCCTCATTATAGTGGTGTTTGTGGGCGTGGCGGTCGGGGAAATCCCCATTATAGTGGTGTTTGTGGGCGTGGCGGTCGGGGAAATCCTCATTATAGTGGTGTTTGTGGGTGTGGAGGTAGGGGAAATCCTCATTATAGTGGTGTTTGTGGGCGTGGCGGTCGGGGAAATCGTCATTATAGTGGTGTTTGTGGGCGTGGCGGTCGGGGAAATCCTCATTATAGTGGTGTTTGTGGGCGTGGCGGTAGGGGAAATCCTCATTATAGTGGTGTTTGTGGGCGTGGCGGTAGGGGAAATCCTCATTATAGTGGTGTTTGTGGGCGTGGCGGTCGGGGAAATCCTCATTATAGTGGTGTTTGTGGGCGTGGCGGTAGGGGAAATCCTCATTATAGTGGTGTTTGTGGGCGTGGCGGTCAGGGAAATCCTCATTATAGTGGTGTTTGTGGGCGTGGCGGTAGGGGAAATCCTCATTATAGTGGTGTTTGTGGGCGTGGCGATAGGGGAAATCCTCATTATAGTGGTGTTTGTGGGCGTGGCGGTAGGGGAAATCCTCATTATAGTGGTGTTTGTGGGCGTGGCGGTAGGGGAAATCCTCATTATAGTGGTGTTTAAAATAGTTTTCATCACGACGGCAGAGGACGGGACGAGATCGTCAATCTGAGGTTCAGCTCCCACTTCTAAGAGACTCCCCACCACACAGTCACCAGTGGTGGACAGTCTATGCCACTAGCATCATTTACAAAAAAATCAAGGTAACAAAATATAAGAAACTCAATAAGAAAACTGCCTACAGTAACTTTCACAGCAGTATATCAGTCAAGATAATTATCTCTTGTATGATATTCAGGGTTGGGGTCAATTCCATTTGAATTCCAGTCGATTCAGAATGTCCACTGACATTCTAATTCAAATTCTCTTCAATGCTTTTCAATGATAAACACTTGGAATTGGAATTTCGTTTACTTTGTGAATTGACCCCAACTCTGCTGTTGATACACTACATCCAGACTCTTCAGATTTCCTTAGCTGCTAGGTGTGACTGACTGTATTTGGCCTCATTTTAACAGAGAGTCAGTGTGAGAGTTAAGTTTCATTTTTTATTTCGCTTTTGCTTATTATATATTTCACTTACTTTGGAAATGTAAAGATATGTGTCCCGTGCCAATAAAGCCCCTTAAATTTAAATTGAATTAAGAGGTGAGAAGGGAGGGAAGAAAACAATTATCCCTCCTTCTGCCAAGAGATAAACAGCAACCACTTAATTTAGGACTGCTGGGGATGAGCCCCTTGTTTAGAGACAATAGTAAGGGAACAAACACATGTTACTGAGGAGAGGTGTTCTGAGTCGGGGGGCTGGGGGCCGGGAGGGGGATATGAGGGGGCAGGATGATTTTGGTAGAATGAGAGAGAAAGACAGAGAGAGAATATTTGACGACTGTGACTGACCCAAACTTAAGGGAAGCTTTGACTATGTACAGACTCAGTAAGCATTGCTATAGGCCGACCTGGCTCTCAAGAGAAGACAGGCTGTGTGCTCACTGCCCACAAAAGGAGGTGGAGACTGAGCTGCACTCCCTAACCTCCTGCCCAATGTATGACCATATTAGAGACACATATTTCCCTCAGATTACACAGACTCACAAAGAATTTGCAAAGAAACCCAATTTGAAAGTGAAAGAAACAGGGAGGGAGTAAGAAACCAGAGAACTAATAGATAAATAGATAGAGAGAGAGAGAGAGAGAGAGAGAGAGAGATGGAGACAGAAAGAAGAGAGAAAGAGAAAGAGTGTGTGTGTGTCCATTAGTGTTATCTAGGCGGCAGTAAGGCATGCAAGCAGCACGGCAGCGGCAATAGCATTCTGATGAGAGAGAGAGAACAGGATCTGGACTGACTCCCACCATTACAGCGGCTGCTGTGGAACATGGCTCCAGGGTACTAGAATCAAACCCATTACATCTGATACTGGATTACTCCACTGCTCGGAATTAATGCAATGTGGACGAGCCACTTCAAAAGCCGGCCAGTGTCGCATAGCATCGCCACGCAGATATGGGTGAGGAAAAGAGAACATGGCAGGAATCAGAAGGCCTGGAGAGAAGGAGGATACTGGAGGGAGGGAGAGGATGCCGGAGAGAGAGGATACTGGAGAGAGAGAGAGAGAGAGAGAGAGAGAGAGAGAGAGAGAGAGAGGATACTGGAGAGAGAAAGGATACTGGAGAGAGAGAATAATGGAGAGAGAAAGAATACTGGAGAGAGAGAGAGAGAGAGAGGGGATACTGGAGAGAAAGAGGAACTGGAGAGAGAAATGATACTGGAGAGAGAGGGAGAGGATACTGGAGAGAGAGAGAGGAAACTGGAGAGAGAGAGAGGATACTGGAGAGAGAAAGGATACTAGAGAGAGAGAGGATACTGGTGAGAGAGAGGATACTGGAGAGAGAAAGTGGATACCGGAGAGAGAGAGGATACTGTAGAGAGAGTGGATACTGGAGAGAGAAAGAGGAACTGGAGAGAGAGAGGATACTGGAGAGAGAAATTATATTGGAGAGAGAGAGAGATGATACTGGAGAGAGAGTATACTGGAGAGAGAGAGAGATGATACTGGAGAGAGAGTATACTGGAGAGAGAGTATACTGGAGAGAGAGAGAGATGATACTGGAGAGAGAGTATACTGGAGAGAGAGAGAGATGATACTGGAGAGAGAGTATACTGGAGAGAGAGAGAGGATACTTGAGAGAGAAAGGATACTGGAGAGAGAGAGAGAGGATACTGGTGAGAGAGAGGATACTGGAGAGAGAAAGTGGATACTGGAGAGAGAGAGGATACTGGAGAGAGAGAGGATACTGGAGAGAGAAAGTGGATACCGGAGAGAGAGAGGATACTGGAGAGAGAGTGGATACTGGAGAGAGAAAGAGGAACTGGAGAGAGAGAGGATACTGGAGAGAGAAATTATATTGGAGAGATAGAGAGATGATACTGGAGAGAGAGTATACTGGAGAGAGAGAGAGATGATACTGGAGAGAGAGTATACTGGAGAGAGAGTATACTGGAGAGAGAGAGAGATGATACTGGAGAGAGAGTATACTGGAGAGAGAGAGAGATGATACTGGAGAGAGAGTATACTGGAGAGAGAGGATACTTGAGAGAGAAAGGATACTGGAGAGAGAGAGAGAGGATACTGGTGAGAGAGAGGATACTGGAGAGAGAAAGTGGATACTGGAGAGAGAGAGGATACTGGAGAGAGAGAGGATACTGGAGAGAGAAAGTGGATACTGGAGAGAGAGAGGATACTGGAGAGAGAGAGGAAACTGGAGAGTGAGAATAATGGAGAGAGAAAGGATACTGGAGAGAGAGAGGATACTGGAGAGAGAGAGGATACTGGAGAGAGAGAGGATACTGGAGAGAGAGGATACTGGAGAGAGAGAGAGGATACTGGAGAGAGAGGATACTGGAGAGAGAGAGAGATGATACTGGAGAGAGAGAGTGGATACTGGAGAGAGAGAGGATACTGGAGAGAGAGAGGATACTGGAGAGAGAGAGGATACTGGAGAGAGAGAGGAAACTGGAGAGAGAAAGGATACTGGAGAGAGAGAGAGGATACTGGAGAGAGAGAGGATACTGGAGAGAGAGAGAGATGATACTGGAGAGAGAGAGGATACTGGAGAGAGAGAGGATACTGGAGAGAGAGAGTGGATACTGGAGAGAGAGAGGATACTGGAGAGAGAGAGTGGATACTGGAGAGAGAGAGGATACTGGAGAGAGAGAGTGGATACTGGAGAGAGAGAGTATACTGGAGGGAGAGAGAGAGAGGATACTGGAGAGAGAGAGAGAGGATACTGGAGAGAGAAAGGATACTGGAGAGAGAAAGTGGAAACTGGAGAGAGAGGATACTGGAGAGAGAGAGGAAACTGGAGAGAGAGAGAGTATACTGGAGAGAGAGAGAGAGAGAGGATACTGGAGAGAGAGAGAGAGGATACTGGAGAGAGAAAGGATACTGGAGCGAGAGAGAGAGGATGCTGGAGAAAGAGAGGATACTGGAGAGAGAGAGTGGATACTGGAGAGAGAGAGGATACTGGAGAGAGAGAGTGGATACTGGAGAGAGAGAGTATACTGGAGGGAGAGAGAGAGAGGATACTGGAGAGAGAGAGAGAGGATACTGGAGAGAGAAAGGATACTGGAGAGAGAAAGTGGAAACTGGAGAGAGAGGATACTGGAGAGAGAGAGGAAACTGGAGAGAGAGAGAGTATACTGGAGAGAGAGAGAGAGAGAGGATACTGGAGAGAGAGAGAGAGGATACTGGAGAGAGAGAGTGGATACTGGAGAGAGAGAGGATACTGGAGAGAGAGAATGGATACTGGAGAGAGAGAGTATACTGGAGGGAGAGAGAGAGAGGATACTGGAGAGAGAGAGAGAGGATACTGGAGAGAGAAAGGATACTGGAGAGAGAAAGTGGAAACTGGAGAGAGAGGATACTGGAGAGAGAGAGGAAACTGGAGAGAGAGAGAGTATACTGGAGAGAGAGAGAGAGAGAGGATACTGGAGAGAGAGAGAGAGGATGCTGGAGAAAGAGAGGATACTGGAGAGAGAGAGTGGATACTGGAGAGAGAGAGGATACTGGAGAGAGAGAGTGGATACTGGAGAAAGAGAGGATACTGGAGAGAGAGAGAGGATACTGGAGAGAGAGAGAGAGAGGATACTGGAGAGAGAGAGGATACTGGAGAGAGAGAGGATACTGGAGAGAGAGAGGATACTGGAGAAAGAGAGTGGATACTGGAGAGAGAGAGGATACTGGAGAGAGAGAGTATACTGGAGGGAGAGAGAGAGAGGATACTGGAGAGAGAGAGAGAGGATACTGGAGGGAGAGAGAGAGAGTATACTGGAGGGAGAGAGAGAAAGGATACTGGAGGGAGAGAGAGAGAGTATACTGGAGGGAGAGAGAGAGGATACTGGAGAGAGAGAGTGGATACTGGAGAGAGAGAGGATACTGGAGAGAGAGAGTATACTGGAGGGAGAGAGAGAGGATACTGGAGAGAGAGAGAGGATACTGGAGGGAGAGAGAGAGAGTATACTGGAGGGAGAGAGAGAAAGGATACTGGAGCGAGAGAGAGAGGATGCTGGAGAAAGAGAGGATACTGGAGAGAGAGAGTGGATACTGGAGAGAGAGAGGATACTGGAGAGAGAGAGTATACTGGAGGGAGAGAGAGAGAGGATACTGGAGAGAGAGAGAGAGGATACTGGAGAGAGAAAGGATACTGGAGCGAGAGAGAGGATGCTGGAGAGAGAGGATACTGGAGCGAGAGAGAGGATGCTGGAGAGAGAGGATACTGGAGAGAGTAAGAGAGAGGGAGAGAAAGAGGATACTGGAGCGAACCAATGTTGCATAGTATATAATGTTTGTACTACTAAAAAAGGGTGAGTCTTGCTATTATATGTACATGCTGGTTTCCCAGAAACAGATTTAGCCTATAGTCAATGGCTTTTTAGTCTCGGACTAATCTTAGTCTGTGTCCGGAGAAATCGTCCCTATATGTCCAGGACTCACCTGAATAAGTGTCTAAGAAACTAGCCTCTATACTTTAGTCTACAGTCTACTAATATTGGTTAACCCAGAACTAAAATCTCACGTAATTTGATTAGACTCTAGTCTACTCTGTCCACGAGAGATTAACAGTCTACTAACCTATACTATACCCAGTTGTCCTCATCATAGATTAACAGTCTACTAACCTATACTATACCCAGACGTCCTCATCATAGATTAACAGTCTACTAACCTATACTATACCCAGTTGTCATCATCATAGATTAACAGTCTACTAGCCTATACTATACCCAGACGTCCTCATCATAGATTAACAGTCTACTAACCTATACTTTACCCAGACGTCCTCATCATAGATTAACAGTCTACTAACCTATACTATACCCAGACGTCCTCATCATAGATTAACAGTCTACTAACCTATACTATACCCAGACGTCCTCATCATAGATTAACAGTCTACTAACCTATACTATACCCAGACGTCCTCATCATAGATTAACAGTCTACTAGCCTATACTATACCCAGACGTCCTCATCATAGATTAACAGTCTACTAACCTATACTTTACCCAGACGTCCTCATCATAGATTAACAGTCTACTAACCTATACTATACCCAGACGTCCTCATCATAGATTAACAGTCTACTAGCCTATACTTTACCCAGACGTCCTCATCATAGATTAACAGTCTACTAACCTATACTATACCCAGACGTCCTCATCATAGATTAACAGTCTACTAACCTATACTTTACCCAGACGTCCTCATCATAGATTAACAGTCTACTAACCTATACTATACCCAGACGTCCTCATCATAGATTAACAGTCTACTAACCTATACTATACCCAGACGTCCTCATCATAGATTAACAGTCTACTAGCCTATACTATACCCAGTTGTCCTCATCATAGATTAACAGTCTACTAACCTATACTATACCCAGACGTCCTCATCATAGATTAACAGTCTACTAGCCTATACTTTACCCAGACGTCCTCATCATAGATTAACAGTCTACTAACCTATACTATACCCAGTTGTCCTCATCATAGATTAACAGTCTACTAACCTATACTATACCCAGACGTCCTCATCATAGATTAACAGTCTACTAACCTATACTATACCCAGTTGTCATCATCATAGATTAACAGTCTACTAGCCTATAATATACCCAGACGTCCTCATCATAGATTAACAGTCTACTAACCTATACTTTACCCAGACGTCCTGGTACTTGAAAAGCAGAATGTCAGCACAAACAATTTTGGACAGTGCCCCGTGCCATTTTGTTTCTAGAAGTGTAATTGGCTGGCTAATGCAGAGGAGCTAAACATACAAATGTTCTGCCCTTTATTTAACCAGGCAAGTCAGTTAAGAACAAATTCTTATTTTCAATGACAGCCTAGGAACAGTGGGTTAACTGCCTGTTCAGGGGCAGAATAACAGATTTGTACTTTGTCAGCTTTGGGGGTTTGAACTTGCAACCTTCCGGTTACTAGTCCAACGCTCTAACCACTAGGCTAACCTGCCACCCCAAAGTGGAAGGTAGCCTAGTGTTTAGAGGAAGGTAGCCTAGTGTTTAGAGGCAGGTAGCCTAGTGGTTAGAGGCAGGTAGCCCAGTGGTTAGAGGCAGGTAGCCCAGTGGTTAGAGGCAGGTAGCCCAGTGTTTAGAGGCAGGTAGCCCAGTGTTTAGAGGCAGGTAGCCCAGTGGTTAGAGGCAGGTAGCCCAGTGGTTAGAGGCAGGTAGCCCAGTGTTTAGAGGCAGGTAGCCCAGTGGTTAGAGGCAGGTAGCCCAGTGGTTAGAGGCAGGTAGCCCAGTGGTTAGAGGCAGGTAGCCTACTGGTTAGAGGCATGTAACCTAGTGTTTATAGGCAGGTAGCCTACTGTTTAGAGACAGGTAGCCTAGTGGTTAGAGGCAGGTAGCCTAGTGTTTAGAGACAGGTAGCCTAGTGGTTAGAGGCAGGTAGCCTAGTGGTTAGAGAGCATTGGACTAGTAACTGAAAGGTTGCTAGATTGACTCCCCGAGCTGACAAGGTAAAAATCTGTTGTTCTACCCCTGAACAAGGCAGTTAACCCACTGTTCACCGGTAGGCTGTCATTGTAAATAAGAATTTGTTCTTAACTGACTTGCCTAGTTAAATAAATGAAAAGCAAGACATCTCTCTATGGTGCTAATGGGCTCAGTGTTCTCCAACATCATCCCTTTAAAGAGGTCATCTGCAATTGGTACCTCCATTTATGGACATTGAATTATATTAATTCATTATAAATAGCCATTGATTCTTGAAGAAATTACCTCAGAAATGCCTCATTAGCTTAGTTCGACTGTCGTAACCCTTCAGAACCCGACATATAATCTTGCTTTAATCCAATGTTTTTTATACAATTTAATTGTAAACACATACTGTATTGCATCTAAACATTGTTAAAACTATTGTTAAAACATCATGGATGGTCAGTCCTTGCATCCAAAGCTTTGTCTTTGAATCTGAGAGTAGTTACATTTCTTCAGGCTCTCGCTCAGCTTTTTTTTTTACCAAAACAGAGGTGGTGTACCATCTTTGTTATTGTTTTAACTGCAGATTGGTCCTTTAACATCACTACTCCTGATGATTATTACTATGCAGAGTGACTCTGGGAGTTTTGGTGGAAGGAACAAAAAACTCCCCTTTAAATTATGGATCATAAAAATTCTCCTCAAATATGCAACACTCCGTTTGATGCATCATTGCAGTGTCATGGTTTTCATGGAATGGAATGGTGGTAGAGGTGGATTGGGAAGAAATAAAATCTCCCTGGAAGCCTCCCAATGTAAAATCACAGGTAGTCACCCTCAAAATTAACATCTTATTTACATACATATCAAAATGAAAACGTTTCACCTTTGAATGTCGGCCTATTTTCTGTTGGACGTGGAGTGCAGAGGCTCGACTGATATCATCTAGACAAGACTTCTTCTCTTTCCTCAGTCAGAGCCATACTGCTTGCACATGTCTACACATCTCACCCTCTGTCCCGATCTACAGTGACATGCCTGATGTAATGTGTGTGTAAGCTGGCCTACTCACTGAGAACAGAATGTATCTGGGCACAGCAGATCTGTTCCAGGTCCTTCCCACGTCTCCTTGTTGACGGCTACGTTCACGCGGCCAGTGTTACAACCACGTCTGTACTGATAACATGAAAAATGGCCTGATTGTAAATGTCTCTTGTCATCCATTCAGACAACCAGTCAGCCAGACAACCAGTCAAACAGACAACCAGTCAGTTACAAAAACAACTTCTTCCACTTTCCAAACTATACTCTGTTTTGTCAGACATACTGTAACAGAACACAACACAACACAACACACTCTGGCCCACATAATGTAATCACACATTCACACACACAACTATTCACCCCAAACACAGAAGTTGGAATGACTTTCAAGCTCCAGTGGGTTGGGCATCAGAGTAATGACGGTGGTGAGCTCTCAGGTAATGAGGTTAACGCATCACTGTTGGACCTAGTTGACAGCTAGCCCAGTGGTGAGAGAGGGGAGGATGAGAAAGAGGTGGAGGGAGAGAGACAGAGGGAAGAAGAAAGGAGAGAGGGAGTACAAAGTCAACGAGAGAGGTAAAGAAAAAAGAATGAAAGAGAGACAGGGAGAGAAAGAAAACTGAGACAAAAGAAAGGAAGATGAAGAGAGGAAGACAGAGAAGCAAGAGGAGGATAGAGAGAGGAGGAGAGAGAGAGGGAGGGAGAGAGAGAGGAGGAGAGAGAGAGGGAGGGAGAGGGAGGGAGAGAGAGAGAAGGAGAGAGAGAGGGAGGGAGAGAAAGAGACAGAAGGACAGGAAGAAAAGAACAAAGCTAAAATAGAGAGGTAGAAAAAGAACAGAAAGAGAGGAGGATAGAGATCAAGAGAGATAGCAGGAGAAGAAGGTAAGGAAAGAGAGAGATGCTGGAGCTGACAGGGCCAGGGATCAGTGTCGCCACCTGATTGGATCAGACATCCTCCTGCAGAGAGCTATCTCCTGGACACACACTCCCTTTCCTCCGCTCCCCCTGTCAGGGAGATACGGGGAAGCAGAGAGGTTGTCCATGGCAGCCAGAGCTTACAGTACATGGCTTATTGCTCATCCAGACCATGCCCCTGCTGGATCTACAGTACACACTTAGAAAAGAAGGTGTTATTAACAAGAAACTGAAAGGGTTATTCGGCTGTCCCATAGGAGAACCCTTTGAAGAACATTTTTAGGTTCCAACCTAAAAGGGTTCTACCTGGAAACAAAAGGGTTTTCTTGGAACCAAAAAGGCTTCTACTTGGAACCAAAAAGGGTGCTCCTACACTCCTACACTCTGAAACCATATGATTGTATGAAATTGATTAGAATCATTAGTATATTTTAATGCTGTGTCTGGTTTTAGTCAGTAGAATTATATATCCGGGAGTGTAGTTCTTAGTCAGAGTTAATGTTTTGGTCACAATATGTCTAGTCTTGATAACAGACTGTCTGAGCAAGTTTCGATGCCGACCTTGGCTGGGGGCACTGAGGACTTTCCAGGATCTCTCCCTATCTTGAGGGAGGGTGGGAAAAAGTTATTCTCATGGATTCACCTTGGGTGGTACGGTAGCCTAGTGGTTAGAGTGTTGGACTAGTAACCAGAAGGTTGCAAGTTCAAACCCCTGAGCTGACAAGGTACGGATCTGTTGTTCTACACCTAAAGAGGAAGTTAACCCACTGTTCCTAGGCCATCATTGAAAATAAGAATTTGTTTTTAACTGACTTGCCTAGTTAAATAAAGGTAAAATAAAATAGAATAAATCTCTGTCGGTTGGGTAACAGGAGAGTGTGGGTGTAGGATACTTCATGTTTTGTGTGGAAGTATGTGTGTCGCTATAAAATGAAGGTCTTTGTACTGTGCATGCCAGAACGTTCCCGTGAATAAACATTTGACTATTGTGGACTGGGCCTCTGTCTGTTTTCAGTATCTTACAAATACTGGTCACAGATTGAGTAATTTAAATGATTTGGTTTATGAACATTGAGAACCCAATTCTCGTGACAATTTGGTCCTTCGAGCCGGATCTCAATACCTTACCTGCCTCTGTCGTCCCAAGGAACTGTTGAAAACCATGCACGGGCGGATCCAGGATCCGTAAGACAAAGACCTGACCTCTGAATTAAGGGTTTATTTCAGACCAGTGGTGAACTGGTACACAACATAGGTGGTGACGAGTTCCAACCTACATTGCTTTCCCCAGTCTTCAAGACAAGGTCAGTAATCTTGATTCAGGAATTTGGGGGATAGGAGACTTTTAGTTCATGTATTAGCAAGGAATCGATTGAGAGAGGAGCAGGTCCGCAATGACCTGAGGTACATGTGCACTACGATAAATAAAAATAGCTTAATAATTGAGGTCTGTGAGGAATTCCCGAAAGGTTATTTGAGGAATGGCCGAGAGGTTATTAGCAAGGGATATAAATAGGTGCTGTGAGATAGGACAGGGAGTTTGTGTACATAGGATAACTTAAATAGTTAATTAAAATGTGGTAAATTAGCCATAGATCCAATTCAAAAAACATACCTAAATAAAATCCTAAAGTGTGAGGATATTGCTAAGGTTTGTGAGACATGACGGTAATTATATGCGTACAAATAACTTAAATGGTCAATTAACAAAAGTGAATTATCCATAGATCCGATTCAAAAGACAATACTGAAATAAAGTAAAAAATTGGAGAAAGGAAGGGAAACCCAATATAGCGGAGTGAGATACAAGATATTGACGTCAAAAGAACAAGCAACAACCGAAAAATAGGCTGCTGGCTAGGGATTTATGACCCCTGGAAAATAGCTTATAGTTTGTAAACGGTGAGACCTAATGTCCGATCGACACCACTATAGATGAAATTTAAAGAAAGGAAAAGCACACATAGGTTAAGAGATAGCAACATACACACCAATAGTGAGACACACATAGGAGTAATTTAATCAGAATTAAAGAGTCACACACATAGATTGTGATAACAACTATAGTGATTGGATAACGGTGAAAAGAGCACATACATAGATCATAGAAATACATACACATAGTTTGTGAGAAATATCATAGTAACTACAAGGTTTTGTAGTTTTCTATTCAATGCCGTTACAGCATCCATTGACTTCGGACTCAATTTGCAGTTCCTATGCCTTCCACTAGATGTCAACAGTCTTTATAAATTGTTTCAGGCTTGTATTCTTATAAATGAGGGAGTAAGACCAGTCTGAATGAGTGGACCCAGACGTGTAACAAAGCTTCTTCATGCGCAATCCCGAGAGAGTGCATTTCTTGTTTACCTTTTATATTGACAAAGTTATTGTCCGGTTGAAATATTATAGATCATTTAGACTAAAAACAACCTGAGGATAGAATATAAACATCGTTTGACATGTTTCTATGAACTTTACGGATACAATTTGGATTTTTTTGTCTGCCTGTTTTGACTGCGTTTGAGCCTGTGGATTACTGAAGAAAAAACTGAGGTTTTTGGATTTACAGAGACTTTATTGAACAAAAGGAACATTTATAGAGTAAATGAATGTCTTCTGAGTGCCACCATATGAAGATCATCAAAGGTAAGGGATTCATTTTATCTCTATTTCTGAGTTTTGTAACGCTTCTGCTTGGCTGGTTACTGTTTGTAATAATTTGTCAACTGGGCTATGTTCTCAAATAATCGTAAGGTATGCTTTCGCCGTAAAGTATTTAAAAAATCTGACACCGTGGTTGGATTCACAAGAAGTTCATCTTTAAACCTATGTAAAATATGTTTTGTTTTCTGAATTCTTATCATGAGTATTTCTGTATTTGAATTTGGCGCTCTGCAATCTCACAGGATGTTGGCTAGATGGGACGCTAGCGTCCCACATACCCTAGAGAGGTTAAGGGGAAGGGACCCAAGAGAGAAGGGAAAAAGGGATAGAACCCGAGAACAGAAAATGTTACAACTGTAGCAAGTCAAACAGAAAATGTTACAACTGTAGCAAGTCAGGACATTTGGAGGAACCATGCATGCACTGCGATAAGGTGGGCCACAATCACAGAGACTGTAGAAAGGACAGAAAGGATAGGAGAGAGGGTCAAAGGCAAGAACAGAGAGCAAAGGTCAGGTGCCTACAGCCAGACTCAGAGGAGGAATAGAAAAGAAAGAAGATCAGTACCTAATGGTCACTATCGGAGTAACTGTAGATAAGCATAAAGGAGACTTCAAGGAAACGAGAAGTAAGGAAGATCAGACAGGAACGGAATATTTGATCGCCGCTCTTGGGGAAAGAGCAGGAAAGATTTTAAACAGAAGAGGAAAAACAGAGAAACACGATGACAGAGATGGAGAGAAGCGGTGTTTTAATTGCGATAAGAAGCGGTGTTTCAATTGCCTTGAGACAGGACATTTCGCCTGGGAGTGTAAGGCTCCCCGTAAACATTGTGACCGGGTGGGACACAACCACTGAAATTGTAATTCAACTAAGAGGAAGGACAGGCGTGACAATTGGGAGAGCAAGAGGGAGGCGGAGACAAGGAGGGCGAGATTAATGAGAATCCTTGATGGGGAAAAGCTTGGACCTTTAAATTAGGGCGATTTTCTGGGAATGGTGTTGATATTGCGTGCTGGAGGTTACGACTACCGACAATTATAATAATAGGTTTATTTGCGTCTCAATTTTTTCAATAGGTGGTCAAGGGGTAGAACTCTTGCCTACAATGCGGGAGACTCGGGTTTGCATCTCAGCCTGGGCACCAATAGACTAAAATTCATTCTGATTGTAATTAATCTATTGATATATTTTGCCTGGAGAGATGTTGATTGATGTTTTAAGTTCTGTTCATTGGGTTTGGCTTGCTGCTGCAGTCGGCCAACAATGATTTGCAATTCGCTGAAATTGCTGCTGCCAGGGCTCGGGCTGAGCGCCTGCTGCTGACGTCCCTCACAATGCACTTTTGCAGCCAGGCAAGAGTGTTGTGCCTGAGGGTGTGACATCGTAAAAGTTTTCTGGTTTCTGGTTATTGATTTTTGGTTTGATTGTTTAGGTAACACCAGTGCAATTGAACAGGAATTAAGGTGTTAAACACGGAAACATTGCCCAGAAATGATTTGGCACAACAGGCCGAAATAGTTGCATTGACTAAGGAGAGAAAGGTTACTGTTTACATAGACAATCACATAGACATCTAAGACCATACCAAGCAGCACAGTAGACAAGACACTTGACAGAGAATTGTTACAGGATGGCCATGACCGAATGCCCCAGGGAGAATTGGATATGTAGAGAATGAAAGGGGCGCTCCTACAAGATAGTGGCAGACCTAAGGAAAATTTACTGATCTTACCTAAGTCATTGTTTAGATATGCGGTAATATTGATCTTTGGGCAGAAACCATGTATCTAGGGGGGGTAGGTTAGGTTAGGACACACTTTGTGTCCTATTGGATAATAAACTAACTTATTAACTAACCTATTGGATAATTGGATGATAAACTAACTTATTAACCTATTGGATAATAAACTTTATAATTGATAAATATATAAAATGGATAGAGGCGTTTCCTACATCCTCAGCAGATGCAGAGACAGTGGCTAGGGCATTATGTTGAGAGATTATCCCACGATTTGGACTGCCTGAGACTATTTATAGCGACAACATTTCCAATCAGCTGATAAATAATATAGGTCAAAGACTAAACATTGATTGAATGCATTAATTCCACGATTAAGAGTAGACTAAGGAAAATGCATTTAAGTACTGGAATGAATTGGGTAAAATGTTTTCCCATAATGTTGATGACCTGGTAAGGAGGGACTGTCTCCGTTTGAGAAGGTATTTGGTAGATCCTACAGAAGGCCCGGATTAGGACGATTGGAGCAAGCAGACATAGAAGTAGAGAATAGCATGGTTGAATATGAGGCGTTTGTTCATTAACCAAACCCGTATGTCAAGGATTTTATGCTCTACAGGAGAACTACAGAAGGAGATTACCCACAAGATTGAGCCAGGAGACTGGGTTTGGGTCCAATCACTAAAGAAAAAAGACTGGAAGCAGCCACGGTGGGAGGGGCCATACCAAGTACTCCTGGTGACAGCCTTTGCGGTGAGAAAAGCTGAAAGAGCTACCTGGGTTCATATCACACATTGCAGGAGGGTAGGACACACGGACACTGTCGAACAATCACAGAGTTAGAAGAACCAAATACCAATAGGGTTCGGGAGTTACCTCTCTAACGAAGATTCCCTAACCCCGTCCTATCCTCCCTGTGTGCGTTCATAGAAGTGAAAGTATGGGCTGGCCTTCAGCTAATGATATGTTCTTCGGGAAAGGGTGGGGCTTTACAGGAGAGCTGACTGGTCTGAGCTGTCTTATCGCAGCAGCCATCTTCTTAATACACCATGACCCACCCAAGAATGCAGAAGGTGGTAACTTAACCCATAGTTTAGACGATGAGGGTTTTGTATTAACAAAGCACAAGAGATCACTTGATCTGGATAAACAGGAAGTGAGAGTGGAGATTGGGAAGGATGTCTCAGTGGAGTTCTATGGAGACCAAATGGGGTCTCTGACTCCTTGGCAGTCTAGGACTATGTGCCATTATGGAAGATATCTGTGCAGGTCCCTGTGTAGTTCATGGAAGCAGGTCATAGCCCAGACAGAGAGACGGCTATATGAATCCACTTACCCAAAATGGAAGGAGGTGGAGTATAGTGAAGGTGAGGGTTTACATCTTTATTTTACTAGGCAAGTCAGTTAAGAACAAATTCTTATTTTCAATGACAGCCTAGGAACAGTGGGTTAACTGCCTGTTCAGGGGCAGAACGACAGATTTGTACCTTGTCAGCTCAGGGATTCGAACTTGCAACCTTTCAGTTGCTAGTTCAATGCTCTAACCACTAGGCTACCCCTGCCGCCCGTTGACACCATAGTACCATTCCAGGTAGAAAAGGTTGGGGCAGATGATAGCTCTATAGTCACCCAGAATACAAGCAGAGCCCCCGACAAAACAGATACTGACAGCAGAATCGCCCAGAGCCAAGGGCCGGTGCGGATAGTGCAGATGAAAGATCTTAAGGAAGTGATTGAGGTGGAAACTGGTTATGGGGATTCAAACCTATGGTTAGAATGGATTCAGTATACAGCCAGATCAGTAGCGAAACAAGAATATTATGCCTGTGCCACAGCAAAACCTCAGTTGACAACCATTCCCTTTCCATTCGATGGAATTGATGCACCCAGGGGAATGGCCTGTATGGTAAAGCTGTTCATGAAGGCAGGGAAGCCAGAGAATGACAGTTGCATTGATCTGCATTATCTGTATCCCCATGTGCCCATTACATCCAGACTTCCCCCTTTCACAGTTACAGGAGGACATTATTATTGTATGGCTCGATACGTCACACACGGATGGGACGTAGGGGAAGTAAGAACATGCAATAGGACAGAGAATGTTACAACAGACAAGACAAGGAGGGACCTGACTGGGAGGATGAGTTCCAAGGACTTTAGTAAGATAAAAAGGCCTAGAGCGGATGTCTGGTGGTTGTGTGGAGGTATGAAGCTGTGGCCCAACCTGCCTACCAATTGGACCGGTAGTTGTGCACTAGTGCAGTTAGGCATGCCCTTCAAACCCTTTTTTCCAAGAGTGTAATACACACAGCCTAAGACACTATCTGGAAGTCTGGCCCAAGTCTTGGACCCATGTACCCTCCAGCTCTAGGATATGACACTGGGGCTTCAACCCACAGCTCCAACAGCCTGCACCAGTCAGCCAGACCATGTGGGTTTTAATTCTTCCCATCCCCCTATCCTACGCTACCCCACCCTCTTTTTCTAATCGACAGCCTAGACCAAGGCTGACCCGGGACCCCTACCATCAGCCAGTTCCCCTTCCCGCTCCCCTCTCCCTGGGTCTGTCTGTGTGTTTGGATCCAGGATGTCTGTGTTTTCCCCATCCTCCCTCCTGTAACTATTCCCCAGGTTGTTTCAGTAAATGAGAATGTGTTCTTAGTCAACGTACCTGGTAAAATAAGGGTAAAATAAAATTAAAATGAACAGGATGAGTACCACACAGCCGGGCAGGCTCCCATTCCACCGCGGGATGCTTGACTCACACCCGGCATGGTCAGAACAGTGAACTCAGCCAGGCAGAAGAGACAAGGTGCAGAGAGGAAACAGCACGCGAACAACCAACAACAGACAGAACAAACTCATTGAGAAAATGTACTCTGATGGTGGGAGGGATGGAGGGAGTTAGGGATGGAGAGAGGGGAAAACTGGAAAGCAGAGGCTGGGATGATGATTTAAACAATCTATTCTACTGTGATGAAGGGATAGAGGGAGGGATGGGAAGACAAGGAAGACAGTTTGGAAGTTTGGACTCTTTCTTTGTTCCAATTTCAGACCTCCTTCTTTTCAGGCTATTTTTTATTGTTGTTTTTTTGTACCAGAGTGAAAGGAGGCTGCCACATCTGTAACAAAAAGGACGCGGCCACATCTGTAATAAAAATAAGGCTACCACATTTGTAATAAAAAAGAGAATTCCACATCTGTAAAAAAAGAGGCTGTATTCATCTCAATATAATTATTATCAGTATACACTTGTACGTACAAAGAACATACATACTACATTTAACCTTGAGCAGGGCAGAAGGACAGTTTTGGTTAAAATGTGCTCTAAAGTGTATCTATTAAAGGCTGTTTTTGTAACCTGAATGTCCACTCAGTCATGAAGGGAGACCCAAGGGACTAAGTAAAGCACAGCAGCCCTTCTGACCTGGCCCTCTGCTTCTCACGCAAACATACACAGCGCACACACATGAACACAGGCAGGAACCCACACACACAGGCAGGAACGCACACACACGCACACACACACACACACACACACACACACACACACACACACACACACACACACACACACACACACACACACACACACACACACACACACACACACACACACACACACACACACAGGCACATATGGCATGCACGCACACACACACACATGTAGGCACTCACACACACATACACACGGAGGCACACGCACACACATGTAGGGCATATAGTATACAGTCTAGTGAGTGTGTATAAAGTGTGTATATATAGTCTAGTGAGTGTGTATACTGTGCTATGCAAAAGTACTCATCCCCCTTGGCATTTTTCCTATTTTGTTGCATTACAACCTGTAATTTAAATATATATTTTTTGGATTTCGTAAGAGCGTCTGCTAAATGACTTAAATGTAATGTAATGTAATGGACATAAACAAAATAGTCCAAATTGGTGAAGTGAAATGAAAAGATATTACTTACTTAAAAAAAAATAAAAAGTGGTGCGTGCATATGTATTCACCCCCTTTGCTATGAAGCCCCTAAATAAGATCTGGTGCAACCAATTACCTCCATAAGTCACATAATTAGTTTAATAAAGTCCACCTGTGTACAATCTAAGTGTCACATGATCTCAGAAAATATACAGCTGTTCTGAAAGGCCCCAGAGTCTGCAACACCACTAAGCAAGGGGCACCACCAAGCAAGTGGCACGGTGAAGACCAAGGAGCTCTCCAAACAGGTCAGGGACAAAGTTGTGGTGAAGTACAGATCAGGGTTGGGTTATAAAAAATATAATTAACTTTGAACATCCCACCGAGCACCATTAAATCCATTATTAAAAAATGGAAAGAATATGGCACCACAACAAACCTGCCAAGAGAGGGCCGCCCACAAAAACTCACGGACCAGGCAAGGAGGGCATTAATCAGAGAGGCAACACAGAGACCAAAGATAACCCTGAAGGAGCTGCAAAGCTCCACAGCGGAGATTAGAGTATCTGTCCGTATGACCACTTTGAGCTGTACACTCCACAGAGCTGGGCTTTACGGAAGAGTGGCCAGAAAAAAGCCATTGCTTAAAGAAAAAAATAAGCAAACACATTTGGTGTTCGTCGAAAGGCATGAGGGAGATTCCCCAAACATATGGAGAAGGTACTCTGGTCAGATGAGACTAAAATTGAGCTTTTTGGTCATCAAGGAAATCGTTGTGTCTGGCGCAAACCCAACACCCCTCATCACTCCGAGAATACCATCCCCACAATATTTTTCATCGGCAGGGACTGGGAAACTGGTCAGAGTTGATGGAATGTTGTGCTGGCGCTAAATACAGGGAAATTCTTGAGGGAAACTTGTTTCAGTCTTCCAGAGATTTGAGACTGGGACGGAGGTTCATCTTCCAGCTGGACAATGGCCCTAAGCAGACTGCTTAAGCAACACTCAAGTGGTTTAAGAGGAAACATTTAAATGTCTTGGAATGGCCTAGTCAAAGCCCAGACCTCAATCGGTGGTATGACTTAAAGATTGCTGTACACAAGCGGAACCCATCCAACTTGAAGGAGCTGGAGCAGTTTTGCCTTGAAGAATGGGCAAAAATCCCAGTGGCTAGATGTGCCAAGCTTATAGAGACGTACCCCAAGAGACTTGCAGCTGTAATTGCTGAAAAATGTGGCTCTACAAAGTATTGACTTTGTGGGGGTGAATAGTTATGCATGCTAAAGTTTTCTGTTTTTTTTTTAAATTTTGCATCTTCAAAGTGGTAGGCACGTTGTGTAAATCAAATGAGGCAATAAAATAGGAAAAAATGCCTGTATAGAGTGTATATATAGTATTTTGTGTACACTGTGTGAATATATAGTCTAGTGAGTGTGTAAATATAGTCTTCTGAGTGTGTATATATCGTCTTGTGAGTGTGTATATGGTGTGTGTATATAGTATAATGAGTGTGTATATAGTTTGTATATATAGTCTTGTGTGTATATATAGTCTAGTGAGTGTGTAAATTTTGTCTTTTGAGTGTGTATTTCATGTGTATACAGTATATAGTCTTGTGAGTGTGTATATAGTATGTTTATATAGTCTTGCGAGTGTGTCTATAGTATGTTTATATAGTCTAGCGAGTGTGTATATAGTGTGTATATATTGTATTGTGAGTGTGTACATAGTGTGTATATATAGTATTATGAGTGTTTCTATAGTATGTTTATATAGTCTTGCGAGTGTGTCTATAGTGTGTATATATTGTATTGTGAGTGTGTACATAGTGTGTATATATAGTCTTGCGAGTGTGTCTATAGTATGTATATATTGTATTGTGAGTGTGTACATAGTGTGTATATATAGTCGAATGATTGTGTATATAGTGTGATTATATAGTATAGTGTGTATATATACAGTGTGTATATGTATTCTAGTGAATGTGTATATATAGTCTAATGAGTGTGTAGTGCTTGCTTATTAGGACTTCCTAACGAGTTAAAAATAATAATACAAATAAAAAACAGTAACACAAGAATAATATAATGAAATACTTCGGAATGGAGCTATATACAGTTAGGACCGGATCAATGTGCAGGAGTAATAGCTATATACAGGGAGTACCAGATCAATGTGCAGGGGTAATAGCTATATACAGGGAGTACCAGATCAATGTGCAGGAGTAATAGCTATATACAGGGAGTACCAGATCAATGTGCAGGGGTAATAGCTATATACAGGGAGTACCAGATCAATGTGCAGGAGTAATAGCTATATACAGGGAGTACCAGTACCAGATCAATGTGCAGGGGTAATAGCTATATACAGTTAGTACCAGTACCAGATCATTGTGCAGGGTAATAGCTATATACAGGGAGTACCAGATCAATGTGCAGGGGTAATAGCTATATACAGTTAGTACCAGATCAATGTGCAGGGGTAATAGCTATATACAGTTAGTACCAGATCAATGTGCAGGGGTAATAGCTATATACAGTTAGTACCAGTACCAGATCATTGTGCAGGGTAATAGCTATATACAGGGAGTACCAGATCAATGTGCAGGGTAATAGCTATATACAGGGAGTACCAGATCAATGTGCAGGGGTAATAGCTATATACAGGGAGTACCAGATCAATGTGCAGGAGTAATAGCTATATACAGGGAGTACCAGATCAATGTGCAGGGGTAATAGCTATATACAGGGAGTACCAGATCAATGTGCAGGAGTAATAGCTATATACAGGGAGTACCAGTACCAGATCAATGTGCAGGGTAATAGCTATATACAGGGAGTACCAGATCAATGTGCAGGGGTAATAGCTATATACAGTTAGTACCAGATCAATGTGCAGGGGTAATAGCTATATACAGTTAGTACCAGATCAATGTGCAGGGGTAATAGCTATATACAGGGAGTACCAGATCAATGTGCAGGAGTAATAGCTATATACAGGGAGTACCAGATCAATGTGCAGGGTAATAGCTATATACAGGGAGTACCAGTACCAGATCAATGTGCAGGGGTAATAGCTATATACAGGGAGTACCAGATCAATGTGCAGGTGTAATAGCTATATTCACACAAAAAATACAGTTTTATGTCTTTATGTTTGAAGCCTGAAATGTGGCAAAAGGTCGCAAAGTTCAAGGGGGCCGAATACTTTCGCAAGGCACTGTATATATAGTGTGTTTATATAGTCCAGTTACTGTGTGTATATATAGTCTTGTGAGTGTTTATATAGTCTAGTGAGTTTGTATATAGTTTTTCAGGCCTTCTTCTGACACCACCTGATATAGAGGTTCTGGATGGCAGGTAGCTCGGCTCCTAGTGATGTACTGGGCTGTCCACGCCACCCTCTGTAGCGCTTTGCAGTCAATGGCAGTGCATTTGTCATACCAAGCAGTGATGCAACTAGTCAAGATGCTCTCTCTATAACCTTTGAGGATCCGAGGTCCCAGTGGCCGGTATCAATCATTATTTAATAGGCTATACCTGTACCTGGACTACCAAGCACTCCGATTGATGCATGGCAATGTGCAATGAGCAGGGGAAGTCAAAACCCATGGAGAAATAATTAGGCCTAGGATACCTTGTTCTTTAGAAGAGTTGTACATGAACAAAATCACATCAGTCATGTGAGACCAGATAGACAGTAGAACCATCCACATCAATTCAATTATATTACTGTAGTCAAGCACAACAAACTGAATCCCACATGCCTAATAAGCTACAGTTCAACCTGGTCTCTGAGTAAGACATACTCTACTAAAATCCCTGCCCCTCCACCCATAACCAACACAGCAGTAAGACAGTGTCTCTCGACCTCAACGTGGCTCTACCTGGCTGACTGCCTGACTGTATGATGACAATAGGGGAGACAATCTGCATGATAATAGTATTGCGAGTGGAGAGAAAGAAGGATGAGGGGGGATAATGTGTGTGTGTGTGTGTGTGTGTGTGTGTGTGTGTGTGTGTGTGTGTGTGTGTGTGTGTGTGTGTGTGTGTGTGTGTGTGTGTGTGTGTGTGTGTGTGTGTGTGGTGGGAGAAATACTGTCTGTAAATTACGGTTGGTAATAATACAGGACATATCCTTTCATGTTAAACAGAAAGTTGACAGGGAGCTGGACCTACAGCAGCATAAGCTTGCATACTGATGTATGCAACATCACTTCACATCATTACAACATCATTACAACATCGCTACAACATCACTACAACAGCATTGCAACATCACTACAACATCATTACAGCATCACTGCAACAACATCACTACAACAACACCACTACAACATCATTACAACATCACTACAACAACATCACTTCAACATCACTACAACATCAGTATGACATCACTACAACATCATTACAACAACACTACAACATCACTACAACATCACTACAACATCCCTACAACATCCCTACAACAACATCCATACAACATCATCACAACATCAATACAACATCACTACAACAACATCATCACAACATCACTATAACATCAGTCAGATATCACTACAACACCACTACAACATCAATAAAACATCGCAACAACATCACTACAACAACATCACTACAACATCATTACAACATAACTACAACATCATTACAACATCACTACAACATCAGTACAACATCACTACAACAACATCACTACAACATCAGTACAACATCAGTACAACATCATTACAACATCACTACATCATTACAACATCACTACAACATCATTACAACATCATTACAACATCACTACAACATCAGTACAACATCACTATAACAGTGCTACAACAACATCACTTCAACATCAGTACAACATCACTACAACATCATTACAACATCACTACATCACTACAACATCATTACAACATCATTACAACATCACTACAACATCACTACAATAACATCACTACAACAACATCACTATGACATCATTACAACTTCACCACAAAAACAACATCACTACGACATCATTACAACATCACTTCAAAATCAAAGGGAAATGTGGCCCCTGAGAGACTGACATATGGCCTTAGTTGGTTTCAATTAAGCATTTTGGTGTTAACATTGAAGGCTGCCATCATGACATCTCTTGGGGCCAAGGCGCGCCCGCCTGGGAGGAAATAGAGCTTAGGGAAACACTGTGTTAAGCTGTTAGCTGTCTCAGTGCCTTGTCTTGTCTGTGTTAACGTGAGGCCCAGTTGCTACTGCTGTATCACAGTGCTTCTGTGGGATGTGTGTTGCAGTTTGATGAGTGTTTCTTGCTGCAGTGCGAGAGAGAGAGAAAGAGAGTGAGAGAGAGAGAAAGAGAGAAAAAGAGAGAAAAAGAGAGAATGAGACAGAGAGAGAGCCTTGAAGAGACTCCCTCCCCTCAGAGCTGAGCACGCAAGCACACACACACACACACACACACACAATCTTGTACAGCTAACATTGTGGGGATACACAATTCAGTCTCATTCAAAATCCTATTTTCCCTAACGCCTAACCTTAAACCTAACCCTAACCTTAACCCTAACCCAAAAACCTAACCTTAACCTTAATCAAAAAACCTAACCCTAACCCAAAAACCGAACCTTAACCCTAACCCTAAAACTAAACCTAGATCCTAACCCTAACCCTTAACGTAATTCTAACCCTAAACTCCATAGAAAAAGAATGTGACCTTGTGGGGACTAACAAAATGTCCCCAGTTGGTAAAATTTGTGCTTGTTTATTGTTCTTGTGGGGACATTCAGTGACCCAGCAAGGTAAGTTAAGGCTGCTCTGCAATTCTGAAATATTCAACCTGCATGTTAACAACCCCTGGAGAGCCATGCTGCCCCTCCTCTTCTCCCCTCCCCTTCCCTCCTCTCTCCTCCCTCCTCCTCCCCTCCCCTCTCCTCCCCTCACCCCTCACCATTGGCCCCACCTGACAGCTAAGTCACATGGGCTCCTCTTCTCTTCCAGGGAAAAGGGAGGAAAATGGAGTATGGAGAGAAGGTGTTTTTACTGAAGAAAAATGAGAGATGTGTTTAAGACTGCAGAGGAGGGCTGATAGGTTGAGCACTGCTGTGTGGGGAACTACTGAGTCAATGAAGGTGTGTGTGTGTGTGTGGGGGTGGGGGTGGGTTAGAGAAGTACAGGGGGCAGGACAGCTAGGGGAGGTAGAACACAACATATGGAGAGATAATGAGAGGATGCAGGTCTGTGAGGGGAACAGAGGAGGATTAAGGGCATGTGTGTGTCTGTTGGGAGGAGGGGGGGGGGGTGGGAAAGACAGAGAAAGAGGATGAGAGAGGAGGTGGGGACGTGTGTGAGAGAGCGCGCCGGTTAAGGTGTATCTGTGTGTGTGTGTGTGTGTGTGTGTGTGTGTGTGTGTGTGTGTGTGTGTGTGTGTGTGTGAGAGAACGTCTGATAAGGATTGCACAAATCGCATCGAATGTGGTTCTCACATTCATCTACCGATCGTTCTGACTGTCGTGTGATTCTAAATGTAAATCGGTTTGCACTCTGTTCGCAAGTAGTCTCAGCAGGCAAAAGCTATTGGTGTGCTGGAGTCCATAGAAATAGACATAGAGACAGAGAGAGAGAGAGAGAGAGAGAGAGAGAGAGAGAAAAGAAAGATATATAGAGAGAGGGGGGAGAGAGAGAGAGGGAGAGAGGGAAGGGGGGGAGAGAGGGAGAGGGAGAGGGAGAGGGAGAGGGAGAGAGAGAGAGAGAGAAAGAGCAAGAGGGAGAAATATAAGTGGAGAGAGAAATTGAATGCTCCCACAGATGTACTGTACATCAGCCAGGTTAGATTGACAGGTCTCCATGGTGATGCTATTGAGAGTGACACATCGGTGGAGTTACAGACGCATCACATGGGCTTTGATACTAATATCAGTCTTTTTAGTGGCAGGTTAATTAAATTTGCATTTAGATTGAAATGACTGGGGGTGGCCAGAAGGGCCACAGAAGCCCAGTAGGCAGGGGGAAGTTGTGGGATGGGATGTTGAGATGTTCCCTCTCTCCATCTCCACCTCTGTCACCTCCATCTCTCCCCATCCACCTCCACCCCCAGACAGACAAAAATATATAGTCAGAGTCTTATATCTATCACAGAGTCTTACATCTTCTACATGAACACAGCTCAGCAAGGGGGGCATATCCAGATAGATATAGAAGACCATAGAGCTTGTGTTGCTGTCTTATGCATGATAGAATGAGAATCATGTATTCTAGAATATACATTTCTATGTGAAATATGCTTTTCCTCCTGAGTAAATAGATTAAACCCCTGTCTTTTCCCAACTGCAGAAGGTTTAATTTATTTTTACCAGGATGCCCCATCGAGGTCAAATATATATATATTTTTTCCATATACCGTATGCAAGTGTCTAGAGAATGAACACTGAGGAAAATATAGGCCCAATAACAACCTGATATGTGCACCACTAAAGCAAGGAGGAACCAGGAAGAAGAAGGGAGCACAATTTGTTTTCTTAATCACTTCAGAACAACCCAGTGCAGTTTCCTAAACTGTTTAAGGAGCGAACGGCAGGCTGCAAGCGATTCAGCACGCTGATGCTGTCCTCTTGTTGAACAGTGTGCTGGTTTAGAGAGAAAGAACAGACACTACTCCAACCCCTCACGCCACGTGATGAGCCCTACTGTTACATTAAATATCCTTGATCTGTAATGATTTGACATAACTAGGTTTCCATTACACAACATGATCAGTAGCTAGGTTTCCATTACACAACATGATCAGTAGCTAGGTTTCCATTACACAACATGATCAGTAGCTAGGTTTCCATTACACAACATGATCAGTAGCTAGGTTTCCATTACACAACATGATCAGTAGCTAGGTTTCCATTACACAACATGATCAGTAGCAAGGTTTCCATTACCTAACATGATCAGTAGCTGGGTTTCCATTACACAACATGATTAGTAGCTCGGTTTCCATTACACAACATGATCAGTAGCTAGGTTTCCATTACACAACATGATCAGTAAGCTAGGTTTCCATTACACAACATGATTAGTAGCTCGGTTTCCATTACACAACATGATCAGTAGCTAGGTTTCCATTACACAACATGATTAGTAGCTAGGTTTACCTTACACAACATGATCAGTAGCTAGGGTTCCATTACACAACATGATCAGTTGCTAGGTTTCCATTACCTAACATGATCAGTAGCTAGGTTTCCATTACACAACATGATCAGTAGCTAGGTTTCCATTACACAACATGATCAGTAGCTAGGTTTCCATTACACAACATGATCAGTAGCTAGGTTTCCATTACCTAACATGATCAGTAGCTGGGTTTCCATTACACAACATGATTAGTAGCTCGGTTTCCATTACACAACATGATCAGTAGCTAGGTTTCCATTACACAACATGATCAGTAAGCTAGGTTTCCATTACACAACATGATTAGTAGCTCGGTTTCCATTACACAACATGATCAGTAGCTAGGTTTCCATTACACAACATGATTAGTAGCTAGGTTTCCATTACACAACATGATCAGTAGCTAGGTTTCCATTACACAACATGATCAGTTGCTAGGTTTCCATTACCTAACATGATCAGTAGCTAGGTTTCCATTACACAACATGATCAGTAGCTAGGTTTCCATTACACAACATGATCAGTAGCTAGGTTTCCATTACACAACATGATCAGTAGCTAGGTTTCCATTACCTAACATGATCAGTAGCTGGGTTTCCATTACACAACATGATTAGTAGCTCGGTTTCCATTACACAACATGATCAGTAGCTAGGTTTCCATTACACAACATGATCAGTAAGCTAGGTTTCCATTACACAACATGATTAGTAGCTCGGTTTCCATTACACAACATGATCAGTAGCTAGGTTTCCATTACACAACATGATCAGTAAGCTAGGTTTCCATTACACAACATTATTAGTAGCTAGGTTTCCATTACACAACATGATTAGTAGCTCGGTTTCCATTACACAACATGATCAGTAGCTAGGTTTCCATTACACAACATGATCAGTAAGCTAGGTTTCCATTACACAACATGATTAGTAGCTCGGTTTCCATTACACAACATGATCAGTAGCTAGGTTTCCATTACACAACATGATCAGTAAGCTAGGTTTCCATTACACAACATGATTAGTAGCTAGGTTTCCATTACACAACATGATTAGTATCTCGGTTTCCATTACACAACATGATCAGTAGCTAGGTTTCCATTACACAACATGATCAGTAGCTAGGTTTCCATTACACAACATGATCAGTAGCTAGGTTTCCATTACACAACATGATCAGTAGCTAGGTTTCCATTACACAACATGATCAGTAGCTAGGTTTCCATTACCTAACATGATCAGTAGCTGGGTTTCCATTACACAACATGATTAGTAGCTCGGTTTCCATTACACAACATGATCAGTAGCTAGGTTTCCATTACACAACATGATCAGTAAGCTAGGTTTCCATTACACAACATGATTAGTAGCTCGGTTTCCATTACACAACATGATCAGTAGCTAGGTTTCCATTACACAACATGATCAGTAAGCTAGGTTTCCATTACACAACATGATTAGTAGCTAGGTTTCCATTACACAACATGATTAGTAGCTCGGTTTCCATTACACAACATGATTAGTAGCTCGGTTTCCATTACACAACATGATCAGTAGCTAGGTTTCCATTACACAACATGATCAGTAAGCTAGGTTTCCATTACACAACATGATTAGTAGCTAGGTTTCCATTACACAACATGATTAGTAGCTCGGTTTCCATTACACAACATGATCAGTAGCTAGGTTTCCATTACACAACATGATCAGTAGCTAGGTTTCCATTACACAACATGATCAGTAGCTAGGTTTCCATTACACAACATGATCAGTAGCTAGGTTTCCATTACACAACATGATCAGTAGCTAGGTTTCCATTACCTAACATGATCAGTAGCTGGGTTTCCATTACACAACATGATTAGTAGCTCGGTTTCCATTACACAACATGATCAGTAGCTAGGTTTCCATTACACAACATGATCAGTAAGCTAGGTTTCCATTACACAACATGATTAGTAGCTCGGTTTCCATTACACAACATGATCAGTAGCTAGGTTTCCATTACACAACATGATCAGTAAGCTAGGTTTCCATTACACAACATGATTAGTAGCTAGGTTTCCATTACACAACATGATTAGTAGCTCGGTTTCCATTACACAACATGATCAGTAGCTAGGTTTCCATTACACAACATGATCAGTAGCTAAGTTTCCATTATACAACATGATCAGTAAGCTAGGTTTCCATTACACAACATGATTAGTAGCTAGGTTTCCATTACACAACATGATTAGTATCTCGGTTTCCATTACACAACATGATTAGTAGCTAGGTTTCCATTACACAACATGATTAGTATCTCGGTTTCCATTACACAACATGATTAGTAGCTAGGTTTCCATTACACAACATGATTAGTATCTCGGTTTCCATTACACAACATGATCAGTAAGCTAGGTTTCCATTACACAACATGATTAGTAGCTAGGTTTCCATTACACAACATGATTAGTATCTCGGTTTCCATTACACAACATGATCAGTAGCTAGGTTTCCATCACACAACATGATCAGTAGCTCGGTTTCCATTACACAACATGATCAGTAGCTAGGTTTCCATCCAATTGACAATGATTTGAATGTGAATATTCTAAAATCTGCATAAAAACAATATGCACATTTTTCCACGAAAGGTGTGTTTCCATCAAACAGACTTGTTACGGATAAAAGGCTGTGCTTGATGACATAATGAAAATTAAAAATCTTTTGCAACTAAGTTCCCATGTACTAAAAAAAAAGTAAGTTAAATGGGTTTCCAGCACTTTTTCAACTCGCTAACTTGCCCAATCTGGTTTTGGCCCATGCTCTCTAGACAACAGGGTAGGTTATATGATGAGATGGATAAGAGTAGTGTGCATGAATGAATGAGAAGCAGTGTGAGGGGCAGTGCGATGGGCAGTGCGAGGGGCAGTGCGAGGGGCAGTGTGAGGGGCAGTGTGAGGGGCAGTGTGAATGAATGAATGAGAGGCAGTGTGAGGGGCAGTGCGAGGGGCAGTGTGAGGGGCAGTGTGAGGGGCAGTGTGAATGAATGAATGAGAGGCAGTGTGAGGGGCAGTGCGAGGGGCAGTGTGAGGGGCAGTGTGAGGGGCAGTGTGAATGAATGAATGAGAGGCAGTGTGAGGGGCAGTGCGAGGGGCAGTGTGAGGGGCAGTGTGAGGGGCAGTGTGAATGAATGAATGAGAGGCAGTGTGAGGGGCAGTGTGAGGGGCAGTGTGAATGAATGAATGAGAGGCAGTGTGAGGGGCAGTGCGAGGCAGTGTGAATGAATGAATGAGAGGCAGTGTGAGGGGCAATGTGAGGGGCAGTGTGAGGGGCAGTGTGAATGAATGAAGGAGAGGCAGTGTGAGGGGCAGTGTGAGGGGCAGTGTGGATGAATGAATGAGAGGCATTGTGAGGGGCAGTGTGAATGAATGAAGGAGAAGCAGTGTGAGGGGCAGTGTGAGGGGCAGTGTGAATGAATGAATGAGAGGCAGTGTGAGGGGCAGTGTGAATGAATGAAGGAGAGGCAGTGTGAGGGGCAGTGTGAATGAATGAATGAGAGGCAGTGTGAGGGGCAGTGTGAGGGGCAGTGTGAGGGGCAGTGTGAATGAATGAATGAGAAGCAGTGTGTGGGGCAGTGCGAGGCAGTGTGAATGAATGAATGAGAGGCAGTGTGAGGGGCAGTGTGAGGGGCAGTGTGAGGGGCAGTGTGAATGAATGAAGGAGAGACAGTGTGAGGGGCAGTGTGAGGGGCAGTGTGAATGAATGAATGAATGAATGAATGAATGAGAGGCAGTGTGAGGGGCAGTGTGAATGAATGAAGGAGAGGCAGTGTGAGGGGCAGTGTGAGGGGCAGTGTGAATGAATGAATGAGAGGCAGTGTGAGGGGCAGTGTGAATGAATGAAGGAGAGGCAGTGTGAGGGGCAGTGTGAGGGGCAGTGTGAATGAATGAATGAGAGGCAGTGTGAGGGGCAGTGTGAATGAATGAATGAGAGGCAGTGTGAGGGGCAGTGTGAGGGGCAGTGTGAATGAATGAAGGAGAGGCAGTGTGAGGGGCAGTGTGAGGGGCAGTGTGAATGAATGAATGAATGAATGAGAGGCAGTGTGAGGGGCAGTGTGAGGGGCAGTGTGAATGAATGAATGAAGGAGAGGCAGTGTGAGGGGCAGTGTGAGGGGCAGTGTGGGGGGCAGTGTGAGGGGCAGTGTGAATGAATGAATGAATGAATGAATGAGAGGCAGTGTGAGGGGCAGTGTGAGGGGCAGTGTGAGGGGCAGTGTGAATGAGGGGCAGGTTGGGCAGAGCCTGTTTTGAGCCCCACCTGTTTAGCAAAAAATAAAGAAAAGTGTTGCCTGTTTTGCATTTTGCCTGCGGAAAATACGGACCGTAGTGGTTGGTAATGTTCTCTAGTTGTGCCGTGATTGGCTCAGTGTTCTGTCACTCATGGGGACACTGTCTCTGTCTCGGTCTCTCTGTCTCTGCATCTGTCTCTGTCTCTCAGTCTCTGTCTTGGTTTCTGCCTCTCATAATAATAAAATAATATAATAATGTAATAATAATTTAAAACTAATAATACTATAATAATAATATAATAATAATATAATAATACAATAATATAAAAATATATAATAATAGTATAATACTAATAATACTATAGTAATAATATAATAATAATATAATAATAATAATATAATAATATAAAAATATAATAATAGTATAATACTAATAATACTATAACAATAATATAATAATGTAAAACTAATACTAATAATACTATAATAATATAATAATATAATACAAATAATATAATAATAGTATAATATGAATAATAAGGGGCAGTGCGAGGGGCAGTGTGCGAGGGGCAGTGCGAGGGGCAGTGTGAGGGGCAGTGTGAGGGTCAGTGTGAATGAATGAATGAGAGGCAGTGTGAGGGGCAGTGCGAGGGGCAGTGTGAGGGGCAGTGTGAGGGGCAGTGTGAATGAATGAATGAGAGGCAGTGTGAGGGGCAGTGTGAGGGGCAGTGTGAATGAATGAATGAGAGGCAGTGTGAGGGGCAGTGCGAGGCAGTGTGAATGAATGAATGAGAGGCAGTGTGAGGGGCAATGTGAGGGGCAGTGTGAGGGGCAGTGTGAATGAATGAAGGAGAGGCAGTGTGAGGGGCAGTGTGAGGGGCAGTGTGGATGAATGAATGAGAGGCATTGTGAGGGGCAGTGTGAATGAATGAAGGAGAAGCAGTGTGAGGGGCAGTGTGAGGGGCAGTGTGAATGAATGAATGAGTCTCTGTCTCGGTCTCTCTGTCTCTGCATCTGTCTCTGTCTCTCAGTCTCTGTCTTGGTTTCTGCCTCTCATAATAATAAAATAATATAATAATGTAATAATAATTTAAAACTAATAATACTATAATAATAATATAATAATAATATAATAATACAATAATATAAAAATATAATAATAGTATAATACTAATAATACTATAGTAATAATATAATAATAATAATATAATAATAATAATATAATAATATAAAAATATAATAATAATATAATACTAATAATACTATAACAATAATATAATAATGTAAAACTAATACTAATAATATAATAATATAATAATATAATAATATAATAATTATATAATACTAACATAATATAATAATGTAATAATAATAATGTAATAATAATAATGTAATAATAATAATGTAATACTAATATTGTGATAATATAATAATATAATAATAATAATACAATAATACAATAATGATACATAATAATAGTATAATACTACCAATATTATAATAATAGAATATAATAATAGAATATAATAATAGAATATAATAATAATAATATAATAGTATAATATAATACTAATATAATAATAATAATATAATAATAATAATAATATAATAATAATATAATAATGATACATAATAATAGTACAATACTACTAATATTATAATAATAGAATATTAATAGAATAATAATACAATAATATAATAATGATACATAATAATAGTATAATACTAATAATATAATAATAATATAATAATACAGTAATATAATAATAATAATATAATAATATAATAATAATAATATAATAATTACAAAAGCATGTTATACACACATTACCAGTCAAAGTTTTTTTTCTTCTATTTTCTACACTGTACAATAATAGTAAAGACATCACAACTATGAAATAACACATATGGAATCATGTAGTAACCAAAAAAGTGTTAAACAAATGACAGCTTGATGACAGCTATGCACACTCTTGGCATTCTCTCAGCCAGCTTCAACAGGTGTGCCTTGTTAAAAGTTAATTGGAATTTCTTTCCTTTTTAATGCATTTGAGCCAATCAGTTGTGTTGTGACAAGGTAAGGGTGGTGTACAGAAGATAGCCCTATTTGGTAAAAGACCAAGTCCCTATTATGGCAAGAACAGCTCAAATAATGTCACGCCCTGGTCTATATTTAATATGTTATCTTCATTTATTGGGTCAGGCCAGGGTGTGACATGGGTTTGTTTGTAGCGTGTTTCGTCTTGGGGTTGTGTGGGGTGTACAGATTAGTCTATGGCTGCCTGAGGCGGTTCTCAATCAGAGTCAGGTGATTATCGTTGTCTCTGATTGGGAACCATATTTAGGTAGCCTGGGTTTCACTGTGTGTTTGTGGGTGATTGTTCCTGTCTCTGTGTTTGTTGCACCAGTCAGGGCTGTTTCGGTTTTCGACGTTTGTTGTGTTGTATTGTTCGTGTTCTTCTTCATTAAAGATGTATCGAACGAACCACGTTGCATTTTGGTCCGATCCTTGTTCCACCTCTTCGTCAGAGGAGGAGTTGGAAGAAAGCCGTTACAAATAAGCAAAGAGAAACGACAGTCCATCATTACTTTAAGACATGAAGTTCAGTCAATGCGGAAAATTTCAAGAACTTTGAAAGTCTCTTCAAGTGCAGCAGCAAAAACCATCAATCGTTATGATGAAACAGCAGAGGATTAGTTGATTAGTTACCATCCTCAGAAATTGCAGCTCAAATAAATACTTCACAGAGTTCAAGTAACAGACACATCTCAACATCAACAGTTCAGAGGACACAATGTGAATCAGGCCTTCATGATCTAATTGCTGCAAAGAAACCACTACTAAAGGACACCAATAATAAGAAGAGACTTGCTTGAGCCAAGAAACATGAGAAATGGACATTAGACCGATGGAAATTTGTCCTTTGGTCTAATGAGCCCAAATTTGAGATTTTTGGTTCCAACCGCCGTGTCTTTGTGAGAGTAGGTCAACGGATGATCTCTGCATGTGTGAAGCACGGAGGAGGAGGTTTAATGGTGTGGGGGTGCTTTTCTGGTGACACGTGATTTATTAAGAATTCAAGGCACACAACCAGCATGGCTACCAGAACATTCTGCAGCGAGACACCACCCCATCTGGTTTGCGCTTAGTAAGACTACCATTTATTTTTCAACAGGACAATGACTCAATACACACCTCCAGGCTGTGTAAGGGCTATTTGACAAAGAAGGAGAGTGATGGAGTGCTGCATCAGATGAGCTGGCCTCCACAATCACCCGACCTCAACCCAATTGATATGATTTGGGATGAGTTGGACTGCAGAGTGAAGGAAAAGCAGCCAACAAGTGCTCAGCATATGTGGGAACTCCTTCAAGACTGTTGGAAAAGCATTCCAGGTGAAGCTGTTTGAGAGAATGCCAAGAGTGTGCAAAGCTGTCATCAAGGCAAAAAGGGTGGCTACTTTGAAGAATCTAAAATCTAATATATATTTGGATTTGTTTAACACTTTTTTTGGTTGCGACGTTATTCCATGTGTAATTCTACAATGGAGAAAATAGTAAAAATAAAGAAAAACCCTTGAATGAGTAGGTGTGTCCAAACTTTTGGCTGGTGCTGTATGTCCCTTCTTTCTTCTTATATTTTGAATCATCATCATCATCATCATCATCACCACCAACATCATTCATCATCACCACCAACATCATCATCATCATCACCACCAACATCATTCATCATCATCATTAGTGCATCATCATCATCAGACCAGAGGATTCCTTCCATTCCAGTGATTCTCAGTGACATTACACACATCCCAGCACTAGGCTTTATACTTGATACTGTATAGTGTGTGGTTTTGAGGAGGTAAAGAGCACCACCCTGTGTTAATATCTCATACTAGCAGGACAGCCAGACCATCCAAGTGTTCCAAGTCTCTATCCACTTTGCACAGTACAAATGGAATATGTGAATTAAATGCTTGAATTAAAATCACAGTCTCACTGTAATGTGTGGAAACAATGTCACTCCTGAACCACTGCTACGGTATATGGAGATAAACCAACATGACTTCTGTGCCTAAATTCACACATGGTTTCAGCTACAACTTTAAATCTTTCTGTATTTGGGTCTTTTCTTGAGCCTGCCTGGAGCGGCAGATCGACAACTTTACACTTTTGGGACCATTCCATTGGCTCCATTGTGTCAGGCAAGCTCAATCCAAAAACGGTCAAAATATTTCAAATACTATTTGAACCCAGGTCCGCTTACATTATATTTGACAACCCTTATACAGTGTATTCTCCTGTATGGAAAAAGACAGAGCCTCATCGGATCAATACAAGTGTGTTCATTAGGTGGGCTGCCTGTTGATATAGTCATCGATTTCTCCAGGACATAATGGTAGAAATGGATTCTGGCCGTCTCTTTCTCCCGGACATTACAATAACAGCTGATATATTAAAGAGGCATTCATAATAACAGAATGCTAGATGGTGGGGGTGGAGAAGCATTAAGAGCCTGTTAACCTACAATATGTGTATTGTACCGTACCGTGTATTGTATTGTACCATGTATTGTATTGTACCGTACCGTGGATTGTATTGTACCATGTATTGTATTGTACCGTGCATTGTATTGTACCGTACCGTGCATTGTATTGTACCATGTATTGTATTGTACCGTACCGTGGATTGTATTGTACCATGTATTGTATTGTACCGTACCGTGCAGTGTATTGTATTGTACCGTACTGTGTATTGTATTTTTCCGTACCGTGTATTGTACCGTGCCGTGTATTGTATTGTACCGTACCGTGTATTGTACCGTACCGTGTATTGTGTTGTATTGTACCGTGTATTGTATTGTACCGTACCGTGTATTGTACCGTACCGTGTATTGTGTTGTACCGTGTATTGTGTTGTACCGTGTATTGTACCGTACCAATATGTACCGTGTAACGTACTGTACCATGTATTGTACTGGACCGTACCGTGTATTGTATTGTACCGTACCTTGTATTGTATTATACTGTACCGTGTAATGTATTGTACCGTACCGTACCGTGTATTGTATTGTACCGTACTGTGTATTGTATTGTACCGTACCGTGTATTGTATTGTACTGTACCATGTATTGTACCGTACCGTGTATTGTATTGTACCGTACTGTGTATTGTACCGTACTGTGTATTGTATTGTACCGTACCGTGTATTGTATTGTACTGTACTGTGTATTGTACCGTACCGTGTATTGTATTGTACCGTGTATTGTATTGTACCGTACCGTGTATTGTATTGTACTGTACCGTGTATTGTACTGTACCGTACCGTGTATTTTATTGTACCGTACCGTGTATTGTCCGTACCGTGTATTGTATTGCACCGTACCGTGTATTGTATTGTACCATACCGTGTATTGTATTGTACCGTAGCGTGTATTGTATTGTACCGTACCGTGTATTGTATTGTGCTGTACCGTGTATTGTACTGGGCCGTACCGTGTATTGTATTGTATTGTACCGTGTATTGTATTGTACCGTGCCGTGTATTGTATTATACCATGTATTGTATTGTACCGTGCCGTGTATTGTATTGTACCGTGCCGTGTATTGTATTGTACCGTATCGTGTATTGTACCGTGTCGTGTATTGTATTATACCGTACCGTGTATTGTGTTGTATTGTACCGTACCGTGCCGTGTATTGACCGTACCGTGTATTGTGTTGTATTGTACCGTACCGTACCGTGTATTGTATTGTACCGTATCGCGTATTGTATTGTACCGTATCGTGTATTGTACCGTGTCGTGTATTGTATTGTACCGTACCGTGTATTGTATTGTACCGTATCGCGTATTGTATTGTACCGTATCGTGTATTGTACCGTACCGTGTATTGTGTTGTACCATGCCGTGTATTGACCGTACCGTGTATTGTGTTGTATTGTACCGTGTATTGTATTGTACCGTGCCGTGTATTGTATTGTACCTCACAAACTTTTACAGATGCACAATTGAGAGCATCCTGTCGGGCTGTATCACCACCTGGTACAGCAACTGCACCGTCCTCAACCACAGGGCTCTCCAGTAGGTGGTACGGTCTGCACAGTGCATCGCTAGGGGCACACTGCCTGCACTCCAGGACACCTACAGCACCCGATGTCACAGGAAGGCCAAAAAGGCCATCAAGGTCAACATCCACTCGAGCCACTGCCTGTTCACCCCGCTATCATCCAGAAGGCGAGGTCAGTACAGGTTCATCAAAATACTGAATAACAGTTTCTATCTCAAGGCCATCAGACTGTTAAACAGCCACCACTAACACAGAGAGTCTGCTGCCTACATTCGGACTCGACATCACTGGCCACTTTATACCATCTATTGCATCTTGCCTATGCCAAGCCACTCTGTCATTGCTCATCCATATATTTATATGTATATATTCTTATTCCATTCCTTTACTTAGATTTGTGTGTATTACGTATTTGTTGTGGAATTGATAGATTACATGTCAGATATTGCTGCACTGTCGGATCTAGAAGCACAAGCATTTTTGCTACACTCGCAATAACATCTGCTAACCATGTGTATGTGACCAATAAAATTTGATTTGATTTTGACTTGAGTAGGGGGGAGGATGTCATGTTTCTTTGGGGAATCTATATTCCCACGGGATTGAGAGAGTGGAAGGACGGTGGGAATAAGTTGAGGGACACACACACACACGCACGCACACACACACACACACACACACACACACACACACACACACACACACACACACACACACACACACACACACACACACACACACACACACACACACACACACACACACACACACACACACACACACACACACACACACACACACAGTCTTGATTTTATGTGTTTTATATACACAGTATTTACACACTATGAAGTCAAATCAAATCAAATCAAATTTTATTTGTCACATACACATGGTTAGCAGATGTTAATGCGAGTGTAGCGAAATGCCTGTGCTTCTAGTTCCGACAATGCAGTAATAACCAACAAGTAATCTAACTAACAATTCCTAATCTACTGTCTTATACACAGTGTAAGGGGATAAAGAATATGTACATAAGGATATATGAATGAGTGATGGTACAGAGCAGCATAGGCAAGATACAGTAGATGGTATCGAGTACAGTATATACATGTGAGATGAGTATGTAAACAAAGTGGCATAGTTAAAGTGGCTAGTGATACATGTATTACATAAGGATGCAGTCGATGATATAGAGTACAGTATATAGGTATGCATATGAGATGAATAATGTAGGGTAAGTAACATTATATAAGGTAGCATTGTTTAAAGTGGCTAGTGATATATTTACAACATTTCCCGTCAATTCCCATTAATAAAGTGGTTGGAGTTGAGTCAGTGTCAGTGTGTAGGCAGCAGCCACTCAATGTTAGTGGTGGCTGTTTAACAGTCTGATGGCCTTGAGATAGAAGCTGTTTTTCAGTCTCTCGGTCCCAGCTTTGATGCACCTGTACTGACCTCGCCTTCTGGATGATAGCGGGGTGAACAGGCAGTGGCTCGGGTGGTAGATGTCCTTGATGATCTTTATGGCCTTCCTGTAACATCGGGTGGTGTAGGTGTCCTGGAGGGCAGGTAGTTTGCCCACGATGATGCGTTGTGCAGACCTCACTACCCTCTGGAGAGCCTTACGGTTGAGGGCGGAGCAGTTGCCGTACCAGGCGGTGATACAGCCCGCCAGGATGCTCTCGATTGTGCCTCTGTAGAAGTTTGTGAGTGCTTTTGGTGACAAGACAAATTTCTTCAGCCTCCTGAGGTTGAAGAGGCGCTGCTGCGCCTTCTTCACGATGCTGTCTGTGTGAGTGGACCAATTCAGTTTGTCTGTGATGTGTATGCCGAGGAACTTAAAACTTGCTACTCTCTCCACTACTGTTCCATCGATGTGGATAGGGGGGTGTTCCCTCTGCTGTTTCCTGAAGTCCACAATCATCTCCTTAGTTTTGTTGACATTGAGTGTGAGGTTATTTTCCTGACACCACACTCCGAGGGCCCTTACCTCCTCCCTGTAGGCCATCTCGTCGTTGTTGGTAATCAAGCCTACCACTGTTGTGTCGTCCGCAAACTTGATGATTGAGTTGGAGGCGTGCGTGGCCACGCAGTCGTGGGTGAACAGGGAGTACAGGAGAGGGCTCAGAACGCACCCTTTTGGGGCCCCAGTGTTGAGGATCAGCGGGGAGGAGATGTTGTTACCTACCCTCACCACCTGGGGGCGGCCCATCAGGAAGTCCAGTACCCAGTTGCACAGGGCGGGGTCGAGACCCAGGGTCTCGAGCTTGATGACGAGCTTGGAGGGTACTATGGTGTTGAATGCCGAGCTGTAGTCGATGAACAGCATTCTCACATAGGTATTCCTCTTGTCCAGATGGGTTAGGGCAGTGTGCAGTGTGGTTGAGATTGCATCGTCTGTGGACCTATTTGAGCGGTAAGCAAATTGGAGTGGGTCTAGGGAGTCAGGTAGGGTGGAGGTGATATGGTCCTTGACTAGTCTCTCAAAGCACTTCATGATGACGGAAGTGAGTGCTACGGGCGGTAGTCGTTTAGCTCAGTTACCTTAGCTTTCTTGGGAACAGGAATGATGGTGGCCCTCTTGAAGCATGTGGGAACAGCAGACTGGTATAGGGATTGATTGAATATGTCCGTAAACACACCAGCCAGCTGGTCTGCGCATGCTCTGAGGGCGCGGCTGGGGATGCCGTCTGGGCCTGCAGCCTTGCGAGGGTTAACACGTTTAAATGTTTTACTCACCTCGGCTGCAGTGAAGGAGAGACCGCATTTTTCCGTTGCAGGCAGTGTCAGTGGCACTGTATTGTCCTCAAAGCGGGCAAAAAAGTTATTTAGTCTGCCTGGGAGCAAGACATCCTGGTCCGTGACTGGGCTGGATTTCTTCTTGTAGTCCATGATTGACTGTAGACCCTGCCACATGCCTCTTGTGTCTGAGCCGTTGAATTGGGATTCTACTTTGTCTCTGTACTGACGCTTAGCTTGTTTGATAGCCTTACGGAGGGAAAAGCTGCATTGTTTGTATTCAGTCATGTTACCAGACACCTTGCCCTGATTGAAAGCAGTGGTTCGTGCTTTCAGTTTCACACGAATGCTGCCATCAATCCAAGGTTTCTGGTTAGGGAATGTTTTAATCGTTGCTATGGGAACGACATCTTCAACGCACGTTCTAATGAACTCGCACACCGAATCAGCGTATTCGTCAATGTTGTTATTTGACGCAATACGAAACATGTCCCAGTCCACGTGATGGAAGCAGTCTTGGAGTGTGGAGTCAGCTTGGTCGGACCAGCGTTGGACAGACCTCAGCGTGGGAGCTTCTTTTTTTAGCTTTTGTCTGTAGGCAGGTATCAGCAAAATGGAGTTGTGGTCAGCTTTTCCGAAAGGGGGCGGGGCAGGGCCTTATATGCGTCGCGGAAGTTAGAGTAACAATGATCCAAGGTTTTTCCGCCCCTGGTTGCGCAATCGATATGCTGATAAAATTTAGGGAGTCTTGTTTTCAGATTAGCCTTGTTAAAATCCCCAACAACGATGAATGCAGCCTCCGGATAAATGGTTTCCAGTTTGCAAAGAGTTAAATAAAGTTCGTTCAGAGCCATCGATGTGTCTGCTTGGGGGGATATATACGGCTGTGATTATAATCGAAGAGAATTCTCTTGGTAGGTAATGCGGTCTATATTTGATTGTGAGGAATTCTAAATCAGGTGAACAGAAGGATTTGAGTTCCTGTATGTTTCTTTCATCGCACCATGCCTCGTTAGCCATAAGGCATACACCCCCACCCCTCTTCTTACCAGAAAGGTGTTTGTTTCTGTCAGCGCGATGCGTGGAGAAACCCGTTGGCTGCACCGCATCGGATAGCGTCTCTCCAGTGAGCCATGTTTCCGTGAAGCACAGAACGTTACAGTCTCTGATGTCCCTCTGGAATGCTACCCTTGCTCGGATTTCATCAACCTTGTTGTCAAGAGACTGGACATTGGCAAGAAGAATGCTAGGAAGTGGGGCACGATGTGCCCGTCTCCGTAGTCTAACCAGCAGACCGCTACGTTTCCCTCTTTTTCTGAGTCGTTTTTTTGGGTCGCTGCATGCGATCCATTCCGTTGTCCTGTTTGTAAGGCAGAACACAGGATCCGCGTCGAGAAAAACATATTCTTGGTCGTACTGATGGTGAGTTGACGCTGATCTTATATACAGTAGTTCTTCTCGGCTGTATGTAATGAAACCTAAGATGACCTGAGGTACTAATGTAAGAAATAACACATAAAAAAACAAAAAACTGCATAGTTTCCTAGGAACGCGAAGCGAGGCGGCCATCTCTGTCGGCGCCGGAAGTAGACAAGTTGGAATTAAACTGTGAAATACTGTGAAATTTTGCGATGGAGTTTTTGGCCTGCCTGGTGACATTCTATAAATGTGTCATAGACCAATAAGAAAGAGAGTTCCAAACCTCTGCCAATAACAGCTAGTTTTCAGTTTCCCCTCCCACTCAGACTCCTCCCAGACAGTCCTAGCAAAATCTTGCTTGAGAAATTGTTCTTTGCTCGGAAGCTATTTTTGTTTAATTTTGACAATTTCAATTGAAAACAATGACAGTAAGGTACTTAATAGTCACCCGGATATGATTTGATAGAGATAAAAACGTCTGCATTGGACCATTAATGTGAGCTCTAAAACAGTTGCTTTGTGAGAAGGTGTTGAAGTTCACAGTTATGTAAATGCTAGCTGAGAATTAGCCAGCACCTGGGCTTGGCCCGAAGTCAAGGCAGATCTGCAGGAGCCATGGGCCAGTGAGACACGGCTATGGTCCACATAGATGGAAACAGAAGAGTCTGAGTCTTTTGGGTTAAACACCAGGGTAAATGCTCATTGGAAACTCACCACAACATAACATCAGCTTCCAGGCTGCATCTGGGCCCTGTAACAGAGAAAGAGAGGCAGAGACAGAGACATGGAGACAGAGACATGGAGACAGAGACATGGAGACAGAGACATGGAGACTGAGAGGCAGAGGCAGAGACAGAGACAGACACATGGAGACAGAGACAGAGAGACAAAGACATGGAGACCGAAACAGAAACTGAGAGACAGAGATAGAGACATGGAGAAAGAGACATGGAGACAGAGACAGAGACTGAGAGGCAGAGACAGAGACATGGAGACAGAGACATGGAGACAGAGACTAAAATCCAGAGACAGCGACATGGAGACTGAGACAGAGACAGAGAGACAGAGGACAGAGGACAGAGACAGAGAGACCGAGACATGGAGACAGAGACAGAGACTGAGAGACAGAGGACAGAGACATGGAGACAGAGACATGGAGACAGAGACATGGAGACAGACACATAGAGACTGAGAGACAAAGACATGGAGACAGAAACATAGAGACAGAGAGGCAGAGACAGAGACATGGAGACAGAGACTGAGAGGCAGAGACATGGAGACCGAGACAGAGACAGAGACAGAGAGGCAGAGACAGAGACATGGAGACCGAGACCGAGACAGAGACATAGAGACAGAGGACAGAGACAGAAACTGAGAGACCGAGACAGAGACATGGAGACAGAGACATGGAGACAGAGACATGGAGACAGAGACTGAGAGGCAGAGGCTGAGAGGCAGAGACAGAGACTGAAAGACTGAGAGAGAGACAGACAGACAGAGACATGGAGACTGAGACAGAAACATACAGACAGAGACAGAGACATGGAGACAGGAACAGAGACAGAGACATGGAGACAGTGACATGGAGAAAGAGACATGGAGACAGAAACATGGAGACAGAAACATAGAGACAGAGACTGAGACATGGAGACAGGAACAGAGACAGAGACATGGAGACAGAGACATGGAGAAAGAGACATGGAGACAGAAACATGGAGACAGAAACATAGAGACAGAGACATGGAGACAGAGACATGGAGACAGAAACATGGAGACAGAAACATAGAGACAGAGACATGGAGACAGAGACATGGAGACAGAAACATGGAGACAGAAACATAGAGACAGAGACAGAGACATGGAGACAAAGACATGGAGACAGAGACATGGAGAAAGAGACATGGAGACAGAAACATGGAGACAGAGACAGAGACATGGAGACAGGAACAGAGACAGAGACATGGAGACAGAGACATGGAGAAAGAGACATGGAGACAGAAACATGGAGACAGAAACATAGAGACAGAGACATGGAGACAGAGATATGGAGACAGAGACATGGAGACAGAGACATGGAGACAGAAACATAGACCGAGACAGAGACTGAGAGACAGACAGACAGAGACATGGAGACCGAGACTGAGCGACAGAGACAGACAGGCAGAGACAGAGACATGGAAACAGAGACTGAGAGGCAGAGACAGAGACTGAGCGACAGAGACAGACAGGCAGAGACAGAGACATGGAGACAGAGACATGGAAACAGAGAATGAGAGGCAGAGACAGAGACATGGAGTCAGAGACTGAGAGGCAGAGACAGAGACATGGAGAAAGAGACAGAGACAGAGAGGCGGATACATAGACATAGACAGAGAGATAGATAGATACATAGACAGAGACAGAGACATAGACAGACAGACAGACAGACAGAGACATAGACAGAGAGACAGAGAGACAGAGATAGAGACACAGAGACAGAGACAGAGACAGAGACAGAGAGAGGGAGGCAGAGACAGAGACATGGAGACAGAGACAGAGACAGAGACATAGAGGCAGAGACAGAGACATGGAGACCGAGACAGAGACAGAGAGGCAGAGACAGAGACATGGAGACCGAGACAGAGACATAGAGACAGAGAGGCAGAGACAGAGACATGGAGACAGAGACTGAGAGGCAGAGACATGGAGACCGAGACAGAGAGGCAGAGACAGAGACATTGAGACCGAGACAGAGACAGAGAGGCAGAGACAGAGACATGGAGACCGAGACAGAGACATAGAGACAGAGGACAGAGGACAGAGGACAGAGACAGAGACAGAGAGGCAGAGACAGAGAGATAGAGATATAGACATAGACAGAGACATAGACCGAGACAGAGACAGAGGCAGAGACAGGCAGAGGCAGAGACAGAGACAGAGACAGAGAGATAGAGATATAGACATAGACAGAGACAGAGACATAGACAGAGACAGAGACAGAGACAGAGAAAGAGACAGAAACAGAGACAGAGACAGAGGCAGAGACAGAGACAGAGGCAGAGACAGAGAGATATAGACAGAGACAGAGACAGAGAGACAGAGATAGAGACAGAGACAGAGACAGAGACAGAGACAGAGAGGCAGAGACAGAGAGATAGAGATATAGACATAGACAGAGACAGAGGCAGAGACAGGCAGAGGCAGAGACAGAGACAGAGACAGAGAGATAGAGATATAGACATAGACAGAGACAGAGACATAGACAGAGACAGAGACAGAGACAGAAACAGAGACAGAGACAGAGGCAGAGACAGAGACAGAGAGATAGAGACAGAGGCAGAGAGATAGAGATATAGACAGAGACAGAGACAGAGGCAGAGAGATAGAGACAGAGGCAGAGAGATATAGATATAGACAGAGACAGAGACAGAGGCAGAGACAGAGACAGAGACAGAGACAGAGATAGAGAGGCAGAGACAGAGAGATAGAGATAGAGATATAGACATAGACAGAGACATAGACAGAGACAGAGACAGAGGCAGAGAGATATAGATATAGACAGAGACAGAGACAGAGACAGCGGCAAAGACAGAGACAGGCAGAGGCAGAGACAGAGACAGAGACAGAGACAGAGAGCTAGAGATCTAGACAGAGGCAGAGACAGAGACAGAGACAGAGACAGAGACATAGACAGAGGCAGAGACAGAGGCAGAGGCAGAGGCAGAGACAGAGACAGAGACAGAGACAGAGACAGAGACAGAGACAGAGGCAGAGACAGAGACAGGTAGAGGCAGAGACAGAGGCAGAGACAGAGACAGACAGAGAGACATAGACAGAGACAGAGACAGAGACAGAGACAGAGAGATAGAGATAGAGACAGAGGCAGAGAGATAGAGATATAGACAGAGACAGAGACAGAGACAGAGGCAGAGAGATAGAGACAGAGGCAGAGAGATAGAGATATAGACAGAGACAGAGACAGAGGCAGAGAGACGAAGACACAAATTACACTAACCACCAGTCATCCTCATTTTCCAAAGTATTGTAATTAAAAAAAAAAAAAAAAAGTGTACTAATAGAGAAAGCGGGACATGGGCCAGTGCATATGGGCGTTTTAAGCCACTGAAAGACTTACCCCACATAAAATCCTAGCCCTCATTTGTTCAGTCATTATAATGGACAAATCATCCCTGGTGTAAATAGGACTAGTGCCCAACCCATGGCTCAGTGTTAAATTAACACGGCCAAGTAATGATTATTCCTGATCATGAAAAGCAGCTATGATTGTAAACACAGCCCTTTCACTGCAATTATACCACGGTGGGTGATTCACACCGTTATATTGCTTACTGAATTTAATCTGATGTTCGTCCACCCATACTGCGATACCACATTCCTCCACTAGATGTCAGTGCAGCCCTCGCTTCGCCCTGTGACTCAGTCTCAGTCTCACCTGTCATGAGTTGAACCTTGAGAGTGCCTGTAGGTAGGTAGAGTACAAATACAAATCTAACCAAATGAATAGAATTAATCAAATATAAAGTACAGAGGAAGGAATCGGACCCAGGCTGCATCCAGGAGACACACTATCAGACACGTGGCCGTTCTGAATACTAACAATAAGCAAGAGAGCTCTCCTCTGCCTTTATGAGGTGGCCCAGCCCAGGGCAGTTAGGTTTCTTTTTCTTAGGGTTTCCATTAGCTACTGTACATGCAGCAGCTACTCTTCCTGGGGTCCACATCAAACCTACAAGTACATGACAAAGTATAGAACAGTTATAGACAAGAACAATATAAGACTTTACATTGAAATAAAATATGTAAATAGATAAGGGTTATATATTGGAAAGACACCAAGAGACAACAAAAATAGTATTTACATACTATTCATACATGTTCTTATATACAGTTACATTTGATATTTAGAAGAGAAGAGAAGCTGTGATACAATATGTTTTTTTTTATCTGTTTTTTTTAAGCTAAAATTGCTTTTTGCCTAAGTAACCTCTGGTGGCAGAGCATTCAATGATGACAGGGCTCTATACTTCACTGGACAATGCACAACATTTATTTTTGTTTTGGGTAGACTGAAGAAACCCATAGTGGTGTGTCTGATGGGATATGTCTGTTAAGTGTCAGGCAAATAGATTATACAAATGTTTAGGCATTTTCAACACAGAAGTGTTTCTTAAAAAGACAAGAAGAGAAGGAGTCAATTTCTCCTCCATCATCAAAGACTATCATGCATGTTGTTGATGTTAGTTATGTGTGTGTTTATGAGCCAGCTGAGGCTTTGCTAGGTCTTTCTTTGCTGCACCTGACCATATTACCGGACAGTAACCAGTATGGGACAATACCCCAGTAATCAGTATGGGACAATACCCCAGTAATCAGTATGGGACAATACCCCAGTAATCAGTATGGGACAATACCCCAGTAACCAGTATGGGACAATACCCCAGTTATCAGTATGGGACAATACCCCAGTAATCAGTATGGGACAATACCCCAGTAATCAGTCTGGGACAATACCCCAGTAACCAGTATGGGACAATACCCCAGTTATTGGTATGGGACAATACCCCAGTAATCAGTATGGGACAATACCCCAGTAATCAGTATGGGACAATACCCCAGTTATCAGTATGGGACAATACCCCAGTAATCAGTATAGGACAATACCCCAGTAACCAGTATGGGACAATACCCCAGTAACCAGTATGGGACAATACCCCAGTAACCAGTATGGGACAATACCCCAGTAACCAGTATGGGACAATACCCCAGTAATCAGTATGGGACAATACCCCAGTAACCAGTATGGGACAATACCCCAGTAACCAGTATGGGACAATACCCCAGTAACCAGTATGGGACAATACCCCAGTAACCAGTATGGGACAATACCCCAGTAATCAGTATGGGACAATACCCCAGTAACCAGTATGGGACAATACCCCAGTAACCAGTATGGGACAATACCCCAGTAACCAGTATGGGACAATACCCCAGTAATCAGTATGGGACAATACCCCAGTAATCAGTATGGGACAATACCCCAGTAATCAGTATGGGACAATACCCCAGTAATCAGTATGGGACAATACCCCAGTAACCAGTATGGGACAATACCCCAGTTATCAGTATGGGACAATACCCCAGTAACCAGTATGGGACAATACCCCAGAAACCAGTATGGGACAATACCCCAGTAATCAGTATGGGACAATACCCCAGTTTTCAGTATGGGACAATACCCCAGTAATCAGTATAGGACAATACCCCAGTAATCAGTATGGGACAATACCCCAGTAATCAGTATGGGACAATACCCCAGTAATCAGTATGGGACAATACCCCAGTTATCAGTATGGGACAATACCCCAGTTTTTGGTATGGGACAATACCCCAGTAATCAGTATAGGACAATACCCAAGTAACCAGTATGGGACAATACCCCAGTTATCAGTATGGGACAATACCCCAGTAACCAGTATGGGACAATACCCCAGTTCTCAGTATGGGACAATACCCCAGTAACCAGTATGGGACAATACCCCAGTAATCAGTATGGGACAATACCCCAGTTATCAGTATGGGGCAATACCCCCGTTTTTGGTATGGGACAATACCCCAGTAACCAGTATGGGACAATACCCCAGTAATCAGTATGGGACAATACCCCAGTAATCAGTATGGGACAATAACCCAGTAATCAGTATGGGACAATACCCCAGTAACCAGTATGGGACAATACCCCAGTTATCAGTATGGGACAATACCCCAGTAACCAGTATGGGACAATACCCCAGAAACCAGTATGGGACAATACCCCAGTAATCAGTATGGGACAATACCCCAGTTTCCAGTATGGGACAATACCCCAGTAATCAGTATAGGACAATACCCCAGTAATCAGTATGGGACAATACCCCAGTAATCAGTATGGGACAATACCCCAGTAATCAGTATGGGACAATACCCCAGTTATCAGTATGGGACAATACCCCAGTTTTTGGTATGGGACAATACCCCAGTAATCAGTATAGGACAATACCCAAGTAACCAGTATGGGACAATACCCCAGTTATCAGTATGGGACAATACCCCAGTAACCAGTATGGGACAATACCCCAGTTCTCAGTATGGGACAATACCCCAGTAACCAGTATGGGACAATACCCCAGTAATCAGTATGGGACAATACCCCAGTTATCAGTATGGGGCAATACCCCCGTTTTTGGTATGGGACAATACCCCAGTAACCAGTATGGGACAATACCCCAGTAATCAGTATGGGACAATACCCCAGTTATCAGTATGGGACAATACCCCAGTAACCAGTATGGGACAATACCCCAGTAATCAGTATAGGACAATACCTCAGTAACCAGTATGGGACAATACCCCAGTAATCAGTATGGGACAATACCCCAGTTATCAGTATGGGACAATACCCCAGTAATCAGTATGGGACAATACCCCAGTTCTCAGTATGGGACAATACCCCAGTAACCAGTATGGGACAATACCCCAGTTCTCAGTATGGGACAATACCCCAGTTATCAGCATGGGACAATACCCCAGTAACCAGTATGGGACAATACCCCAGTTCTCAGTATGGGACAATACCCCAGTAACCAGTATGGGACAATACCCCAGTAACCAGTATGGGACAATACCCCAGTAACCAGTATGGGACAATACCCCAGTTATCAGTATGGGACAATACCCAAGTAATCAGTATGGGACAATACCCCAGTAATCAGTATGGGACAATACCCCAGTAATCAGTATGGGACAATACCCCAGTTATCAGTATAGGACAATACCCCAGTTATCAGTATAGGACAATACCCCAGTAACCAGTATGGGACAATACCCCAGTTATCAGTATGGGACAATACCCCAGTAACCAGTATGGGACAATACCCCAGTTATCAGTATAGGACAATACCCCAGTTATCAGTATAGGACAATACCCCAGTAATCAGTATGGGACAATACCCCAGTAATCAGTATGGGACAATACCCCAGTAATCAGTATGGGACAATACCCCAGTTATCAGTATGGGACAATACCCCAGTTATCAGTATGGGACAATACCCCAGTTATCAGTATAGGACAATACCCCAGTAATCAGTATGGGACAATACCCCAGTTATCAGTATTGGACAATACCCCAGTTATCAGTATGGGACAATACCCCAGTAATCAGTATAGGACAATACCCCAGTTATCAGTATAGGACAATACCCCAGTAATCAGTATGGGACAATACCCCAGTAATCAGTATGGGACAATACCCCAGTAATCAGTATGGGACAATACCCCAGTAATCAGTATGGGACAATACCCCAGTTATCAGTATGGGACAATACCCCAGTTATCAGTATGGGACAATACCCCAGTTTTTGGTATGGGACAATACCCCAGTAATCAGTATAGGACAATACCTCAGTAACCAGTATGGGACAATACCCCAGTAATCAGTATGGGACAATACCCCAGTAATCAGTATGGGACAATACCCCAGTAATCAGTATAGGACAATACCTCAGTAACCAGTATGGGACAATACCCCAGTTTTTGGTATGGGACAATACCCCAGTAATCAGTATGGGACAATACCCCAGTTATCAGTATGGGACAATACCCCAGTTTTTGGTATGGGACAATACCCCAGTAATCAGTATAGGACAATACCTCAGTAACCAGTATGGGACAATACCCCAGTAATCAGTATGGGACAATACCCCAGTAATCAGTATGGGACAATACCCCAGTAATCAGTATAGGACAATACCCCAGTAATCAGTATGGGACAATACCCCAGTAATCAGTGTAGGACAATACCTCAGTAACCAGTATGGGACAATACCCCAGTAATCAGTATGGGACAATACCCCAGTTATCAGTATAGGACAATACCCCAGTAATCAGTATGGGACAATACCCCAGTAATCAGTATGGGACAATTCTCCAGTAATCAGTATGGGACAATACCCCAGTAATCAGTATGGGACAATACCCCAGTAATCAGTATGGGACAATACCCCAGTAATCAGTATGGGACAATACCCCAGTAATCAGTACGGGACAATACCCCAGTAACCAGTATGGGACAATACCCCAGTAACCAGTATGGGACAATACCCCAGTAACCAGTATGGGACAATACCCCAGTAACCAGTATGGGACAATACCCCAGTTCTCAGTATGGGACAATACCCCAGTAACCAGTATGGGACAATACCCCAGTAACCAGTATGGGACAATACCCCAGTAACCAGTATGGGACAATACCCCAGTAACCAGTATGGGACAATACCCCAGTAACCAGTATGGGACAATACCCCAGTTATCAGTATGGGACAATACCCCAGTAACCAGTATGGGACAATACCCCAGTAATCAGTATGGGACAATACCCCAGTAATCAGTATGGGACAATACCCCAGTAACCAGTATGGGACAATACCCCAGTTATCATTATGGGACAATACCCCAGTAACCAGTATGGGACAATACCCCAGTAATCAGTATGGGACAATACCCCAGTAATCAGTATGGGACAATACCCCAGTAACCAGTATGGGACAATACCCCAGTTATCATTATGGGACAATACCCCAGTAACCAGTATGGGACAATACCCCAGTAACCACTATGGGACAGTACCCCAGTAACCAGTATGGGACAATACCCCAGTAACCAGTATGGGACAATACCCCAGTTCTCAGTATGGGACAATACCCCAGTAACCAGTATGGGACAATACCCCAGTAACCAGTATGGGACAATACCCCAGTAACCAGTATGGGACAATACCCCAGTAACCAGTATGGGACAATACCCCAGTAACCAGTATGGGACAATACCCCAGTTATCAGTATGGGACAATACCCCAGTAATCAGTATGGGACAATACCCCAGTAACCAGTATGGGACAATACCCCAGTAACCAGTATGGGACAATACCCCAGTTATCAGTATGGGACAATACCCCAGTAATCAGTATGGGACAATACCCCAGTAATCAGTATGGGACAATACCCCAGTAATCAGTATGGGACAATACCCCAGTAACCAGTATGGGACAATACCCCAGTTATCATTATGGGACAATACCCCAGTAACCAGTATGGGACAATACCCCAGTAACCACTATGGGACAATACCCCAGTAACCAGTATGGGACAATACCCCAGTAACCAGTATGGGACAATACCCCAGTTCTCAGTATGGGACAATACCCCAGTAACCAGTATGGGACAATACCCCAGTAACCAGTATGGGACAATACCCCAGTAACCAGTATGGGACAATACCCCAGTAATCAGTTTGGGACAATACCCCAGTAACCAGTATGGGACAATACCCCAGTAACCAGTATGGGACAATACCCCAGTAATCAGTATAGGACAATACCCCAGTAACCAGTATGGGACAATACCCCAGTTCTCAGTATGGGACAATACCCCAGTAACCAGTATGGGACAATACCCCAGTAACCAGTATGGGACAAATCCCCAGTAACCAGTATGGGACAATACCCCAGTAATCAGTATAGGACAATACCCCAGTAACCAGTATGGGACAATACCCCAGTTATCAGTATAGGACAATACCCCAGTTATCAGTATGGGACAATACCCCAGTAACCAGTATGGGACAATACCCCAGTAACCAGTATGGGACAATACCCCAGTAACCAGTATGGGACAATACCCCAGTTCTCAGTATGGGACAATACCCCAGTAACCAGTATGGGACAATACCCCAGTAACCAGTATGGGACAATACCCCAGTAACCAGTATGGGACAATACCCCAGTTATCAGTATGGGACAATACCCCAGTAACCAGTATGGGACAATACCCCAGTAACCAGTATGGGACAATACCCCAGTTTTCATTATGGGACAATACCCCAGTAACCAGTATGGGACAATACCCCAGTAATCAGTATGGGACAATACCCCAGTAATCAGTATGGGACAATACCCCAGTTATCAGTATGGGACAATACCCCAGTTATCAGTATGGGACAATACCCCAGTTCTCAGTATGGGACAATACCCCAGTTATCAGTATGGGACAATACCCCAGTAACCAGTATGGGACAATACCCCAGTAATCAGTTTGGGACAATACCCCAGTTATCAGTATGGAACAATACCCCAGTAACCAGTATGGGACAATACCCCAGTAATCAGTATGGGACAATACCCCAGTAATCAGTATGGGACAATACCCCAGTTTTCAGTATGGGACAATACCCCAGTTTTCAGTATGGGACAATACCCCAGTAATCAGTATGGGACAATACCCCAGTAACCAGTATGGGACAATACCCCAATAATCAGTATTGGACAATACCCCAGTAATCAGTATGGGACAATACCCCAGTTATCAGTATGGGACAATACCCCAGTAATCAGTATGTGACAATACCCCAGTTATCAGTATGGGACAAGACCCCAGTAATCAGTATGGGACAATACCCCAGTAATCAGTATGGGACAATACCCCAGTAATCAGTATGGGACAATACCCCAGTAATCAGTATGGGACAATACCCCAGTAACCAGTATGGGACAATACCCCAGTTATTGGTATGGGACAATACCAGAGCCTAGTACAACTAGTACAGTAGATGTTTGTGTCAACAACATAGAACATCTTTTATAACAGACATACAGTACCTCTCCCCATCTTCAAAGCAACTTTGTCGCTATGACTTGATAGCTGACCATCTAATGTTAATCCTAGGAGTTTAGCTTCCTCAACTTGTTCAATGGTCACACCCTTTATTTAAAACTCCAGTTGAGGTTTAGGTCTTAGGGAATGTTTAGAACAAATCATATGTTATTTGTCACATGCGCCGAATACAACAAGCGTAGACTGTACAGTGAAAAATACTTACTTACGAGCCCTTAACCAACAATGCAGTTCAAAAGTATAAAATGTACAAATAGATAAAAAGAAAATAGTAACACAATAAAAAAAACACAATAAAATACACAATAACAATGAATATTTCATCCAAATACACAATGCTTCTGGTTTTAGATGTTTTTAAGACGACTTTACTGTTAATTACCCATCCCGACACTGACTGTAAACCCCTTGCTAAGATTATCCGTGATGTGTAGTGTGCAATCATCAGCATACATTATCATTTTAGCTTCTTGTAAGACAAGTGGCAAATCATTTGCAATAATAGAGAAGAGTAACGGCCAAAGGCAACTGCACCGAGGGACACCACACTGTACATATCTGATGTATGCACTGAACTCTAACAACACAGCTCCAACTACATCTGATGTTCGAAAAGCGTTCGTTGAAGAACACTCTCTGGGTTCTTTTGGAGTGAGTAACTCTCCAACCATGTGATGGCAGGTGATGTAAAGCCATAACAAGTGAGTTCTTTCAATAGCAATTTGTGATCAGTAACACCAAAGGCTGCACGGAAATCTAACAACACAGCTCCAACTATCATCTTATTATCCATTTATGTTAGCCAATCATCTGTCAATCTGAATCAGTGCAGGCAAGTGGAGTGCCCTTCCCTATATGCATGCTGAAAGTCAACAGTTAACGTGTTCTTTTTAAAATGGCATTGGATTTGTAGAATCACAGTTCTTAGAGCATTGGGCCAGTAACCGAAAGTTTGCTGGATCAAATCCCTGAGCTAACAAGGTAAAAATCTGTCGTTCTGCCCCCTGGGCAAGGCAGTTAACCCACTTTTCCCCGGCGCCGAAGGCGTGGATGTCGATTAAGGCACCCCCTTGCACCTCTCTGATTCAGACGGGTTGGGTTAAATGCAGAAGACACATTTCAGTTGAAGGCCTTCAGTTGTACAACTGACTAGGTCTCCTCTTTCTCTTTCCTTTCTCTCCATCAGTTTACTAAGAACAGGCATCAATCTGATTTGTTGGCTGTTGGAGCCAGTAAAGCATGCTTTACTATTTTTAGGAAGTAGAATTACTTTAAGTTCCTTCCACGCCTGTGGAGACATACACACCTTTAAGCTTTGGTTAAAGACATGGCGAATAGGGGTGGTAATACAGTCTGCTACCGTTCTCTATAGTTTCCCATCCAGGTTGTCTATACCTGGTGGTAATACAGTCTGCTACCGTTCTCTATAGTTTCCCATCCAGGTTGTCTATACCTGATGGTAATACAGTCTGCTACCGTTCTCTATAGTTTCCCATTCAGGGTTGTCTATACCTGATGGTAATACAGTCTGCTACCGTTCTCTATAGTTTCCCATTCAGGTTGTCTATACCTGGTGGTAATACAGTCTGCTACCGTTCTCTATAGTTTCCCATTCAGGTTGTCTATACCTGGTGGTAATACAGTCTGCTACCGTTCTCTATAGTTTCCCATTCAGGTTGTCTATACCTGGTGGTAATACAGTCTGCTACCGTTCTCTATAGTTTCCCATTCAGGTTGTCTATACCTGGTGGTAATACAGTCTGCTACCGTTCTCTATAGTTTCCCATTCAGGTTGTCTATACCTGATGGTAATACAGTCTGCTACCGTTCTCTATAGTTTCCCATACAGGTTGTCTATACCTGGTGGTAATACAGTCTGCTACCGTTCTCTATAGTTTCCCATTCAGGTTGTCTATACCTGGTGGTAATACAGTCTGCTACCGTTCTCTATAGTTTCCCATTCAGGTTGTCTATACCTGATGGTAATACAGTCTGCTACCGTTCTCTATAGTTTCCCATTCAGGTTGTCTATACCTGGTGGTAATACAGTCTGCTACTGTTCTCTATAGTTTCCCATTTAGGTTGTCTATACCTGGTGGTAATACAGTCTGCTACCGTTCTCTATAGTTTCCCATTCAGGTTGTCTATACCTGGTGGTAATACAGTCTGCTACCGTTCTCTATAGTTTCCCATTCAGGTTGTCTATACCTGGTGGTAATACAGTCTGCTACCGTTCTCTATAGTTTCCCATTCAGGTTGTCTATACCTGGTGGTAATACAGTCTGCTACCGTTCTCTATAGTTTCCCATCCAGGTTGTCTATACCTGGTGGTAATACAGTCTGCTACCGTTCTCTATAGTTTCCCATTCAGGTTGTCTATACCTGATGGTAATACAGTCTGCTACCGTTCTCTATAGTTTCCCATTCAGGTTGTCTATACCTGGTGGTAATACAGTCTGCTACCGTTCTCTATAGTTTCCCATTCAGGTTGTCTATACCTGGTGGTAATACAGTCTGCTACCGTTCTCTATAGTTTCCCATTCAGGTTGTCTATACCTGGTGGTAATACAGTCTGCTACCGTTCTCTATAGTTTCCCATTCAGGTTGTCTATACCTGGTGGTAATACAGTCTGCTACCGTTCTCTATAGTTTCCCATTCAGGTTGTCTATACCTGATGGTAATACAGTCTGCTACCGTTCTCTATAGTTTCCTGAAGCAAGCATATCTTAGAAAGAGGGGGGAGAGAGAGAGAGAAAGCTGGATGCAGGGATGGAGGGAGGGAGGGATGGAGGGTGGGAAGGAGATAGATAGAGAGAGAGAGAGAGAGAGAGCGAGAGAGAGAGAGAGAGAGAGAGAGAGAGATAGCACAGCACACGGCACAATGACACCGTGATACAGCACTTTCCGATTGTTGACGTTCTAGAGCCTTCGGAAAGTATTCAGACCCCTTGACTTTTTACACATTTTGTTAGGTTACAGCCTTATTCTAAAATTGATTAAATTATCCCCCCCACCGTCATGAATCTACACACAACATCCCATAATGACAAAGCAAAAACCGTTTAGCTAATTTATTAGAAATACAGAACTGAAATATGACATTTACATAAGTACTCAGACCCTTTACTCAGTACTTTGCTGAAGGATCTTTGGCAGCAATTACAGCCTTGAGTCTTCCTGGGTATGTTGCTACAAGCTTGGCACACCTGAATTTGGGGAGTTTCTCCCTATTCTTCTCAAGCTCTGTCAGGTTGGATGGGAAGCATTGCTGCACAGCTATTTCTGGTCTCTCCAGAGATGTTCGATCGTGTTCAAGTCCGGCCTCTGGCTGGGCCACTCAAGGACATTCAGAGAATTGACCAGAAGTCACTCCTGAGTTGTCTTGGCTGTATGCTTAGGGTCATTGTCCTGTTGGTCCTGAGAGTTCTGGAGCAGGTTTTCATCAAGGATCTCTCTGTACTTTGCTCCGTTCATCTTTGCTTTGATCCTGACTAGTTTCCTATTCCCTGCTGCTGAAATACATTCCCAAATCACGATTCTGCCATCCCCATGCTTCACAGTAGGGATGGTGCCACGTTTCCTCCAGATGTGACGCTTGCCATTCAGACCAAAGAGTTTCATCATGGTCTGAGAGTCTTTAGATGCCCAAACTTCAAGCGGACTGTCATGCGTTTTACTAAGGAGTGGCTTCTGTCTGGCCACTCCACCATAAAAGCCTGATTGGTGGAGTGCTGCAGAGATAGAGCTCTGTCAGAGTGACCATCAGGTTCTTGGTCACTTCCCTGATCAAGGCCCTTCTCCCCTGATTGCTCACTTTTGCCGGTCTGCCACTTCTAGGAAGAGTCTTGGTGGTTCCAAACTTCTTCCATTTAAGAATGATGGAGGCCACTGTGTTCTTGGGGACCTTCAATGTTGCAAAACAATGTTTATATCTTTCCTCAGATCGGTGCCTCGACACAGTCCTGTCTCGGCGCTCTAAGGACAATTCCTTCGACCCCATGGCTTGGTTTTTGCTCTGTCATTTACAGTCAACAGTGGGACATTATATAGACAGGTATGTGCCTTTCCAAATCATGTCCAATCAATTAAATGTACCACAGGTGGACTCCATACAAATTGTAGAAACACCTCAGGGATTATCAATTGAAACAGGATGCACCTGAGCTCAATTTTGAGCATCATAGCAAAGTGTCTGAATATTCATGTAAATAAGGTATTTCTGTAAAATAAAAATATATGAATTAGCAAACATTTCTAAGATCCTGTTTTCACTTTCACATTTTTGGGTTATTCTGTGGAGATTGCTGAGGATTTGTTTCATGTAATCCATTTTCGAATAAGGCTGTAACGTAATAAAATGTGGAAAAAGTCAAGGGATCTGAATACTTTACAAATGCACTGTGTATTTACATTCCAACGTCTCTGATCCAGAGTATTTTAAAGTAAGTGTATTCTAGTGGTAACACACCACAATACTTCTTTAAAATGTTATTTGGAATGAAAGTGACAAGTGTTTGAGTGCACAGTCGTGGCCAAATGTTTTGAGAATGACACATACATTTTCACAAAGTCTGCTGCCTCAGTTTGTATGATGGCAATTTGCATATACTCCAGAATGTTATGAATAGTGATCAGATGAATTGCAATTAACCTCTTGAAGCTAGGGGGCACTATTTTTATGTTTGGAAAAATTACGTTGCCAAAGTAAACGGCCTATTTCTCAGGACCAGATCCTAGAATATGCATATAATTTATAGATTAGGATAGAAAACACTAAAGTTTCCAAAATTGTCAAAATATTGTATGTGAGAATAACAGAACTGATATTGCAGGCGAAACCCTGAGGAAAATCAAACCAGGAAGTGGCTTCTATTTTGAAAACTCCATGTTCCATAGACTGCCTTTGCTCCATTTAAATGGATATCAACCAGATTCCGTTTCCTATCGCTTCCTCAAGGTGTCAACAGTCTTTAGACATAGTTTCAGGCTATTATTTTGAAAAATGAGCGAGAAAGACAACATCGCCTCATTGTATGGCTGGGTGCCACAGCATTTTGCTTGGCGCAAAAGAGTTTGGGCAGCCATTGCCTTTCCCTCTCCTACTGAAAAAGACAGTTGCGGTTGATATATTATCGATTATATATTTTAAAAACAACCTGAGGATTGACTATAAAAAACATTTGACATAGGGTCCTGTGTGGCTCCTGTGTGGCTCAGTCGGTAGAGCATGGCGCTTGCAACGCCAAGCGTCGTGGGTTCGATTCCCGCTGGGGCCACCCATATGTAAAAGTAGTGGCCCCAGCCGACTTGTAAGTCGCTTTGGACAAAAGCGTCTGCTAAATGGGATTTATTATTATGTTTCTGTGTACATTACGGATACTATTTGGAATTTGTCTGCGTTGTCGTGACCGCTCTTTCCTGTGGATTTCTGAACATAACGCGTCAAACAAACAGGTATTTTGGATATAAAAATAATCTTTATGGAACAAAAGGAACATTTATCGTGTAAATCGGAGTCTCGTGAGTGAAAACATCCGAAGATCATCAAAGGTAAACAATTAATTTGATTGATTTTCTGATTTTCGTGACCAAGCTACTTGATGCTAGGTGTACATAATGTTTATCGAGCGTTCAATAAACTTACACAAATGCTTGGATTGCTTTCGCTGTAAAGCATATTTTCAAAATCTGACATGACAGGTGGATTAACAAAAGGCTAAGCTGTGTTTTGCTATATTGCAGATGTGATTTCATGAATATAAATATTTTTAGTAATATTATTTGAATGCGGCGCTATGCAATTCAGCAGTTGTTGATGACAGTTATCCCGCTAAAGGGATGGATAGCATCAAGAAGTTAATTGCAAAGTCCCTCTTTCCCATGCAAACGAACTGAGTGTGAGTGTTGACGAGGACAAGGCTGGAGGTAACTCTGTCATGCTGATTGAGTTCAAATAACAGACTGGGAGCTTCAAAAGGAAGGTGGTGCTTGGAATCATTGTTCTTCCTCTGTCAATCATGGTTACCTGCAAGGAAACACGTGCCGTCTTCATTGCTTTGCACAAAAAGGGCTCCACAGGCAAGGATATAGCTGCCAGTAAGATTGCACCTAAATCCACCATTTATCGGATACTCAAGAACTTCAAGGAGAGCAGTTCAATTGTTGTGAAGAATGCTTCAGGGCGCCCAAGAAAGTCCAGCAAGCGCCTGGATCGTCTTCTAAAGTTGATTCAGCTGTGGGATCGGGGCACCATCAGTACAGAGCTTGCTCAGGAATGGCAGCAGGCAGGTGTGAGTGCATCTGAAAGCACAGTGAGGCAAATACTTTTGGAGGATGGACTGGTGTCAAGAAGGGCAGCAAAGTAGTCACTTCTCTCCAGGAAAATCATCAGGGACATACTGATATTCTGCAAAGGGTCCAGGGATTGGACTGCTGAGGACTGGGGTAAAGTCATTTTCTCTGATGAATCCCCTTTCCGATTGTTTGGGGCATCCGGAAAAAAGCTTGTCCGGAGAAGACAAGGTGAGCGCTACCATCAGTCCTGTGTCATGCCAACAGTAAAGTATCCTGAGACCATTCATGTGTGGGGTTGGTTCTCAGCCAAGGGAGTGGGCTCACTCACAATTTTTCTAAAAACACAGCCATGAATAAAGAATGGTACCAAACACATCCTCTGAGAACAACTTCTCTCAACCATCCAAGAACAGTTTGGTGACGAACAATGCCTTTTCCAGCATCATGGAGCACCTTGCCATAAGGAAAAGGTGATAACTAAGTGGCTTGGGGAACAAGACATCGATATTTTGGATCCATGGTCAGGAAACTCCCCAGACCTTAATCCCATTGAGAACTTGCTGTCAATCGTCAAGAGGCGGGTTGGCAAACAAAAACCCACAAATTCTGACAAACTCCAAGCATTGATTATGCAAGAATAGGCTGCCATCAGTCAGGATGTGGCCCAGAAGTTAATTGACAGCATGCCAGGGTGGATTGCAGAGGTCTTGAAAAAGAAGGGTCAACACTGCAAATATTGACCCTTTGCATCAACTTCATGTAATTGTCAATAAAAGCCTTTTAAACTTATGAAATGCTTGTAATTTTATTTCAGTATTCCATAGTAACATCTGACAAAAATATCTAAACACACTGAAGCTGCGAACTTTGTGGAAATTAATATTTGTGTCATTCTCAAAACTTTTGGCCACGACTGTATAGCGAACTATTGAGTATATAGCCAACTATTGAGTGTATAGCCAACTATTGACTGTTATAGCCAACTATTGAGTGTATATTTTTTATTTATTTTTTATTTCACCTTTATTTAACCAGGTAGGCAAGTTGAGAACAAGTTCTCATGTACAATTGCGACCTGGCAACTATAGCCAACTCTTGCTCCTTGTTGATGTTATGTATCTCTTCTATCCACTGTCTGTGGTACTTCTTTGATCCGAATAGGGTGAAATTGCATTTGAAATTACAGCGGCATTCATTTTCCTGTATTGTAACACAGAAGGAGGAAAAAGAGTGAGACTAGATTTCAAATAGGAAGGATAAGAGAGGGTTAGGGAGAGAGAGAGACAGAAAGAGACATCAGAGAAAAAGAGAGGCATGGAGGAAGTGAAGTAGAGGGGGAGGAAGGAGAAGGAGAGGGAGAGGCAGGGAGGAAGAGAAGAAGAGTGAGAGGCAGGGAGGAAGAGAAGGAGAGTGAGAGGCAGGGAGGAAGGAAGAGAAGGAGAGTGAGAGGCAAGGAGGAAGGAGAAGGAGAGACAGGGAGGAAGGAGGGGAGGGAGGGAGGGAGGGAGGGAGGAAGGAGAAGGAGAGACAGGGAGGAAGGAGAGGAAGAGAAGGGAGGGAGGGAGGGAGGGAGGGAGGAAGGAGAAGGAGAGACAGGGAGGAAGGAGGAAAGGAAGAGAAGGGAGGGAGGGAGGGAGGGAGGGAGGGGAAGGAGAGACAGGGAGGAAGGAGAAGGAGAGTGGGAGGGAGGGTGGAAGGGAATTAGAGGGAGAGAGAGAAAGAGGAAGGGAAAAGGAAGATTCGGCGGAGAGAGACCGAGTTGTTAGAGAGAGAAAGAGCGGGGGAGAGAAAAAGATTGAGGGAGAGAATAATTAGGGGGAGATAAAAGGCATGGATGCAAGGGTGCGACAATCTCCTATTATTGCAATTAATCCAATTTACAAAAAAAGAACAGAGTACCAGAAAATCTGTAACAAGCAGATCCACCAATCAAGTTCCCTACCAACAGCAAGTGTTCGGGGGATTGTGAGTGGGCAGCAGGCAACAGTGGGAGGGGTGGGGGGCATGGGCGGAGCAAGAAAACATCATGTTGGCTTTTGAGCTGGCAGATGGGGAACACGCCCTGTCGGAAGCCACATTAATCATAATTCAACACAACTTCTTGATATTTTCTCACTGTGGTAATGATGTTGATTGCAGGGTTTTAATGTTTGTGTGTGCATGGGGAAGCATGGGGAATATAATTGCGCTGGCCGGGAGTTTGGGCTGTTTGGGTTGGAGGGTTTGTATGTGTGGGGTGAGGGGGTTGTATGTGTGCATTGGGGCTGTGTGAGAGAGAGAGTTAGTGTGTGTGTCAGCACAGACTAAATTCTTCCTTAATCATTGTGTGTGTGTGTGTGTGTGTGTGTGTGTGTGTGTGTGTGTGTGTGTGTGTGTGTGTGTGTGTGTGTGTGTGTGTGTGTGTGTGTGTGTGTGTGTGTGTGTGTGTGTGCGTGTGCTTGTGTGTGCTCATATGACTGCCCTTGCCGCAGAGGGTTCCAAAAGGGTTCGATCTGGAACAAAAAAGGGTTCTACCTGGAACTAAAAAGGGCTCTTCAAATGGTTCCTCTATGGGGACAGTCAAATAATCATTTTGGAACCTTTTTTTCTAAGAGTGTACCCCACCAATCCTCAAGAAGAAATTCATTTGTTATGGCAGCAACCAAACGTAAAGAGCTTACCTTCGCCATGTGCATCATCAGAAAAGAGCTTACCTTCGCCACGTGCATCATCAGAAAAGACAAAGGAACATCAGTACCTATAACCCAAATGCCAGGAGAAAACAAACACCTAAAAAGCTAAAGCGGAAAGCATGAGAAGGAAGGACAAGGTCTGTGCTGTAGTTCACAGGAGATAACGGCAATGTACTGGCCTTAACCTGTTATGGCTGCATCCCTTGTTCTCAATTTCCGCCCGAATACATACTCTAATCTAACTGCCTGTAGCTCAGCCCCAGAGGCAAGGATTTGCATATTCTTGGTATCATTTGAATGGAAACATTCTGACGTGAAATGTTAATTGTATATAGGAGAATATAACACAGTAGATCTGGTGGAAGAAAAGAGAAAGAAAGAGCATACGTTTTCTGTTTTTTATTGTTGTAGCATCATCTTTCACATGTACGAGAATAGCCACACAGTCAGATAGGATTCTGGAGATAATTGTGATCGATAACACAAGAGGGCAACTGTAGGTGTGCAAAGTTTCAGACTGATAACTTTAGGAATGGGTGAGCTACATGACATTTAGCATGAAGTCACCCAGGTGTCCCACACAAGTTGCCCAAATGTACCCAAGTTGCCGAATTGGTGAAATGACCTATAACTATATACAACAGTGCAAATAACTATATACAACATATCAAAAAGCAATTCTAACACACACAAAAAAATTCTAATAAAAAAAAACATTAGAAATAAAAAAACAAAAAAAACAGGAGTAGACCTTTTGGATGTCCTCTACACAGTATTTTGCGGCCTGCGCCATGCCCCATAGCAGTCTCTTTCTGATGTAAAGCAGAGGCAAACTGAACAAATGGTGCAGGAGATGGGGGACTTCATGTGACATAGAACACAACGACTGCCCTTTTGGCCTTGAGGCACAGTCATGCCTGCAGTAATGAACTGTGGCATATGAACACCACTGGAGGCAGGAGTAGAGGGGGCAGAGGTAGAGCGGGCAGCTTGGCACCGGGGGCTCCCAGTCGGAGTCGCTATCACTGTGAAAGAAAACATTTTTAAAAGTATTTGTATTGTATGAGCCTTTTATCATCACATAAAATAAACATATCTGTATTGTATAGAGCAGAGGGAACAGTCACTAAGGTGAAGTGCTGTTCAATTCAACTCCGGCCATTGTTGTGGACCTGCCCTCCCCCCAACAGCACCCAATGGCTAATTCATATGGAAATGAAGAGGAGGAGCAGGCACAGTGGCCATGTGTGTGTTTACTGTTCTACTGCATTCAATTTGAATAAAAAATTGAAAATATATCTGACATGGTATATATATATATACACTGCTCAAAAAAATAAAGGGAACACTTAAACAACACAACGTAACTCCAAGTCAATCACACTTCTGTGAAATCAAACTGTCCACTTAGGAAGCAACACTGATTGACAATAAATTTCACATGCTGTTGTGAAATTATAGGCAATTAGCAAGACACCCCCAATAAAGGAGTGGTTCTGCAGGTGGGGACCACAGACCACTTCTCAATTCCTATGCTTCCTGGCTGATGTTTTGGTCACTTTTGAATGCTGGCGGTGCTTTCACTCTAGTGGTAGCATGAGACGGAGTCTACAACCCACACAAGTGGCTCAGGTAGTGCAGCTCATCCAGGATGGAACATCAATGCGAGCTGTGAAAAAAAGGTTTGCTGTGTCTGTCAGCGTAGTGTCCAGAGCATGGAGGTGCTACCAGGAGACAGGCCAGTAGATCAGGAGACGTGGAGGAGGCCGTAGGAGGGCAACAACCCAGCAGCAGGACCGCTACCTCCGCCTTTGTGCAAGGAGGAGCAGGAGGAGCACTGCCAGAGCTCTGCAAAATGACCTCCAGCAGGCCACAAATGTGCATTTGTCTGCTCAAACGGTCAGAAACAGACTCCATGAGGGTGGTATGAGGGTCCGATGTCCACAGGTGGGGGTTGTGGTTACAGCCCAACACCGTGCAGGACGTTTTTCATTTGCCAGAGAACACTAAGATTGACAAATTCGCCACTGGTGCCCTGTGCTCTTCACAGATGAAAGCAGGTTCACACTGAGCACATGTGACAGACGTGACAGACTGGAGACGCCGTGGAGAACGTTCTGCTGCCTGCAACATCCTCCAGCATGGCCGGTTTGGCAGTGGGTCAGTCATGGTGTGGGGTGGCATTTCATTGGGGGGCCGCACAGACCTCCATGTGCTCGCCAGAGACCTAAATCCAATTGAGCACATCTGGGACATCATGATGCTTTAGTCCAGGTCTGGGAGGAGATCCCTCAGGAGACCGCCACCTCATCAGGAGCATGCCCAGGCGTTGTAGGGAGGTCATACAAGTACGTGGAAGCCACACACACTACTGAGCCTCATTTTGACTTCTTTTAAGGACATTACATCAACGTTGGATCAGCCTGTAGTGTGGTTTTCCACTTTAATTGTGAGTGTGACTCCAAATCCAGACCTCCATGGGTTGATAAATTTGATTTCCATTGATAATTTTTGTGTGTTTTTGTTGTCAGCACATTCAACTATGTAAAGAGAAAAGTATTTAATAAGAATATTTAATTCACTCAGATCTAGGATGTGTTATTTTAGTGTTCCCTTTATATTTTTGAGCAGTGTATATATATATATATATATATATATATATATATATATATATATATATACACTGTATATAGACATACATATACACACACACACACACCCAAACAAACCAACAAACAAACAATACACACACAGATCACTCTGAAATTCCCCCTGATGTTGATCCCTGTATGGGTGCAGTTTAGCATCTTCTTCATTTGATCTCTTTTTTATAGACCGAGTCACTGGTGCTTTCTGCTTTAATTTTTGCTAGAAATTAGGTAAAACTGATTTAAGTTTCCCTGCATTAAAGTCCCCGGCCACTAGGAGAGCCGCCTCTGGAAAAGCATTTTCCTGTTTTCTTATGGTGGTATACAGCTCTTTGAGTGTGGTTTTAGTGCCAGCATCGGTCTTGTGGTGGTATGTAAACAGCTACAAAAAATACAGATGAATCTCTCTGGGTAGATATTGTGGCCTACATATTATCATGAGATACTCTACCTCAAGCTAGCAAAACCTTGAGATTTCCTTAGATATCTTGTACCAGCTGTTGTTTACATATATGCATAGGCCCCACCCCATGTCTTGCCATAGGCTACGGTTCTATCCTGCCAATAGAGTGTATAACCCTCCAGCTGTATGTTGTTAATGTTGTCATTCAGCCGCTAAAAATTTACACAAAATCTCAGTTTCCTTCTCCAGCGAAAACTGGGGATCTGGGCCTGGTCGGGTGTCTGTAGTATTTCCTTCCCGTCCGACTCATTGAAAAAAAACTCTCCGTCTAATCTGAGGAGAGTAATCGCAGTTCTGATGACAAGAAGCTCTTTTCGGTCATACGAGACGACAGCAGCAACATCATGTACAAAACAAGTTATGAACAATGGGAAAAAGAAGTAAAATAGCATGGTTGGTTAAGAGCCGATAAGACGGCAGCCATCCCCTCCAGCGCCATCTTTCTTCTGGTTCTGATGGCAGGCTATTCTGGTTCTGTTGACAGGCTATTCTGGTTCTGGTGACAGGCTAAGTGCCCACTGCCCACAAAATGAGGTGGAAAATGAGCTGCATTTCCTATCCACCTGCCAAATGTATGACCATACTAGAGACACATATTTCACTCAGATTACACAGACCCACAAATAATTAATTTATTTTACATTTTGTATATACTCCCATATCTACTGGGTGAAATTTCAGTGTGCCATCACAGCAGCAAGATTTGTGACCTTTTGCCACAAGAAAAGGTCAACCAGCGAAGAACGAACACCATTGTAAATACAACCCATATTTATGCTTATTTATTTTCCCTTTCTGTCTTATCTACTTCACTTGCTTTGGCGATGTTAACATACTGTATGTGAAATGAAAATGCCAAACTGATCCTAGATCAGCACTCTGAGCATCTTTAAGAACACGGGCCCTGATTTGACACTTGGAGGGACTAAAATGTATTGTTCAGATTTGTGTTTTTATTGAACCTTTATTTATCTAGGCAAGTCAATTAAGAACAAATTCTTATTTACAACGACGGCCCACCCAGGCCAAACCCTAACCTGGACGATGCTGGGCCAACTGTGCTCCGCCCTATGGACTCCCAATCATGGCCGGTAGTGATACAGCCTGGAATCAAACCAGGGTCTGTAGTGATGCCTCTAGCACTGAGATGTAGTGCCTTAGACCGCTGCACTACTCGGGAGCACCAACGATTACATTGTTAAGCTCGGGAGTGATTTGAATTGATGCAAATGTTAGGTAGGTTGTTAGAGGCGATACGCAGCTGATATGAAGTATAACCATGAAGTGCTGTAGCTAAGTGCCTTGCTAGCTCTATAACATTGATCCGTCAAGGTTGAGCTTGCTCCAGATGTCTGTAAACAATTATAGTTTTAATCATGTTTTTAACCATGTTTTGTTTGTTTACCTGCACTTTGGTTACAAACATTGGAATTAAACAAGCTTATATTTTGGGTTCTGATGGGGTACAACAGTTGACTCATGAGACATTTATAAGTTCCATTCTTCCAGAATCAATGGGTACATATCATTCATTTTTAAGTCCAAAAATGGATGTAGCAACTGCTGATTTCCCCTTTAAGTTGCAGGTTGCATTTACCACAAAGCTAATGGGCCATGGCTGAATTATAGGTGACTGTTGATCAAGAAGACAGGGACAAATTAGTTACCTATGAGGCTAATAAGCATCCAGTGTGTGTGAGGGTGTGTTTGTGTATTGCATGTGTGTGAGGGTGTGTATGTGTGTGAGGGTGTGTTTGTGTATGTCTGTGAGGGTGTGTTTGTGTATGTCTGTGAGGGTGTGTTTGTGTATGGGTGTGAGGGTGTGTTTGTGTATGTCTGTGAGGGCGTGTTTGTGTATGTCTGTGAGGGTGTGTTTGTGTATGTGTGTGAGGGTGTGTTTGAGTATGTGTGTGAGGGTGTGTTTGTGTATGTGTGTGAGGCTGTGTTTGTGTATGTGCGTGAGGGTGTGTTTGTGTATGTGTGTGTGGGTGTGCTTGTGTATGTGTGTTAGGGTGAGGGTGTGTTTGTGTATGTGTGTGAGGGTGCGTTTGTGTATGTGTGTGAGGGTGAGGGTGTGCTTGTGTGGGGGGTGTGTTTGTGTATGTGTGTGAAGTTGAGGGTGTGTTTGTGTATGTGTGTGAGGGTGTGGTCGTGTATGTGTGTGAGAATGAGGCTGTGTTTGTGTACGTGTGTGAGGGTGAGGGTGTGTTTGTGTATGTGTGTGAGGGTGTGTTTGTGTATGTGTGTGAGGATGAGGGTGTGTTTGTGTATGTGTGTAAGGGTGTGTTTGTGTATGTGTGTGAGGGTGTGTTTGTGTATGTCTGTGAGGGTGTGTTTGTGTATGTGTGTGGGGGTGTGTTTGTGTATGTGTGTGAAGTTGAGGGTGTGTTTGTGTATGTGTGTGAGGGTGTGTTTGTGTATGTGTATGTGTGTGACGGTGACGGTGTGTTTGTGTATGTGTGTGAGGGTGTGTTTGTGTATGTATGTGAAGTTGAGGGTGTGTTTGTGTATGTGTGTTAGGGTGTGTTTGTGTATGTGTGTGAGGGTGTGTTGGGGTATGTGTGTGAGGGTGTGTTTGTGTATGTGTGTGAGGGTGCGTTTGTGTATGTGTGTGAGGGTGAGGGTGTGTTTGTGTATGTGTGTTTGGGTGAGGGTGTGTTTGTGTATGTGTGTGATGGTGTGTTTGTGTCTTTAGAAGAGCATTGTGTGTGTTTTCTCAAGCACAGTGGAATGTCAGAATAAATGGTAAATAAGCATGCAATACCATGTTAGTATTCCAATACTCTGGATCCGTTATTTGATTTGTGATGTATAAACACTGACAATGAAACAGACCTACCTTTGTCCATTTTAAACTTATGCAGAGGCTGCTCTGACCTTGAGGACTTTTGTTTCTCAATTCAATTTCAATTCAAGGGCTTTATTGGCATGGGAAACATATGCTTACATTGCCAACACAAGTGAAATAGAGAATAAACAAAAATGAAATAAACAATAAAGAAATGAACAGTTAACATTACACTCACAATGTTCCAAAAGAATAATACATTTCAAATGTCACATTATGTGCAAATAGTTTAAGTACAAAAGGGAAAATAAATAAACATAAATATGGGTTGTATTTACAATGGTGTTTGTTCGTCACTTCTTGTCCTTTTGCTGCACTGAAAGTAAAGGGGCTGAATAATTTTGCAGCCCAATTTTTCAGTTTTAGATTTGTTAAAAAAGTTTGAAATATCCAATAAATGTCATTCCACTTCATGATTATGTCCCACTTGTTGTTGATTCTTCACAAAAAAATACAGTTTTATATCTTTATGTTTGAAGCCTGAAATGTGGCAAAAGGTCGCAAAGTTCAAGGGGGCCGAATACTTTCGCAAGACACTGTACTTGTGGTGTTGATGTTTACACCGAGATAGGTGTAATTCTTTATCTGCTCTAGGGCAATAGTGTCAAGCTATAATTTATATTTTTTGTCTTGGCTATTGGACCTTTTTTTTGGAACACAATTTCGTTGGTCTTACTGAGAATCATTGTCAGACCCCAAGTCTGACATAATCTGTGCATAAGATCTAGGTGCTGCTGTAGGCCCTACTTGGGGACAGAAGCACTAGATAATCTGCAAACAGTACATATTTGATTTCTGAGTCCAGTAGGCCGGGTGCTGCAGACTGCTCTCGTGTCCTAGTATATATATTGAGGAGGGTGGGGCTCAAGCTGCATCCCTGTCTCGCTCCACAGTCCTGAGGAAATAAATCATTGTGTTTATTGCCAATTTTAACCACACAGTTGTTGTTTGTGTACATTGATTTTATAATGTCACATGTTTTCCTCCCAGCACTGCTTTCCATCAATTTGTATAGCAGACCCTCATGGCAAATTGAGTCAAAAGCTTTTTTGAAATCAAAGCATGAAAATACATTGTTTTTGTTTTTTTTGTCAATAAGGGTGTACATACGTGGTCTGTCGTATCTTTGTAAGAAGCCAATTTGACATTTGCTCAGGTCATTGTTTTCAATGAGGAAATGTTGGAGTCTGCTGTTGATGGTACTGTAGATAATTTTTCTGAGATTGTTAATAACGCATATTCCACGTTATTTATTTGTCTCCACTTTTGGGGATTGGAGTGATCAGACCTTGGTTCCAAATATTAGGGAAGATGCCAGAGCTGAGGATAATGTGGAAGAGTTTAAGAATAATCAATTTGAATTTAAATGTTTTATATTTCATCATTTAGTTTAGTATACCATCAACGCCACAGGCCATTTTGGATTGGAGGGTTTGTATTTTGTCCTGTAGCTCATCCAATGGAATTGGACTATCCAGTGTGTTCTGGGAGTCTTTAGTAGCTGATTCTAAGTAAAATGATCCTGTATGTGTTTTTGCTCTTGGTTCTTTTTATTTGGCCAAAAAGGTTGGAGAAGGTGTTTATCCATACATCTTCATTTTGGTTAGATAGCTCTTCATGTTGTTGTTTGTTTTTAGGGTTCCAATTTTCCCAGAAGTGATTTGATTCTATGGATTCTTAATTCACAGTGAATTGTTTTCTGTAATGCTGTTCATTCTTTTTTCTTAGTGTATTTCTGTATTGTTTTAGTGATTCACCATAGTGAAGGCGTAAACTAAGGTTTTCTGGTTCTCTGCGTTTTTTGGTTGGATCAGTTTCTCAATTTCTTTCTTAGGTTTTAAAATTCTTCATCAAACCATGTCTCATTGTTGTTAGTTGTCTTACTTTTCTGCCAGAATTTCAATTTGATATGTTAGCTGATAGCCTTTAGGAAGCTGATAGTCAGATTTTTCTATCCACAATCCAGACTACAATAAATGGCTTCCTAAAGAAAATCAAATCCAAACCTGGCCAAAAGAGCACTCTTCCTTGGCTAAATGGAGAAATCTGGAAATTGATGAAAGAACGAGATTATGCTCTAAAAATAGTCCTAAAATCTAAATTAGAGCATGACAGACATAGGTTTACCATGCTGAGAAATAAGGTGATGAAAGAAATCAGACAGGCCAAGGCAAACTTTTTTATTAACATAATTGGTGAAGCAAAGGGAAATTCTAAATTGATATGGGAGAATCTAAAAAAGTTAACAGGGAAAGACCATAGTAACACTGCAAAAAGACTAGAAATCATGGTGAATAACAATCTAACACAGGATGCAGTCGAAATAGCAATAGCCTTCAATTCCTACTTTATTGACTCTGTCAGGGTACTGACACAGAACCCCTCCACTGGTTTCTTGGGCTCAGTGCTAGTGAATGACACTCAACCTGTCTTCATCATAAGGGAGGTTTCTGAGTCAAAGGTGAACAAGGTGATTAGCTCACTAAAGAACTCTAAAGCCAAAGATGTGTTTGGGATGGACTCTACCTTTCTTAAAAACTACAAAGAGACACTCATTGGCCCCATTACTAAGGTCACCAACACATCTATTGGTCTCGGTGTGTTTCCAAGGGTATGGAAGTCGGCCATAATAACGGCCATCTTTAAATCAGGCGACCCTGCTGACGTGAGTAACTACAGGCCCATTGGTATACTACCTGTGGTGTCAAAGGTTATTGAAAAGTGTGTAGCAGAACAACTGATTGCCCACCTCAACAACAGCCCCTTCACATTACACTCCATGCAGTTTGGCTTCAGAGCGAAACACTCCACAGAAACGGCCAACTGCTTTCTTCTGGAAAATGTGAAGTCCAAGATGGACAAAAGGGGGTGCTGTTGGGGCTGTGTTTCTGGACCTAAGGAAGGCTTTTGATACTGTTAACCATGAGATTCTCATCACAAAATTGTCCAAGTTCAACTTTTCCCCTGATGCCTTGAGATGGATGAAATCATACCTTGAAGGCAGAACTCAGTGTGTCAGAGTGAGCAATGAGCTGTCACCCACCCGTAGCTATGATGTGGGCGTGCCCCAAGGGTCAATACTGGGGCCCCTCCTGTTCAGCCTGTACATTAATGATCTGCCTTCTGTCTGTACTGGGTCTGAAGTTCAAATGTATGCAGATGATACAGTGATATATGTGCATGCAAAGAGCAAACAACAAGCTGCACAAGAACTCACTACTGTAATGGTCCAGGTTACAAAGTGGCTCAGTGACTCGTGTTTGCATCTCAATGTGAAAAAAACTGTTTGCATGTTCTTCACAAAGAGGGCAACAGATGCTACTGAGCCAGATGTCTATGTGTCAGGGGAGAAGCTCCAGGTGGTATCCGATTTTAAGTACCTTGGCATCATACTTGATTCCAACCTCTCTTTTAAAAAGCATGTGAAAAAGGTAATTCAAATAACTAAATTCAACCTAGCTAATTTCCGATTTATACGAAATTGTTTGACTACAGAGGTAGCAAAACTGTACTTCAACTTTATGATACTCCCCCACTTAACATACTGCTTGACTAGTTGGGCCCAAGCTTGCTGTACAACATTAAAACCTATTCAGTCTGTCTACAAACAGGCTCTCAAAGTGCTTGATAGGAAGCCCAATAGCCATCATCATTGTCACATCCTTAGAAAGCATGAGCTCTTGAGTTGGGAAAATCTTGTGCAATGCACCGACGCATGTCTTGTATTCAAGTTCCTTAATGGCCTGGCTCCCCCTCCACTCAATATTTTTGTTAAACAGAAAACCCAGACATATGGCAGCAGATCCACAAGGTCTGCCATGAGAGGTGACTGTATAGTTCCCCTAAGGAAAAGCACCTTTAGTACATCTGCATTCTCTGTGAGAGCTTCCCATGTCTGGAATACACTGCCATCAGACACACATAACTGCACCACATATCACACTTTCACAAAATGCTTGAAGACATGGCTAAAGGTCAATCAGATTTGTGAACATGGTCCCTAGCTGTGCATTGCCGCTTTCCATGTTGTCTGTTGTCTGTAGCTTGTGAGGTGTGGAAACACTTTGTTGCTTTTATGAATTTTGTCTTGCTGCTTTTTGTTCTATGTTGCTCTGTCTGTATGCTACGTCTTGCTTGTCCTATGTTGCTCTGTCTGTATACTACGTCTTGCTTGTCCTATGTTGCTCTGTCTGTATGCTACGTCTTGCTTGTCCTATGTTGCTCTGTCTTGCTTGTTCTATGTTGCTATTGTCTATATTGTAATTGTTTTTAATAACCTGCCCAGGGACTGCGGTTGAAAATTAGCCGGCTGGCTAAAACCGGCACTTTTACTGAAACGTTGATTAATGTGCACTGTCCCTGTAAAAATAAAAATAAACTCAAAACTCAAACTTAAATATATTGTTCAAGCTTCCTACTGCTAAGTTTACACCTTCACTATTGCAGGAAAACCTTTTGTCCAGGAGGTTGTCTAGGAGGGATTGGATTTGTTGTTGGCCAATAGTGTAGAAACGTAACAAAAAACTATCTTCCTTCCACCTATAGCATTTTTTAATGGTATGCAGTTTGTTCGGCTTTGATGCTTCATGGTTGATTATTGCTCTGTTCACGTAGTCTGAGATTTTGATGTGATCTGATAGTGCTGTCATTGGTCTTATTGGGTTGAGGTTAGTGATAAAATAGTATACACTACTGCTGCCAAGAGATGAGCTATAGGTTTGGGAGTCCCTTCAAAGCCTGCCATTGACTATGTACATACACAGCGTGTGACAGAGTTGCAGGAGTTGTGACCCATTTTATTGGTTATGTTATCGTAGTTGTGTCTAAGGGGACATATGGGGGAGGGACTATGGTCCCCTCCAGGTAGATGTTTGTCCCCCTGTGTGCTGAGTGTTTTAGATTCTTGTCCAGTTTGGGCATTTAGGTCACATCAGACGAGTACATGTCCCTGGGCCTGGAAATTATTGATCTCCCCCTGTAGGATAAGTCTAAGTATGGGAATTCTAGTGGGGGGATAAAGGTAGTACACAGGAGGACATCTTTCTCTGTTGAGATCATTTCCTTTTGAATTTATAGCCAAATGTTCCTGTTTTGATGAATTGAATAAATTGAGTTAGGTCTGCTCAATATCAAATTAGCATACCCCCTGAGTCTCTTCCCTGTTTCACACCTGGTAGTTTGGTGGAGGGGACTACTGGCTCTCTGTAACCTAGAGGAGTACCAGTGGGTCCATCTCCTCCATACCATGTTTCTTGTAGGCTGACATTGTCTGTATTTTGGTGAAGTCTAGGTTCCTGCTCTTTAGGCCAGAGGCAGATGACCTCAGGCCTTGGATATTCCAGGATGTGAAGGATTTGTGTTCCATAAAGTGCCCAATGTTGTTAGTAGTGTGGTTTGGCCTCAGACCAGTAAGTCTGAGCAAACCCTGCTGAGCGTCTGGTACATGCCATTGGCTTGGACTAGTGTAAGAGTGGGGGTTGGGCCTGTGTGCCTGCTCATGGCCTGTACGTATGTGTGATTTTCATGTTGGGGCCCTCTTTGCAGGAGTGGAGGGCATGGGGTGGGCAGGAGGGGCAAAGGTCTGATCTGAGCAGGCCTATATGGGGTGTGGGGGTGTGGATGTGGCTGGTGGTGCTGCAGTCTGGATGTAGGTCCTCCCTGCATGGATCCTCTAGGTGTAGGTCTGGGGTGGTGGTCCCGCAGGTCTGGGAGAATGTCTCGCTGCTCTGGGCGGGGTATCCGTTGATCTGTTGCTCCTGTGTGAGGTGTTGGGGCTGCGGTTGAGGGCGATATCCTTTACGGTCCTGGCGAAGGTGGGCACTGCTGCCTTGTATAGGTGGACCTGGTCGTTCAAGTCCAGGATGGAGTGGTGGGCCAGGTAAACGTGGTTTTGAGGCACAATCACAGAAATGACTTGCGTTTACCGCGCTGTATGGGAGCAGGGTAGAAGTCTTTTCTTGGTAGCAGGGTGGCGATAACCACTTGTGCGTTGGGGAAAGTATTTTCAATCACTCCCTTGAGGGCTGTGGTCACCCTTTCCTGTTGTATGCTCAGGTCCTTTGTGCCTGTGTGTATTATTATGTGGCTGGGTGACCCGAGTTGGTCCTCAGACAGAAGGTCTAGGGTGCGCTGGGTGTTTGGACACCAGAGTTTAGACAGTTTGGGAAAAAGTTTATTTTCTTGTATATATTTCCCATCTGAGTCCATATGGAGTACAATATGTGGCTAGTGTGTGTCCTTATTGGGTGTGTGGGGGGGGGGGGGGGGTTGTCAGGAGTGCTATCAGGGGGATGCTAGGATGGGGTGAGGTCACCTGGGCTTGGGGTTCTTCATTCATCTGTCCTGCTGTTATGTTGAGGCTTTGGTCAGGGTCTGGGGTGGACTGCTCTGCTATGGTGTCAAGACATTGGTCAGGATCTGAGGTGGGCTGTTCTGCAGGCTTCTCTGCGGGGGTGGCCAGCTCTCTCATGGGTTGTTCTCTGTCACATGCCATCTTTCTCACCTTCTCCTCCAGCTATGTCACCTTATCCTCTAGTTGTCTCATCTTCTCCTGCCACTGGGCCTCGTTCTTCCGCTCCTGCTATTTCCCTTGTTGAAGTTGTCTCACCAAAGTCCGGAGTGCAGATATGTCTCTCTCCACCTCCAGCTCCCCTGGTCTGGTTGATGGGGTGTTGTTGTGTGGACTGTTGTCTGGGTCTGTGCTGTATGGAGTGTGATCACCTGCTGTTCCAGCTCCACCTGCCATACCTCCAGCTGGATAAATGTATCATTTATTTATGTGAGGGAGTAGTACTATGTGCTGGAGGGTTGACTTTCTGCTTGAGGTTGCTCGTCTGTGGGGTAATTTAAGGAAGAGGTCAGGTCTGACTTGCTCGGGGTGTCTTCATCAAGAGAGAGATTCTCCTGCTTCGCTCACTCTTTGATTCTGTGGAAGGTCATCTGAAACTGTTTGGGGTTGCCGTGTACCAATACTGTTCCAGGTTGACATTGGCTCACTCCTTGTTGTCTGAGTCCTTGTTGTCTAGTATCCTGAGTTTCCACCAATCGCTAACACCCCCCTCTTGACCGAGGGGTAGTGTGTTAATATAGCACTGTTGCCATGCCAGTCTGTGTTGAAGATTAAGTTGCTTACATTCCCATTTTTGTAACAGTCAGCAAAAAGTTTCTCTGGATTTTCCACAAGGAGCTTATTATTGTATTATTGTACTCTCTCGCCTTCTAATTTTTCACATTCAAGGTGTAGTTTATTGTGATGACCTCTGCACAGGAGAAAGCAATGGAGCATGGTACTTCAAAGGCCTCTGCATTTGGGTGGAGGAGGCTTTGAAACTCTCCTGCCATTTTTAGGTTCAAGGGCTTGAAAAAATCCAAGTTGATCCGAAAGTGAATCTACAGTGTATTTTCTCTCTCTCGCTCTCTTCCAATTCAATTCAGAGAGCTTTATTGGCATGGGAAACATATGTTTACATTGTTAAAGCAGTGAAATAAACAGTGTAAAAACATTTTAAATTGAACCTTTATTTAACTAGGCAAGTCAGTTATTAAGAACAAATTCTTATTTACAGTGACGGTTACTGGACCAACGCTCTACCCACTAGGCTACCTGCCGTCGCAGATGAACAGTAAATATTACACTCACAGAAGTTCCAAAGGAATAGAGACATTTCAAATGTCATATTATGTCTATATACAGTGTTGCACAAATGCATAAATGGTTCAAACTTCATCGGGATAGGGGGCACTATTTTCACGCCCTGATGAAAAGTGTGCCCAGAGTAAACTGCCTGTTTCTCATGCCCGGAAGCTAGGATATGCATATAATTGGTAGATTTGGATAGGAAACACTCTAACGTTTCTAAAACTGTTAAAATTCTGTCTGTGAGTATAACAGAACTGATATGGCAGGTGAAGCCCAGAGGAAAAACCACCTCCCCCCAAAACAATCAGCTTATCACTGTTTTCAATGGCTAGTACTATAATTATAAGTCCTCCCAAATTGCAGTTCCTAGGGCTTCCACTAGATGTCAATAGTATTTAGAAAGAGTTTCAGGCTGGTTGGTAAAATTACCCAGAAATTGTAGTTTTTCTAGGTGGCTGTAGTGTTTCCAAGCGCGTGGAGGAAAGAGTGTTCTTATTTATCTCCAGTAATGAACATACTATTCTCCGTCTTAAATTTGATTGTTTATTTGCCTATTACAATACCTAAGGTTTGATTACAAACGTTGTTTGACTTCTTTGGAAAAGTTTATTTATAACGTTTGGGATTCATTTTGTATGCATTTTGATGGAGGGAAACTGAGTGGATTATTGACTAAACTGAGTTTTTATGGATATAAAGAAGGATATTATTGAACAGAAGGACCATTCGTGATGTAGCTGGGACCTATTGGAGAGCCAACAGAAGAAGATCATCAAAGGTAAGGCATTTTTTATATCGCTATTTCTGACTTTCGTGTCGCAACTGCCTGGTTGAAATATGTTTTTCATGTGTTGGTATGTGGGGTGCTGTCCTCAGATAATCACATGGTTTGCTTTCGCCGTAAAGCCTTTTGAAATCTGACACGGCGGCTGGATTAACAAGAAGTTAAGCTTAATTTTGATGTATTACACTTGTGATTTTATGGAAGTTAAATATTTCTAGTAATTTAATTTGAATTTGGTGCTCTGCAATTTCACCCGATGTTGTCGAGGTGTCCCGCTAGCGAGAAGAACCAGACTATGAGGGGTGGCCAGTGTTCTTCTGGCTGTGCCGGGTGGAGATGATAACAGAACATGGCCAAGATGTTCAAATGTTCATAAATGGTCAAATAATAATAATCACAGTAGTTGTCGAGGGTGCAACAGGTCAGCACCTCAGGAGTAAATGTCAGTTGGTTTTTCATAGCCGATCATTGAGAGTATCTCTACTGCTCCTGCTGTCTCTAGAGAGTTGATGATGGCGATGATGGCTCCGAAACCCTTTTTGAGTGGATCTGTGGACTTTTCCATGTGAATATTAAAGTCACCAAAATGTGAATATAATCTGATATGACTACAAGGTCCGATAGAAATGTAGGGAACTCAGTGAGGAACACTGTATATGGCCCAGGAAGCCTGTAAACAGCAGCTATAAAAAGTGATTTCACCCAATAGATACGGGAGTATATCAAAATTGGATTTGTTTCTCTCTCTCGTTCTCTCTCACCCACCCCTCTCCCCTCTGTTTCTCTAGCACAAGGATACCAGCATACCAGGGCAGAAGCTCTAGCAGCAGTGCTGAAAAATTAAGCCAATAGCAGGCCAGCAATGGTCAGGATTAGCCAGTTATGGCCCATCAAAGGGGGTTTGGCCCAGCAGGGAGCCAGAAGCAGGGCCAGTAGCTATAGTTAGCTTCGTAGCATATAAGCATTGCAACATCCACAAAGAACAGCAGGTGGGAAGCTAGTGGGGCACTCGCCGTAGCGTTGTAGCATCCACAGGCCTCCCTACCGATCAGCTGCATAAACCCAACTAACGGGTGACACAATGGTAAATGGTAAATGTAGAGGAAGGGAGGCATGGAGGGGGAATGGGAGAGAGGGGGAGGAGGGTCACGGAGGATAAACAGGCAGGGGGAGAGAACAGTGAGGGAGGGAATTAAGAGACATCAGGGCCTGGAAGGGGGGTGTTGACTCACCCCTCACAAGCACTTCGGGCTTGTGACACACACACACACACACACACACACACACACACACACACACACACACACACACACACACAGTTGGGTTCATGCTATGATAATCATCTTTCCGATGACCTTGGCACATAATGTTGAAGACGGAAGATTGCATACACCCTAGCCAAATACATTTAAATTCAGTTTTTCACAATCCCTGACATATAATCCTAGTAAAAAATCCCTGTTTTAGGTCAATTAGGATCACCACTTTATTTTAAGAATGCGAAATGTCAGAATAATAGTAGAGAGAATGATTTATTTCAGGTTTGATTTCTTTGAAACAAAATAAACAACACAACGAACGTAAAATTTCGTAGTGCTAAACCTGCAACAAACAAATACAAAAAATGAAAGCTCACAGTTCTGTAAGGCTAAGAATTTATACAGAAAACAAGATCCCACAAAACCCAAAATGAAAATGACAACTTATATGTGATCCCCAATCAGAGACAACGATGGACAGCTGCCTCTGATTGGGAAACACACGCGGCACCCACCTGGGTGACACCCTGACCTAACCAAACATAGAAAATAATAAGGAACTCTAAGGTCAGGGTGTGACACCCATTGAGTCAGAAGTTTACAAACACTCAATTAGTATTCGGTAGCATTGCCTTTAAATTGTTTAACTTGAGTCAAACGTTTCGGGTAGCCTTCCACAAGCTTCCCCACAAAAAGTTGGGTGAATTTTGGCCCATTCCTCCTGACAGAGCTAGTGTAACTGAGTCAGGTTTGTAGGCCTCCTTGCTCGCACATGCTTTTTCAGTTCTGCCAACAAATGTTCTATAGGATTGAGGTCAGGGCTTTGTGATGGCCACTCCAGTACCTTGACTTGGTTGTCCTTTAGCCATTTTGCCACAACTTTGCTTGCAAGTCTTCTTGGGGTCATTGTCCATTTGGAAGACACATTTGCGACCAAGCTTTAACTTCCTGACTGATGGCTCGAGATGTTGCTTCAATATTTCAATATTTCCACGTCATTTTCCTACCTCATGATGCCATCTATTTTGTGAAGTGCAGCAGTCCCTCCTGCAGCAAAGCACCCCACAACATGATGCTGCCACCCCTGTGCTTCACGGTTGGGATGGTGTTCTTCAGCTTGCAAGCATCCCCCTTTTTCCTCCAAACAAAGCGATGGTCATTAGCGATGGTCATTATGGCCAAACAGATCTATTTTTGTTTCATCAGACCAGAGGACATTTCTCCAAAAAGTACAATCTTTGTCCCCATGTGCATTTGCAAACCGTAGTCTGTTTTTTTATGGTGGGTTTTGGAGCAGTGGCTTCTTCCTTGCAGGTTATGTCGATATAGGACTCGTTTTACTGTGAATATAGATACTTTTGTTCCTGTTTCCTCAAGCATCTTTACAAGGTCCTTTGCTGTTGTTCTAAGATTGATTTACACTTTTCTCACCAATGTACATTCATCTCTAGGAGACAGAACGCGTCTCCTTCCTGAGCGGTATGGTGGCTGCATGGTCCCATGGTGTTTATACTTGCAAACTATATTTTTTGTACAGATGAACGTAGTACCTTCAGGCATTTGGAAATTGCTCCCAAGGATGAACCAGACTTGTGGAGGTTTACAACATTTTTTCTGAGGTCTTGGCTGATTTCTTTTGATTGTCCCATGATATCAAGCAGAGAGGCACTGAGTTTGAAGGTAGGCCTTGAAATACATCCACAGGTACATCTCTAATTGACTCAAATGATGTCAATTAGCCTATCAGAAGCTTCTACAGCCATGACATAATTTTCTGGAATTTTCCAAGCTGTTTAAAGACACAGTCAACTTAGTGTATGTAAACTTCTGACCCACTGGAATTGTGATACAGTGAATTATAAATGAAATAATATGTCTGTAGACAATTGTTGGAAAAATGACTTGTGTCATGCACAAAGTAAATGTCCTACCTGACTTACTAAAACTATAGTTTGTTAACAAGAAATTTGTGGAGTGGTTGAAAAACAAGTTTTAATGACTCCAACCTAAGTGTATGTACACCTCCGACTCCAACTGTAAACCCTACGCATTCTCACCCCCCCTATCTCTGTTAATATTCACTGCCCCCCTACATGGTTCTCAATTAAATTCCATTTCAAGATGCTTCATTGGCATGACGCAAGTGAAAGTGGAGCCTCTGTCTCTCTCTCTGTTCCTCTCTCTGTTCCTCTCTCTGTTCCTCTCTCTGTTCCTCTCTCTGTCTCTCTCTCTCTATTCCTCTCTCTGTTCCTCTCTCTGTTCCTCTCTCTTTCTCTCTCTAACTCTATTTCTCTCTAACTCTATTTCTCTCTCTTATTCTGTATCTCTCCATCTCAATGCAATTCAATTCAAAGGGCTTTGTTGGCATGTGAAACATATGTTTACATTGTCAAAGCAAGTGAAATACACAATAAACAAAAGTGAAATAAACAAAAAATGAACAGTAAATATCACACTCACAGAAGTTCCAAAGGAATAGAGACTTTTCAAATGTCATTTTATAGCCATATACAGAGTTGTAACAATGTGCAAATTGTGTTAGTTCTTCACTGGTTGCCCTTTTCATGAGGCAACAGGTCATGTCATACATTTGGCAGGAAGTTATGAAGTGCAGCTCAGTTTCCACCTCATTTTGTGGGCAGTGTGCACATAGCCTGTCTTCTCTTGAGAGAGGACACTAAATAAACTACAGTTAGTGCTAAATACGGCTGCTAGAATCCTGATGAGAACCCCAAAATTTGATCATATTACTCCAGTGCTAGCCTCCCTACACTGGCTTCCTGTTAAGGCAAGGGCTGATTTCAAGGTTTTACTGCTAACCTACAAAGCATTACATGGGCTTGCTCCTACCTATCTCTCTGATTTGGTCCTGCCATACATACCTACACGTACGCTACGGTCACAAGACGCAGGCCTCCTAATTGTCCCTAGAATTTCTAAGCAAACAGTTGGAGGCAGGGCTTTGTCCTATTGAGCTCCATTTTTATGGAATGGTCTGCCTACCCACTTGAGAGGGGCAGACTTGGTCCCAACCTTTAAGTCTTTACTGAAGACTCATCTCTTCAAGTGGGTCATATGATTGAGTGTAATCTGGCCCAGGAGTGGGAAGGTGAACGGAAAGGCTCTGGAGCAACGAACCCCCCTTGCTGTCTCTGCCTGGACGGTTCCCCTCTTTCCACTGGGATTCTCTGGCTCTAACCCTTTTACAGGGGCTGAGTCACTGGCTTACTGGTGCTCTTTCATGCCGTTCCTAGGAGGGGTGCTTAACTGGAGTGGGTTGAGTCACTGATGTGATCTTCCTGTCTGGGTTTGGCGTCCCCCCTTGGGTTGTGAGATCTTTGTGGACTATACTTGGCCTTGTCTCAGGATGGTAAGTTGGTGGTTGAAGATATCCCTCTAGTGGTGTGAGGTCTGTGCTTTGGTAAAGCGGGTGTGGTTATATCCTTCCAGTTTGCCCCTGTCCGGAGGTATCATTGGATGGGGCCACAGTGTCTCCTGACCCCTCCTGTCTCAGCCTCCAGTATTTATGCTGCAGTAGTTTATGTGTCGGGGGCTAGGGTCAGTTTGTTATATCTGGAGTACTTCTCCTGTCTTATCCGGTGTCCTGTGTGAATTTAAGTATGCTCTCTCTAATTCTCTCTTTCTCTCTTACTTTCTCTCTCTCGGAGGACCTGAGCCCTAGGACCATGCCTCAGGACTACCTGGCATGATGACTCCTTGCTGTCCCCAGTCCACCTGGCAGTGCTGCTGCTCCAGTTTCATAGCCTGCGGCTATAGAATCCTGACCTGTTCACCGGACGTGCTACCTGTCCCAGTCCTGCTGTTTTCAACTCTCTAGAGACAGCAGGAGTGGTAGAGATACTTCTAACGATCGGCTATGAAAAGCCAACTGACATTTACTCCTGAGGTGCTGACTTGCTGCTGTGATTATTATTATTTGATCATGCTGGTCATTTATGAACATTTGAACATCTTGGCCATGTTCTGTTATAATCTCCACCTGGCACAGCCAGAAGAGGACTGGCCACCCCTCATAGCCTGGTTACTCTCTAGGTTTCGGCCTTTCTAGGGAGTTTTTCCTAGCCACTGTGCTTCTACACCTGCATTGCTTGCTGTTTGGGGTTTTAGGCTGGGTTTCTGCACTTTGAGATATCAGCTGATGTATGAAGGGCTATATAAATACATTTTATTTCATTTTGATTTTTATTTGAGTCTTCTGCTAATGATAATACAGAGGACTTTCCCAAGGTTGCTGTTGACGCATATTATTATATAGTTATTGGGGTCAAATGTATCTCCGCTTTTGAGTATTGGGGTGACCATTCCTTGGTTCCAAATACTCCAAATGTAATAGTGTGCAAAGCTGTCATCAAAGCAAAGGGCGGCTACTTTTGAAGAATTTAAAATATAAAATGTATTTTGATTGTTTAACTTTTCTTTGGTAACTACATGATTCCATATATGTTATTACATAGTATTGATGTCTTCCCTATTATTCTACAATGTCCATTGACATGACATCAAATGGATCAGAAATACAGTGTAGACATTCTTAATGTTGTAAATGACTATTGTAGCTGGAAACGGCTGATTTGTTAAATGCAATATCTACATAGGCGTACAGAGGCCCATTATCAGCAACCATCACTCCTGTACCCGCTAAAACACCAGTCTCAATGTCAACAGCGAAGAGGCGACTCCGGGATGCTGGCCTTCTTGACAGAGTTCCTCTGCCCAGTGTCTGTCTTTTGGCCTAAAAAAAAAATCTGAATGGTTTGTCCTCGGAATTTCGCCTGCTAAATAAGTTCTGTTGTACTCACAGACATAATTCAAACAGTTTTAGAAACTTCAGAGTGGTTTCTATCCAAATCTACTAATATCTTATCTTCTGTGGATGAGTAGCAGGCAGTTGAATTTGCGCATATATTTCATCCGGATGTGAAAATACTGCCCCCTGTCACCAATAAGTTAAGAACAAGTTTATCTTTAATTCTATGTGAAACATGTATCCGGATGTTTTGGAGGCATTTCTGAACATGGCGCCAATGTAAACTGAGGTTTTTGGATATAAATAGGAACTTGATCGAACAAAACATATATGTATAGTGTAACATTGAGTCCTGGGAGTGTCATCTGATGAAGATCGTCAAAGGTTAGTGATTAATTTCATCTATATTTCTGCTTTTTGTGACACCTCTCTTTGGTTGGGAAATGGCTGAATGCTTTCTGTGACTAGTGGCTGACCTAACATAATGATATGTTCTGCTTTCTCCGAAAAGCCTTTTTGAAATCACACTGTGGTTGGATTAACGAGAAGCGTATCTTTAAAATGGCGTGAAATACTTGTATGGTTGAGGAATTTTAATTATGATATTTCTGTTGTTTTGAATTTGGCGCCCTGCAATTTCACTGGCTGTTGGCGAGGTGGGACGCTAGGGTCCCAAACGATCCCAGAGAGGTTAATGAAGCTGCCATATATATATATATATATATATATATGAGAGAGAGAGAGAGGTGAGTTATCATGATTTGATGATCTCAAAACAATGCTCTTCATTAAAAACAACATGGAACTACAATAACAGATAAATATGAAATGTGTAGTGCAGCTGGCAGACAGATGAAAGGTGATTCACCGTTGCAGTGGATATATCAAAGGCACACGAACAATGTTGTGTAAAATTACAGAATTAGTTTCAAGGAGCTCTTCCAAACAATGGACAGAAGGGTGGAGAAAGGTGAGGGGGAGCCAATGGTGATGGACAGGCTGGATGACAACCATGACAATGTAAGAACTTTGCTTGTTACAACTGAGGAAATAAGGGACAACCCACATATGGACTGACGCGAGGTAGAGACATATTTTTTAAATTCCTGATGGTTTGTCAATGAGCACTTTTGATTGAATGTGCCAGAGTGCAGAATAACTGCTGAGTTTACAAACACTCAACACCTGTTGAACATTTTATTTATTTATCTGTTATTTTACCAGGTAAGTTGAATGGGAACACATTCTCATTTGCAACAACAACCTGGGGAATAGTTACAGGGGAGAGGAAGGGGATAAATGAGCCAATTGTAAACCTGGGATTATTAGGTGACCGTGATGGTTTGAGGGCCAGATTAGGAATTAGCCAGGACACAGGGGTTAACACCCCTACTCTTACGATAAGTGCCATGGGATCTTTAATGACCTCAGAGAGTCAGGACATCCATTTAACAGCCCATCTGAAAGACAGCACCCTACACAGGGCAGTGCTCCCTGGGGCATTGGGGTATTCTTTTAGACCAGAGGAGAGAGTACCTCCTACTGGCCCGCCAACACCACTTCCAGCAGCATCTGGTCTCCCATCCAGGAAATGACCAGGACCAACCCTGCTTAGCTTCAGAAGCAAGCCAGCAGTAGTATGCAGGGTGGTGTGCTGCTGGCTATATATATGGCCGGTGTCAGTAAACATTGGGGGAAAATAACACAACTAAATTGTTGCCAGCAGCATAATTAGTAACAAAAACTTTGGATAACATGAAAAAAAGCCGAACCAGCTCTGCTAGATTGAGTAAAATGGTCTGTGTTTGGAAGTACACTACATTCTAACCGTGTCTGTGTGCAAAGTTGAGGGTCTTGAATTTGAATGAAGACTGTCATTCTAAATTTAGTTTGTATAACATTGATAGTAGGGGTTTTGTTTTACCATGTTATCAGAATTCTAATTCAATACATATGGCTTTCTGGATGATACAGTACAATTGACTTGAGCATGTTTTAGTGTGTTTCTAACTACATAAGGGCACTTACAGTAATGCCTGACGTGTTGTGGGTTAGATGGAAGGATTTATGTGCAAATGTATTTGTAACCGGAGGCTAAGTACATTCAGGGAATTTATTTGAGACAGAATGTTTGCATTAGGGTGTTAGTTGCAGATTCTAGCAGAGAGAGTGTTGTCATTTCAGACACTTTCAGACACTGCAAACGTTCAGTTACGGGTTTGTTAAAGAAGGTACAACGCTTGAAAGAATAGCCATAGTGTAAGGACAGATATAGGGGAGGCAATCTATAAAGCAATAGAGTCCATGTGAGTCCCATGAAGCGCTGATGCGTGCAACAATGGTGACAGGTGTGTGTAATGATGGGCTGCCTGGCGCCCTCGAGTGCCAGTGAGGGGGAGCAGGAGCAGAAGTGACACATAGATCCCAGTATACAGGAGGCCACCTTACCGGAAGGTAAGTTCGCTCAAGTAGTAGCATCAAATCTCCTGCAGAGTGTGCCAATTGGTATGTGACCATTGCTGTACATTCATACCCCAGGTGAGGGTAATTTGACAATTGTAGTGAAAACTGAAAGAGCTTAACAGTGATCTCGCAAATTAAAACCAAACGAAGGGATTGCCTTGTGTGTGGTGATGAAGCGTGTACTGATGTTTAATACATATGTTCCTTACCCCTTCTGAGAATGAATTGTACTATGTTAAACCTCTTGAAGCTAGGGGGCACTATTTTTATGTTTGGAAAAATAACGTTCCCAAAGTAAACGGCCTATTTCTCAGGGCCAGATGCTAGAATATGCATATAATTGACAGATTAGGATAGAAAACACTCTAAACACTTTAAAGGGATATCAACCAGATTCCTTTTTCTCTGGCTTCCCTAAGGTGTCAACAGCCTTTAGACATAGTTTCAGGCTTTTATTTTGAAAAATGAGCATGAAAGATCAGATTGCGTAAGTGGATAGGTGGGGTATCTCAGAGTGAGTTTTTGCGCTACTGAGTAAAGCCGCCATTGTTCCTCCTGGTGTTATTGAAAAACCTACACACTCGGTTGATTTTTATCAAATATTATCGAATATATATTTTAAAAACTACCTGAGGATTGATTATAAAAAACATTTGACATGTTTCTGTGGACATTATGAAGACTATTTGGAATTTCCGTCTGCGTTGTCGTGACCGCTCTTTCCTGTGGATTTCTGAACATAACGTGACAAACAAACGTCTGTATTTTGGGTATAAAAATGACCCCGCGACAGGGATGGGTAGCGTCAAGAAGTTAACGTTTTAAACTCAATGACAACAGAGGTAATTTACAATTGTAATGTATTAAGTGTAAGAAGGGCTTTCCTTTCCCCTCGTTCCAAATCATGTTAATACTTGTTTGATGAAAATGCTTATGTCATTTTCCATTAGGTTGAGACTTGGTCTCAAAAGGGAGGAAATGTCATGGAAAATAACAAAATTACACATACTATGCTGTTTTGTTAGAGATTTGTCCATTGTTATATGCTGTTTTTTTTTTGTTTTGCTGATGCAGGCTTGTCTTGTGTGAATTAGTCATAATTTGGGCGTACAGATAAGACCACCTCAGTATGTGACATCCCGTTTCTACTACACACAGGAACTCCTCTGTGTGGAAACTTGCAGGAAGGACCAGACTATGGCTGCAACGTCAGCTATCTTAATCTGCACAGACAAGCTCAACACCTTTTATACACTATGTCCCCCACCCCTGTTTGCAAACATCTGCTAACTGCCACGTAGACAAAGAGGTTGGACTTTTCTATAAAAGCTGGACTTTCAACTCTGACCATTCTTAGTGATTTGCTTCATTTTTGTAATCTTATAATAAAATTATTACTTGAAAGAATCTGCAGCCTCTCTTCCTATAGAAGAACAGGCACAGGAACAGGCACAGGAACAGGCACAGGCACAGGTACAGGCACAGGAACAGGCACAGGAACAGGCACAGGTACAGGCACAGGAACAGGCACAGCAACAGGCACAGGAACAGGCACAGGAACAGGCACAGGAACAGGCACAGGAACAGGCACAGGTACAGGCACAGCAACAGGCACAGGAACAGGCACAGGCACAGGAACAGGCACAGGAACAGGCACAGGAACAGGCACAGGAACAGGCACAGGAACAGGCACAGGAACAGGCACAGGAACAGGTACAGGCACAGGTACAGGCACAGGTACAGGCACAGGAACAGGCACAGGAACAGGCACAGGTACAGGCACAGGAACAGGCACAGGTACAGGCACAGGAACAGGCACAGGAACAGGCACAGGTATAGGCACAGGTACAGGCACAGGAACAGGCACAGGAACAGGCACAGGAACAGGTACAGGTACAGGCACAGGTACAGGTACAGGTACAGGCACAGCAACAGGCACAGGAACAGGCACAGCAACAGGCACAGGAACAGGCACAGGAACAGGCACAGGAACAGGCACAGGTATAGGCACAGGTACAGGCACAGGAACAGGCACAGGTACAGGCACAGGAACAGGCACAGGAACAGGCACAGGAACAGGCACAGGCACAGGCACAGGTACAGGCACAGGTACAGGCACAGGAACAGGCACAGGTACAGGCACAGGAACAGGCACAGGAACAGGCACAGGAACAGGCACAGGTACAGGCACAGGAACAGGCACAGGAACAGGCACAGGAACAGGCACAGGTACAGGCACAGGAACAGGCACAGGTACAGGCACAGGAACAGGCACAGCAACAGGCACAGGAACAGGCACAGGTACAGGCACAGGAACAGGCACAGGTACAGGCACAGGAACAGGCACAGCAACAGGCACAGGAACAGGCACAGGTACAGGCACAGGAACAGGCACAGCAACAGGCACAGGAACAGGCACAGGTACAGGCACAGGAACAGGCACAGGTACAGGCACAGGAACAGGCACAGCAACAGGCACAGGAACAGGCACAGGAACAGGCACAGGTACAGGCACAGCAACAGGCACAGGAACAGGCACAGGTACAGGCACAGGAACCGGTTTCTGTGTGTGTGTGTTTGTACACTGCTCAAAAAAATTAAGGGAACCCAATGTAACTCCAAGTCAATCACACTTCTGTGAAATCAAACTGTCCACTTAGGAAGCAACACTGATTGACAATACATTTCACATGCTGTTGTGCAAATGGAATAGACAACAGGTGGAAATGATAGACAATTAGCAAGACAACACCAATAAAGGAGTGGTTCTGCAGGTGGGGACCACAGACCACTTCTCAGTTCCTATGCTTCCTGGCTGATGTTTTAGTCACTTTTGAATGCTGGCGGTGCTTTCACTCTTGTGGTAGCATGAGACAGAGTCTACAACCCACACAAGTGGCTCAGGAAGTGCAGCTCATCCAGGATGGCACATCAATGTGAGCTGTGGCAAGAAGGTTTGCTGTGTCTGTCAGCGTAGTGTCCAGAGCATGGAGGCACTACCAGGAGACAGGCCAGTACATCAGGAGACGTGGAGGAGGCCATAGGAGGGCAACAACCCAGCAGCAGGACCGCTACCTCCGCCTTTGTGCAAGGAGGAGCAGGAGGAGCACTGCCAGAGCCCTGCAAAATAACCTCCAGCAGGCCACAAATGTGCATGTGTCTGCTCAAACAGTCAGAAACAGAATCCATGAGGGTGGTATGAGGGCCCGACGTCCACAGGTGGGGGTTGTGCTTACAGCCCAACACCGTGCAGGACGTTTGGCATTTGCCAGAGAACACCAAGATTGGCAAATTCGCCACTGGCGCCCTGTGCTCTTCACAGATGAAAGCAGGTTCACACTGAGCACCTGTGACAGACGTGACAGAGTCTGGAGATGCCGTAGAGAACGTTCTGCTGCCTGCAACATCCTCCAGCATGACCGGTTCGGAGGTGGGTCGGTCATGGTGTGGGGTGGCATTTCGTTGTGCTCGCCAGATGTAGCCTGACTGCCATTAGGTACCGAGATGAGATCCTCAGACCCCTTGTGAGACCATATGCTGGTGCGGTTGGCACTGGGTTCCTCCTAATGCAAGACAATGCTAGACCTCATGTGGCTGGAGTGTGTCAGCAGATCCTGCAAGAGGAAGGCATTGATGCTATGGACTGGCCCGCCCGTTCCCCAGACCTGAATCCAATTGAGCACATCTGGGACATCATGTCTTGCTTCATCCACCAACGCCACATTGCACCACAGACTGTCCAGGAGTTTGCGGATGCTTTAGTCCAGTCCTGGGAGGAGATCCCTCAGGAGACCATCCGCCACCTCATCAGGTGCATGCCCAGGCGTTGATGGGAGGTCATACAGGCACGTGGAGGCCACACACACTACTGAGCCTCATTTTGACTTGTTTTAAGGACATTACATCAAAGTTGGATCAGCCTGTGGTGTGGTTTTCCACTTTAATTTTGAGTGTGACTCCAAATCCAGACCTCCATGGGTTGATAAATTTGATTTCCATTGATAATTTTTGTGTGATTTTGTTGTCAGCACATTCAACTATGTAAAGAGAAAAGTATTTAATAAGAATATTTAATTCATTCAGATCTAGGATGTGTTATTTTAGTGTTCCCTTTATTTTTTGAGCAGTGTATATGCGTGTGTGTGTGTGTGTGTGTGTGTGTGTGTGTGTGTGTGTGGAGTTTCTCTGTGCTGACCTTGTGTCTTCCATTCAGAATAAATGACAAGGGTTAGAGAGAAGGAGGGGACGCAGGTAGAAAGATGGTGGTTTAGTTAGACAACTGGGAACTGGCGGTCTCAGGCCCTGGCTGGTGAGAATGGACAAGAATATGTAGGCTTAAATGTTTGTTTGGTATTTTTCATTCTATTCATGTACAGATACAGGTTAATCAAAGGTCACAGTGTACAGAAAAAAATGCACATACATGCACAATGTGACGTGTACACACATACAGACACAGACACACACACAGACACATGCACACATGCACACACACACACGCACACACACACACGCACACATACACACACACACCTTGTGTATTCACAGAAACAGTTTTACCGACAAATGCATACACATTCAATGAATGAGAAAGTAAGCATCTCACTGTTAGTATACACCTTTTGTTTACAAAACATGTGACACAGAAAATTCGATTTGATTTGAGTGTGTTGGTCACAAAGTTTTATCTGTCATGGTTTGACTAATGGGCTGACAGAGCGATATTATTCCAGAGGCTCTTATTTTTGTGTGTGTGTATGCGTGTGTGTTTGTGCATGTGTGTGTGTGTGTGGCACGTGCGAACCATGTTATGTGTCACAATATAGAATTCTTTAAGAGATGACTACAACTATCTTGACATTATGATTGGATGGAAGTGCTCTGGTAGATTTGTAGACTAAATGAGACCCACCTCTATTCTGTCTTATGCAGCAACATTTGAAATGGTGTTTTCTATATTGGATAAAAGAAGAGATTCAAATTTAGAAAATGGTATATTATACACTACAGTTGAGGAACAATGGGAAAGTAATTCTGCTTTGAAAGTTGATATATACACTTTTGAGAAAATGGCCTTTTCTACGTCTATCAACAGTTGTCTCAGTGACAATCTACTGAAATGGTTACTTGCATAGTGGAGTCTTTTGTTAAGACATTTAGCTAGCTAGCTAAACAATGAACCATCATCTCATGACATTTCTACCCTGCATGAATCTGCAGGTAGCTAACTAACCAGGTTCAATGTTAGCTAGCTAGCTAAACAATGAACCATAATCTCATGACGTTGCTACCCTGCATGAATCTGCAGGTAGCTAACTAACTAGGTTCAATGCTAGCTAGCTAACATTAGGCTATAACTAGCAAAGCAAATTGCTCCGAGATATGAATAATATTTCTACACAGATCATACGTGTATCGTTAGCTAGCTAGTTAACAGTACACTTGAAATGAAAATGACTTTCTGTCAAAATGATAAACCTGTAACATCTGATATTGTAGCTAGCTAGATGCTTCTCCCTGTCATGGATACCATGGTTGCCCAGGGTAGGCCATCACTGTAAATAAAAATGTGTGTAAGAACGGACTTGCCTTGTTAAATAAAGGTTAAATAAATAAAAAATTGCCCTTACTTAGTATCTTAGCTGTCATACTCTAATTCCACTAATTTCAAAACTCGATCCTCCAGAAAGTGGAGAGCAACACATGCAGCTCTGCTACGCAATATATATATTTTAAAGCAGTGTTAGACAGGATTACCTACACATACTGACCAGCTCAAATAGACAGAAGGGTCCTACACGGCAGACCAAAAGTCATCTCTCAGCTTGTCCAGCCCACTCATTATCACAGCTAATCATAGCTAGTGGGTAGTGTCATGACTGTCCTGATCAGGTCAGGTTACAGGAGACCACAACCCTACAGATTATCTCTCAACCCCAACAGAGGAGGAGAGATCTAGGGGTCTGAAGATGTGGGGTTTTTATGACCCCTCACGCCCCTGGTAAATCTTAGGCCACACAACATTCCTGTGTCCCCTCAATATGGAGAACCAGCCTCAGAACATTAAACATGAAATAAAGGGACTTTGGAACAATGGTTTCAGTCAGCCACAATGGTGGTCATGACGATAGATGGAATATGAAAATGTATGTCATTTTTGTTTTGTTATTAAAGGTTAATAGATGACGTTATTACGAAAACATTGTAACGTCAAAAGTTTACCTAGTTTACCAGAACTGCCCTATGCACATTCCTTCTCTGGACAGACACTATTCAAACCTACAGTAATCCATAAGCACAATTACAACCCCACATCCCAGAGAGTAATGGTTCTCCCAGCCAATGAGGTTAATAGGGCATGGTTCATTAGGGGGGTGTTCATCATTGGCTCAGATGAGTCCCTTCTACAGTGATCTGTCATTTCCTCTAATATAACTCCCTCTCTCCCTCCATCGCTTCTACCCTCTTTCTGTTCAACACTCCCTCTCTTTCTCCATCTGTTTCTCCATCTCTTTCTCCTTCCCTCCTCCTCTCTCTCCCTCCCTCCCTCCCTCCCTGTGTGCTTCACTCCCTTCTCTATTGTGCTGACTGTGTGGTGTTGTGGGTGCTCTGAAACGTGAAGCACACACAAGTTTGGTTTATTCATAAGGCTTTTTTTCTCTAAAAGAAGAAATAGACCATTTACATTTGTACGAGGAAAGCGACACATTTCCCCGGTGTAAAAGGAGTGGTAAAGTGGTTTAGAAAGAGCCTCAAGGTTCACCTTTATGTCAAACCGATAAAGATGCATTCAACACACACACACAGGCACACACATACACGTACGCACACACACACATTAACACATGTTAGCCTAGTGGTTAGAGCTCTAGACTAGGTACCGAAAGGTTGCATGAATGAATCCCTGAGCTGACAAGGTAAAAATCTGGCATCCTGCCCCTGAACAAGGCAGTTAACCCACTGTTCCTAGGCCGTCATTGAAAATAAGAATTTGTTCTTAACTGACTTGCCTAGTTAAATAAAGGTAAAATATACGCACACTAATACACCCACACACACCAAGATGTGTGTTTGGGGTGGTACCCTGTGGGAAAGTCACTCTGACAGAGTACCTCCCTGGGGGATATCTGTCAGGATGTGATTAAATTCGAGTCCCCCACCACAGCACACACACACCATCCTGATATTTGTCAGAGGGCAGTTCACACTCAGAAGGAAGATAACTGTGAGAGTGGAGAAGCCAAATGAATGGTTCTGACACAGTGTGAAGTTCAGGTTGGGTTGGAAGTGTATCGTAGGGCAGGGGTAGGAAACTAGATTCAGCCTTGTGGGACAATTTTTGTCGGCGTGAATGGTTGGGGGGAGCAGAACATAATTATAAAAATTTGTACACTGCAAATTGACCACAATTAAGCCCAAAAAAGAGATTGCATTTGAAAATAGGGCTCTGTCATACCTTGATTACACTGAGACACGATCACGTCTCTTTTTATTCGTGGGAATACTTGGGAACATATTTCCTAAATTAAACACGTTTTTTAGCTGAATTCCGCGTGAGTCTTTTCTGACAAAAAAAATACAAAAATATTCACTTGCGGGACGGTTTTGGCCTGCGGGCAGATAAGATTATCAGTATTAGCCACAGACTGTCCCTGTGCTATGTATTGTTGTCTAGACCATTGGGACTAAGTACCCTTCAGAAAATATAATACAAGTAGACTATTTACAGTGTTAATCCAGTGTCAATGTATCAACATTGTCCGTAATCTCTGTTGCCTGTGCTAATGGCAATTGTGTCAATTTCCTTTGGAGGTTGCAGTTGGTATATACACTTGTGTGTGGTGCTCAATGGACAATGGGCTGGGAACACTATGGCAACTAAACACTTAATGGCAAGAAACTCAATCAAAAAGCAATCAGCAGTGACTCGCCAGTGACTGATCTAGCATGGCATAGCCATTCATTATGTAAATCCTACCAACCTGTCTTTCTTAATCTTCCAAGGTTCTCATTTTATTACAAATTAGCCCCTAGATTGGCAGTAGAAACAACAGAGCATTATTACTGGACGGTTGCCATGGAAACAGGTAATGTAGCATCCATTTTGGAATGTCTGTTGGTCTGAAGTATGTGTGTGTGTGAGGTAGTGGGGTATCACTACAATCAACAGGTCTGCAGAGATGAATCAGTGTCTGTTTCTCAAAAAGCTTGCTGCCGTGTTCCGAGCACAGAAATGGAAGCATGGGAGAGTATGAGTTCAAATCAAAGCATGCAAAACGGAGGGCACTTCTCGAATGCGTTCTCCGGTTGTACATATTTTGAAGCATGCGTTGATGTAAACTTCAATGGAAAGCATGCACAGAAATATGACGCAGCCATGTAAAAAATGACATAACATTTATTGAAATCAATGGCGGACACTATTTGAGCAGAAGCGAGAGAAAGTCAACTCTGACTTTGGAATTAAATGTTGCCTGACTACAAGATTTTATCTTGATACGTTAATAAATACACACTGTGTAATTTTGGCATGTTTACCTGCCTACAATACCCATAATGTGCTTAGATCTCAATTCCATTGTAAATCAATAGGGCTAACTGGCTAGCTACTAGTGTTTGCTAGCCAGTTAGCCACAACTAAATGTTAGCTAGCTAGCTACCCACGAATAATTGACATCTAATTTGCATAAGATCAGTTTTAGGTCACCTTTGCCTGTTAAACTATCTGGTTAGATAGATTATTATGATTTACACGTAGCTAGCTGATAGTTATAAAGTAAAACTTTTGATTTGTGTATATCTTGTTTCGTCTCTATTGCCATTGTCCTGGCTGGAAGAAGGTTCAGTGAATGGGAGGTGCAGTGTGAGGTAATACAGTAGGGGGAGAGTGAGTGGTTCTAAAATGTTATGTTTTATACGTTCTCCACTGTCTCGTCCTCACAAGAACGTACTCAAGAGAACGTCCTCTGAGAACGCTCTCTGAGCAAGAGAATGTGGTGCAGAGTAGTATGCATTCTGAGAAACATCTAGTGTTTGGGCTCCAAATGGATTAGTTTGACAGACAATATATTATGGCTGCCTGGCAATATCATTGAATGTGTTTATAGAGTTCGATTGGGTATTGAAGTGCAGGTATTACACAGATTATTGGTATTGCTGCTGCAATTGGATTTTATTGTAAGGAGTTTGAAATGTGGCTGGAGAAATCAGTCACAAAGATGTCCATCAACCAGATGAGATGTCTCCCGAATGGTGCCGCGGTCTAAGACACTGTATCTCAGTGCTAGAGGCATCACTACAGACCCTGGCTTGATCCTATAGGGCGACGCACAATTGGCCCAGCGCTGTCCGGATTAGGGTTTGGCCGGAGTAGGCCGTCATTGAAAATAAGAATTTGTTCTTAACTGACATGACTAGTTAAATAAAGAAAAAAATAGAAAGAATTGTCAATTGGTTCCACTAGTAAGTGAATGTGGGATTACTAGAAGCATAGGCCCGTAGATCAAAGCATAGGCCCTTAGATTAGAGCATAGGCCCCTAGATCAGAGCATAGGCCCTTAGATCAGAGCATAGGCCAACTCCCCACAGACAAACTATTCTTCTCCAGTATGAGAGAAGGGAATGGTGGGGGGTGGGTTTGCACCATAAAGATGGTCTTACTCTGTTCTGTATTCCAGGCACAGACATCCAGGATCCCGCCTGCAAGTACTAGATGCTGGCGTGGAGAACATTGTTTTCTGTCAACCCTTTGATAAGTTATAGCTAAGGGGCGAATAAAAAGACCCCATAAATTGGGAGATGAAAACTCTCTTCCTGCACGTTGATGCATTTCACGGTGAGTAATGAAGATTGGGGCTTCCTAACGTGGAAATGACCCAAATATTAAGCCTCAGTTTTTCTCTCTTTTATCCCATCGTGGGACTATTGATTCATGACTGTAAATTATGGCAGAGTGTTTGATGTGTCCTTGAAGGTAGTCTCCTCAGAATCTTATATCAAGTCCGTTTTATCTGTATGTAGGCTAAAGTCCTATACGGTAGGGTGGCTGTGCATTGTGGAATACAGTCTTGTGAAGCATATCTACCTTATTTCAGTTTTCTTTCCCCTTAATTTTTCAGGAAAAGGTGCTGTATCTAGAGCCAGGGTTCTTCAGCTGGACCTGTAGGAGAACCCTTTTAAGTTCTAAGTATAACCCTTTTTTCCCAGTGAAGAACACCAAAAGAACACTTAAATCTTGAGCTACTACAAAACCCTGCATACCTAGCTAATTTCCATGACCAGGACTGGGGAACACTGGAGCCAGAAGTTTTGCAGTCAACGCTTCACACGGTCATCAAACTATGTATGCACATCTCAAGTTAAGATTCTACACTGCTAACCCATAACCACCTAGATGTGGAACTATAAAGACACCCTCTGCACTGTCACAGTCTCTGCGGACCTCTCCTCCTCTACACTCTCATCATCCAGGCAAGGACTAAGTGTGTACCTACAGTACGTGCGTTTATACTGTGTGTGTTTGAGTCTTTACATGTATGTGCATGTCAAACAGAGAAGAAGTTACTCCCTGATCCGCCCCTGACCCCAGACCCATCTATCCCATCCATCAGGGTTTTTTACAGCCCCTCTCCCCACTCTTCATCTTATTAACCACCAGGCACAGATTATGTTGATCACTATGATGTTTAATTGCCTCCGGAATTCACAGATTCCGTTAGAATATTACTCCTGATTTATGTGCCATACATCTGCATCCTTATCCAGAGCCACTCCTAATCCACCTGCCTCCTGGGAGGAGGGAAGAGACAAGTGACGGAGAAAACGTTCCGAAACCACGGGAGACGGGAATTCTGGAGGCAATCTGGCAGTATTCCAAGGAGTGGGGATGAGACAACAGAGAGAGAGAGAGAGGGAGAGAGAGGAGGATTGCAGATGAGGTATTGATTGGTTGTTGTAGCGATGGCGAAAGATCAGCTAGGAGTAGGGTAGTCATGACAGTGTTGATTATGTTCCCCAGCACTGTGTGACTCGACATGACGCCCCCAGAACAATGTAATCATAGGAGAGCCGGGGAGAGCGGACCTGTCACAGGATAGATGGAAGGCAGTGTAGCGGAAATACCTGTGTGTATGCCTGTGAGCTAGTGGTGGTGGTGAGCGGATCTACCGAAAATCACAGCCTGTCAGTTAGTGATAACACTAGGATATCCTTCATGGTTGGCCCTGTCCGGGGGAATCGTCAGATGGGGCCACAGTGTCCCCCAACTCTCTCTCTCTCTCTCTCTCTTTCTCTCTCTCTCTCTCTCTCTCTCTCTCTCTCTCTCTCTCTCTCTCTCTCTCAACCTCTCTCTCAATCTCTCAACCTCTCTCTCTCTCAACCTCTCTCTCAACCGCTCAACCTCTCTCTCTCTCTCTCAACCTCTCTCTCTCTCTCGCTCAACCCCTCTCTCTCTCTCTCTCAACCACTCTCTCTTTCTCTCTCTCTCAACCTCTCTCAACCTCTCTCTCTCAACCTCTCTCTCGCTCAACCTCTATCTCTCAACCTCTCTCTAGCTCAACCTCTCCCTCTCACTCTCGCAACCTCTCTCTCTCTCTCTCAACCTCTCTCTCTCTCTCAACCTCTCTCTCTCTCTCAACCTCTCTCTCTCTTAACCTCTCTCTCTCTTAACCTCTCTCTCGCTTAACCTCTCTCGCTTAACCTCTCTCGCTCAACCTCTCTCGCTCAACCTCTCTCTCTCAACCTCTGAATGCGCAGCTATGAAAAGCCAACTGACATTTACTCCTGAGGTGTTCACCTGTTGCACCCTCTATAACCACTGTGATTATTACTTGACCCTGCTGGTCATCTATAAATGTTTCAACATCTTGAAGAACATTCTAGCCTTAATGGACATATACTCTTATAATCTCAACCGGCACAGTTAGTAAAGGACGGGCCAACCCTCAAAGCCTTGTTCCACTATATGCTCCTTCCTAGGTCACCACTTCTACATCTGCATTGCTTGCTTGCTATGGGGTTTTAGGCTAGTTTTCTATATAAGCTCTTTGTGACATCTGCTGATGTAAAAAGGGCTTTATAAATACATTTGATTGATTGTTTGACTAAAAGTTAACAGTCTCTCAGGTAGTGATAATACTAAGAGCTAATAGTCTCTCAGGTAGTGATAATACTAAGAGCTAATAGTCTCTCAGGTAGTGATAACACTAAGAGTTAACAGTCTCTCAGTTAGTGATAACACTAAGAGTTAACAGCCTCTTAGGTTGTGATAACATCTACCTGTAACAGTCTCTCAGGTAGTGATACCACTGAGAGTTAACAGCCTCTCAGGTAGTGATAACACTGAGAGTTAACAGTCTCTCAGGTAATGATAACACTGAGAGTTAACAGCCTCTCAGGTAATGATAACACTGAGAGTTAACAGCCTCTCCGGTAATGATAACACTGAGAGTTAACAACCTCTCAGGTAGTGATAACACTGAGAGTTAACAGCCTCTCAGGTAATGATAACACTGAGAGTTAACAGCCTCTCAGGTAGTGATAACACTGAGAGTTAACAGCCTCTCAGGTAATGATAACACTGAGAGTTAACAGCCTCTCAGGTAATGATAACACTAAGAGTTAACAGTCTCTCAGGTTGTGATAACACTGAGAGTTAACAGCCTCTCAGGTAGTGATAACACTAAGAGTTAACAGTCTTAGGTTGTGATAACACTAAGAGTTAACAGTCTCTCAGGTAGTAATAACACTAAGAGTTAACAGTCTTAGGTTGTGATAACACTAAGAGTTAACAGTCTCTCAGGTAGTGATAACACTAAGAGTTAACAGCCTCGCAGGTAGTGATAACACTAAGAGTTAACAGTCTTAGGTTGTGATAACACTAAGAGTTAACAGTCTCTCAGGTAGTGATAACACTGAGAGTTAACAGCCTCTCAGGTAATGATAACACTGAGAGTTAACAGCCTCTCAGGTTGTGATAACACTAAGAGTTAACAGCCTCTCAGGTAGTGATAACACTAAGAGTTAACAGTCTCTCAGGTAGTGATAACACTAAGAGTTAACAGTCTTAGGTTGTGATAACACTAAGAGTTAACAGTCTCTCAGGTAGTAATAACACTAAGAGTTAACAGTCTTAGGTTGTGATAACACTAAGAGTTAACAGTCTCTCAGGTAGTGATAACACTAAGAGTTAACAGTCTCTCAGGTAGTGATAACACTAAGAGTTAACAGCCTCGCAGGTAGTGATAACACTAAGAGTTATCAGCCTCTCAGGTTGTGATAACACTAAGAGTTAACAGTCTATCAGGTTGGAATAACATCTACCTGTAACAGCTTACTCCCAGTCTGCTGCTATCCCCTCAAACAAAGGAAGAGTGGGGGAAGGTTTGCCATATAAGGTAAGGGAGTTCAGTTAAGGCCCAAGGCTTACAGCAGATGAAGAGTAGACATGGGCTGCATCCTGAATGGCACCGTATTCCCTATATAGTGCTCTGACAGGTGGAAATGGAGGGGCCAGAGGTTTGCTGAGTGGAGAGGGCTCGACAAGAGGTAATGACCACAATGCCATTAGCTGTCATGACAACAGTGTGGCATACCAGTCAGATCAAATGACTGCTCTTTTACCAATACTGACATTACTCTTGGAAGTGTATGTCAGTCGAGAGTGCTGGGTCCCCATAGAACCTTTTCTATCTTCCATCAATCCAATAATCCATCCTCTCGTTTCAAATCATATTTCTATGATTACATTTAGTGTGCCCTGAGGTCCAACAATCCTTCTCCATCGATATGTGTCCATACCCTTTGTGATCCCAAACCACCAATAATTAATCTATCCACTCTGCCTCAGTCAGTCAGACCAGCCAGCCAGCCAGTCAGCCAGCCAGTCAAACCGGCAGCCATCCAGTCAGTAAGTCAGTCAGTCAGCTAGTAGGTCAGTCAGTCAATCCATCTGTCCATACGTCATTCACACCGCCAGCCAGCCAGCCAGCCAGTCAGTAAGATAGTCTGTCCGTTCGTCAACCAGTCAGTCAGTAAGCAAGGCAGTCTGTCCATCAACCAATCAGCAGTCAGTCAGCCAGACTGTCTGTCCGCCCGCTAGTCAGCCAGTCAGCCAGCCAGTCAGTCTGACCGCCAGCCATCCAGTAAACCAGCCAGACAGACAGACCTCTAGCCAGTCAGTAAGTCAGCAAGGCAATCCGTCCATCCGTCAACTAGTCAGTGGGTAAGCCAGCCAGTCAGTCAAATCAATCTGTCCGTCCATCTGTCCAACAGTCAGCCAGCTAATCAGCCAGTCAGTCAGTCAGACAGCTAGCCAGCCATCCTGCAAGCCAGAAAGCCAGCCAGTCAGACCGCCAGCCAAGCCAGTCAATAAGTCAGCAAGGCAGTCTGTCCGTCTGCCCATAAACCAGTCAATGAGTCAGCAAGGCAGTCTGTCCGTCTGCCCATCAACTAGTCAATGAGTCAGCAAGGCAGTCTGTCCGTCTGCCCATAAACCAGTCAATGAGTCAGCAAGGCAGTCTGTCCGTCTGCCCATCAACTAGTCAATGAGTCAGCAAGGCAGTCTGTCCGTCTGTCCATCAACCAGTCAATGAGACAGCAAGGCAGTCTGTCCGTCTGCGCATCAACCAGTCAATGAGTCAGCAAGGCAGTCTGTCCGTCTGTCCATCAACCAGTCAATGAGACAGCAAGGCAGTCTGTCCGTCTGCCCATCAACCAGTCAATGAGTCAGCCAGGCAGTCTGTCCGTCTGCCCATCAACTAGTCAATGAGTCAGCAAGGCAGTCTGTCCGTCTGCCCATCAACCAGTCAATGAGTCAGCAAGGCAGTCTGTCCGTCTGTCCATCAACCAGTCAATGAGTCAGCCAGGCAGTCTGTCCGTCTGCCCAACAACCAGTCAATGAGTCAGCAAGGCAGTCTGTCCGTCTGCCCATAAACCAGTCAATGAGTCAGCAAGGCAGTCTGTCCGTCTGCCCATCAACCAGTCAATGAGTCAGCCAGGCAGTCTGTCCGTCCCCCATCAACCAGTCAATGAGACAGCAAGGCAGTCTGTCTGTCTGCCCATCAACCAGTCAATGAGTCAGCAAGGCAGTCTGTCCGTCTGCCCATCAACCAGTCAATGAGTCAGCCAGGCAGTCTGTCCGTCTGCCCATCAACCAGTCAATGAGTCAGCCAGGCAGTCTGTCCGTCTGTCCATCAACCAGTCAATGAGTCAGCCAGGCAGTCTGTCCGTCTGCCCATCAACCAGTCAATGAGTCAGCCAGGCAGTCTGTCCGTCTGCCCATCAACCAGTCAATGAGTCAGCCAGGCAGTCTGTCCGTCTGCCCATCAACCAGCCAATGAGTCAGCCAGGTCTATGGGATCCACCCTGCAGCAGTTGAAGTCAGCACTTCCCCACACTTCAAATAAATGAATTCCCATTTGTCAGCAGAATGCACTGCGGTTTTTCCACAGTCAGCAGATACCACAGAGGAAGAGAGATATATTAATATCTTAAATCAATAATCAAGGTTCATTCTCTTCATCCTTAACCCATTACAGCACCTAGACTCTTAGCACCTTTTTTCTATCTAGAACCTAAAAGGGGTATTTGGCTGTCCCCATAGGAAGGATTCCCTTGTCATTGACTGCAAGGCGCTACAAGGGTGGTGAGTACAGCCCAGTACATCACTGGGCCTGAGCTCCCTGTCATCCAGGACCTCTATGTCAAAGGAAGGCCCCAAAAAAGTGTCAAAGACACCAGCAACCCAAGCCATGGACTGTTCTCTCTGCTACCCTACGGCAAGCGGTACCAGTGCACCAAGTCTGGAACCAACAGAACCCCGATCTGCTTCTAAACAAGACTGCTAAATAGCTAATAAAATGACTACCTGCTTTTACTATTTTTTGCACTAACACTCTTTGGCTGACTGTGCACACACTCACACATACTTACACTGATAACCCAACACACACACACACTGGACTACCCACACACTCACACATACTTACACTGATAACCCAACACACACACACTGGACTCTACCCACACACTCACACATGCTTACACTGATAACCCAACACACACACACTGGACTCTACCCACACACTCACACATGCTTACACTGATAACCCAACACACACACACTGGACTCTACCCACACACTCACACATACTTACACTGATAACCCAACACACACACTGGACTCTACCCACACACTCACACATACTTACACTGATAACCCAACACACACACACTGGACTCTACCCACACACTCACACATACTTACACTGATAACCCAACACACACACACTGGACTCTACCCACACACTCACACATACTTACACTGATAACCCAACACACACACACTGGACTCTATCCACACACTCACACATACTTACACTGATAACCCAACACACACACACCCGAGACACACACACAACCATCACTCCTGTCTTCCAATGGTGCATTGTGTTAGCTAATCCAAGTTAATCATTTTAAAAGGCTAATTGATCATTAGAAAACCCTTTTGCAATTCTGTTAGCACAGCTGAAAACTGTTGTCTGATTAAAGAAGCAATTAAACTGGCCTTCTTTAGGCTAGTATCTGGAGAATCAGCATTTGTGGGTTCGATTACAGGCTCAAAATGGCCAGAAACACATAACTTTCTTATGAAACTCATCAGTCTATTCTTCTTCTGAGAAATGAAGGCTAATCCATGCGAGAAATTGCCAACGTCAGCAAATGCTCTAAATGACATTATTGTTATTTGGAATTTGGGAGAAATGTTAAATGTAGTTTGTAAAATAAAACAAAAATTTTACTTTTACCCAAACACATACCTATAAATAGTAAAACCAGAGAAACCGATAGTGTTGCAGTGTTCTCTTCATTTTCCAGAGCTATATATATATATATATATATATATATATATATATATATATATATATATATATATATATATATATATATATATATACATACCTTTATTATTCCCCACAAACCCCGCCCGCAATAGGAGTAAAATAATAAATGAAAGACTTAGGCTTCTACCTTCAGTTTATACATACTATTCACATTTTACAGTCACAATCTAAATAAAATATTAAAAAATGTGTCCATATAATTTAAAAAAAGCATTTCACTAGGTCTAGGTTTTTCCACAAATGGACAGGTATTTTTCCTTTCCATGGTAGCAAGATCTTATCTATTTTTGTCAACTTTCTATAAAAAATGTATAGAGTGAGATCATTTCTTTCTTTCGGGATTTGTATACCGAGTGTGTCCACATCCCCGTCAGACCATTTAATTGGTAAACTACACGGTAACTTAATAGTTGCATTTTTTGTGTGATCCAATACATAATATAGTAGATTTATCCTCATTTGGTTTTAATCCAGAGGGTTAGAAAAAGTAGCAAGATATTCTATGAGGCTGTGGAGGGATTGTTATTGTGTTTTTAAAAGAAAACATGAATCATCAGCGTACAATGACTACTTCGTTTTTAAGCCATGGATTTCTAATTCCTTAATAATATTGTTGGATCTGATTTTAACAGCTAACATTTCGATGGCAATAATAATAGATATGCCGATAGTGGATAACCTTGTTTTACTCCTCTTGACAGTTCAAAACTTTCTGAGATGCAGCCATTATTTACTACTTTACACTGAGGGTTACTATACATAACTTTAACCCATTTTATAAGAGATTATCCAAAATTGAAATATTCAAGGCATTTATACAGTATATAAACTCCAGTCGTACTTTATCAAAAGCCTTCTCAAAATCAGCTATGTAAACCAGGCCTGGTTTCCCCGATATTTCATAGTAGTCTATTGTTTCCAGTACATGTCTTATATTATCTCCAATGTATTGTCCATGTAAAAAAAACTGTCTGATTAGGATGAATAATATCTGACAAAACATTTCTAAATCTATGCGCAAAACATTTAGCTAGAATTTTTGCATCACAACACTGAAGTGTAAGAGGCCTCCAATTTTTTAAATGGACTGGATCTTTATATATACCACTTGGATCCTGTTTCAGCAATAATGAAATCAGACCTTCTTGTTGCGTGTCCAATAATCTATAATCTAATTTTATATGAGTGGTTAAAACATGCTAATAATGGTCCTCTGAGTATATCATAACACGTTTGGTATACTTCCACTGGTATGTCATCCAGCCCTGGAGTTTTCCTGGACTTAAAGGCTTTAATTGCATCAGGAAGTTCCTCTGTATTTTGGCCTTCACATGAGTCTTTCTGTACAGATGTTCATTTTAAATTATTAAGAGGAAAAAAATCCATACAATTAAACTTTGGTTAGTGGAGATGGAGGAGACTGAAACTAAAACATATCCTTAAAGTTCTTCACTTCCTCTTTCAAGATATAGTTCGGTGAATCATGAGCGACTCCATCATTTCTAACAAGTTTCAATACATTTTTTTTGGTAGCATTTCTATGAAAAAATATTTGGTGCATTTTTCACCATATTCCATCCAGTTCGCTTTATTTTTATAATATATTACACTGGATCTTTCTTGAATAAGTTCCTCCATTTCTTTGTTTTTCCTCTAACTTATTCTGAGCCTCTATGGTACAGTTTTTATTGCCATCTAACTTTACTGTTAGTCCTTCAATTTCCTTTGTTAATATGGACTCTATTGAACTAAAATGCTTTTGTTTTATAGATGAGTACTGAATTGCATGGTCTCTACAGGCACATTTAAAAGTCCTCCCGTACCATAAGGGGAACTGCTGTAAATTTGTTATGGAAGAAAATGTTAGTTATAATTATTCTGTCCTAGTTAAAAAACAAGTTATCACCCAGTAGGCTTTGGTTACATTTCCAATATACTTGCCCACATGGAAATTCTGTAAGAGTAATATATATGCCAATTATTTGATGGTCCGACCGCATTCTGTCCCCTATCAACACTTTTTAAACTTTTGGTGCCAGAGAGAATGACACAAGAAAGCAATCAAGACGACAAGCTTGGTTAAAGCTCCGCCATGTATATCTCACTAGGTCAGGGTATTAAACCTCCTCCATGTATCTCTCACTAGGTCAGGGTATTTAACCTCCTCCATGTATCTCTCACTAGGTCAGGTTATTAAACCTCCTCCATGTATCTCTCACTAGGTCAGGGTATTAAACCTCCTCCATGTATCTCTCACTAGGTCAGGGTATTAAACCTCCGCCATGTATATCTCACTAGGTCAGGGTATTAAACCTCCTCCATGTATATCTCACTAGGTCAGGGTATTAAACCTCCTCCATGTATATCTCACTAGGTCAGGGTATTAAACCTCCTCCATGTATATCTCACTAGGTCAGGGTATTAAACCTCCTCCATGTATATCTCACTAGGTCAGGGTATTAAACCTCCTCCATGTATATCTCACTAGGTCAGGGTATTAATCCTCCTCCATGTATATCTCACTAGGTCAGGGTATTAAACCTCCTCCATGTATCTGTCACTAGGTCAGGGTATTAAACCACCTCCATGTATATCTCACTAGGTCAGGGTATTAAACCTCCTCCAAGTATCTCCCACTAGGTCAGGGTATTTAAGCCTCCATATATCCACTAATTCCAATATATCCATGACATTCATGATTTCCTTACGTGCATGTGGGTGATAATTTGTAGTGTAATTTCCTTTACGCTTCATAGAGGTACTTCAAACAGTATTAAAATCTCCCACCATAATAACAGATGTTACTTTGCTTGTAGAGTTGATCAATTCTTATATATATTTTCAAAGAAGCTTTGATCATCATCATTTGGACCCTATAGGTTCTGTTTATGGCCCAATAACATATTTAAAATCATCCATCTACCTTGATGATCTATTTGGACAATTTCAACATTTGTATCAAAATTACTGTTAATTAATATTGTCACACCTTTTGAATTTCAAATCAAATCAAATCAAATTTCTTTGCCCATGGGAGAAATATATTTCGCCTCCCAGTCCTTTTTCCACAAAACTTCATCTAAAATTGTTGAATGAGTTTCCTGTAAACAACAGATACTATATTCATTCTCTTTTAGCCAGGTAAATACTGGTGGTATTTTCTTATTATCTGCTAAACCATTACAATTATAACTGGCTATACTTATTTCACCATATACCATAATGAGACTCACGTTTCAATTCTATTTATCAAAATGTATGTTTGTAAACGTACCATTAAAAAGTAACATGATTATTGAGTGTCTATATAGCTGTACCATGATATTTGCATTGCTACATAGTAAACCTCCAACTGGTCCACACTCTTCCACCCACTAAACCCACAAAGACAAATCTGCCTGATTCTAGCCTTGCTGAGGCACCCCCAGATCATCACCGATCCTCCACCAAATTTCACAGTGGGTGCGAGACACACTGGCTTGTAGGTCTCGCACCCACTGTGAAATTTGGTGAAGGATCGGTGATGATCTGGGGGTGCTTCAGCAAGTCTGGTATTGGGCAGATTTGTATTTGTGAAGGACGCATGAATCAAGCCACGTACAAGGTTGTCCTGGAAGAAAACTTGCTTCCTTCTACTCTGACAATGTTCCCCAACTCTGAGAATTGATATTTCCAGCAGGACAATGCTCCATGCCACACAGCCAGGTCAATCAAGGTGTGGATGGAGGACCTCCAGATCAAGACCCTGTCATGTCCAGCCCAATCTCCAGACCTGAACCCCATTGAAAACCTCTGGAATGTGATCAAGAGAAAGATGGATGGTCATAAGCTATCAAACAAAGCTGAGCTGCTTGATTTTTTGCACCAGGAGTGGCATAAAGTCCCCCAACATCAATGTGAAAGACTGGTGGAGAGCATGTTATGACACATGAAAGCGAACTGTGACTGAAAATCAGGGTTCCAAACAAATACTGATTTCTGAACGCTTCCTATGTTAAGACATTAGTATTGTGTTGTTTAAAAATTAATTGGAACTTATTTTCTGTGCTACCCTGGGGAGGCAGGGTAGCCTAGTGGTTAGAGCGTTGGACTAGTAACCGGAAGGTTGCGAGTTCAAACCCCCGAGCTGACAAGTTACAAATCTGTCGTTCTGCCCCTGAACAGGCAGTTAACCCACTGTTCCCAGGCTGTCATTGAAAATAAGAATTTGTTCATAACTGACTTGCCTGGTTAAATAAAGGTAAAATAAAAAAATTGAGGTCTGATAACACTGCATATATTTAGTTATTTTGTCCAGTTGTCATTTCATGCAAATTAAATGCTCTAAATGACATTTTTATTTGGAATTTGAGAGAAATGTTGTCAATAGTTTATAGAATAAAACAAAAATGTTAATTTTACATAAACACATACCTATAAATAGTAAAACCAGAGAAACCGATAATGTTGCAGTGGTCTCTTAATTTTTCCAGAGCTGTATGTGTCTGTGTATGTACAATTGACGGCGAGTTTTGTAGGCCTCCTTGCTGGCAAAAGCTTTTGTACATACAGTTGAAGTCGGAAGTTTACACACACTTAGATTGGAGTCATTAAAACTCATTTTTCAACCACTCTGCAAATTTCTTGTTAACAAACTATAGTTTTGGCAAGTCGGTTAGACATCTACTTTGTACATGACGACAAGTAATTTTTCCAACAATTTTTCCAACAATTGTCTAACAATTGTCTACAAACAGATTATTTCACTTATAATTCACTGTATCACAATTCCAGTGGGTCAGAAGTTTACATACACTAAGTTGACTGCGCCTTTAAACAGCTTGAAAATTTCCAGAAAATAATGTCATGGCTTTAGAAGCTTCTGATAGGCTAATTGACATCATCTGAGTCAATTGGAGGTGTACCTGTGGATGTATTTCAAGGCCTACCTTCAAACTCAGTGCTTCTCTGCTTGACATCATGGGAAAATCAAAAGAAATCAGCCAAGACCTCAGAAAAAATATTGTAAACATCAACAAGTCTGGTTCATCCTTGGGAGCAATTTCCAAACGCCTGACGGTTCCATGTTCATCTGTATGAACAATAGTACCCAAGGATAAACAAGGATAGTACCCAAGGATAAACACCATAGGACCACGCAGCCGTCACACCGCTCAGGAAGGAGGGGAAACAAGTGGAAAAAACTTGAAAACAATATACACACACATTTCGTAGACACGCAAAAGGTTTCTTTTTTTTAGTTGAGTCTCCTAGAGATGAACGTAATTTGATGCAAAAAGTGCAAATCAATCCCAGATCAACAGCAAAGGACCTTGTGAGGAAACAGGTACAAAAGTATCTATATCCACAGTAAAACGAGTCCTATATTGACATAACCTGAAATGTCCTCTGGTCTGATGAATCAAAAATATAACTTTTTTGGCCATAACGACCATTGTAATGTTTGGAGGAAAAAGGGGGAGGCTTGCAAGCCGAAGAACACCATCCCTACCGTGAAGCACGGGGGTGGCAGCGTCATGTGGTGGGGGTGCTTTGCTGCAGGAGGGACTGGTGCTCTTTACAAATAGATGGCATTATGAGGTAGGAAAATGATGTGGATATATTGAAGCAACATCTCAAGACATCAGTCAGGAAGTTAAAGCTTGGTTGCAAATGGGTCTTCCAAATGGACAATGACCCCAAGCATACTTCCAAAGTTGTGGCAAAATGGCTTAAGGACAACCAAGTCAAGGTATTGGAGTGGTCTGACCTCAATCCTATAGAACATTTGTGGGCAGAACTGAAAAAGCTTGCGCAAGCAGGGATGCCTACAAACCTGATTCAGTTACACCAGCTCTGTCATGAGGAATGGGTCAAAATTCATCCAACTTATTGTGGGAAGCTTATGGAAGGCTACCCGAAATGTTTGACTAAGGAGAGGAACCGACTTCGGCAGAACACCGCCCGAACAAGGAGAGGAACCGATAATATATACTGTATATGAGTAAAAAAAAATTTTTTAAATGAGTAAATCTAATATTTATATATTTCTTAATTCCATTTTTTGAAACTTTTAAATTAATGTGTATTGTTGTGAATTGCTCGATACTACTACATTGTTGGAGCTAGGAACACAAGCATTTTGCTACACCCGCAATAACATCTGCTAAATATGTGTATGCAATAACATCAGCTAAATATGTGTATGCAATAACATCTGCTAAATATGTGTATGCAATAACATCTGCTAAATATGTGTATGCAATAACATCTGCTAAATATGTGTATGCAATAACATCTGCTAAATATGTGTATGCGACCAATAAAATGTGAAAGGATTTGAAAAACATACAGACGCACACGCACACACACACACGCGCACACACACACACACACACACACACACACACACACACACACACACACACACACACACACACACACACACACACACACACACACACACACACACACACACACACACACACACACACACACACACACACACACACACACAGCTATATGTACGTATCTACCTAAATTACCTCGTACCCCTGCATTGACTCGTTACTGCTACTCCCTGTATAAACTAAGTGTACACAACATTAGGAACACCTGCATTTTCCATGACATGGATTTAGATTTATATACATTTTATCAGACACTCTTATCCAGAACGACTTACAGAAACAATTAGGGTTAAGTGCCTTGCTCAAGGGCATAGACTGACCAGCTGAATCAGGATGAAAGCTATGATCCCTTATTGATGTCACTTTTTAAATCCACTTCAATCAGTGTAGATGAAGGGGAGGAGACGATGGACTTTTAAGCCTTGAGACAGTTGAGACATGGATTGTGATGTGTGTCATTCAGAGGGTGAATGGGCTAGACAAAATATTTAAGTAACTTTGAAAAGGTTATGGTAGTGGGTGCCAGGCACACCGGTTTGAGTGTGTCAAGAACTGCAATGCTGCTGTATTTTTCACACTCAATAGTTTCCTGTATGTATTTAGAATGGTCCACCACTCAAAGGACATCCAGCCAACTTGACACAACTGTGGGAACCATTGGAGTCAACATGGGCCAACTTCCCTGTGGAACGCTTTCGACACCTTGTAGAGTACATGCCCTGACGAATTTAAGTTGTTATGAGGGCAAAAGGGGGTGCAACTCAATATTAGGAAGTTGTTCCTAATGTTCTGGACAATCAGTGTTATTTTTACTCGTTATTACTATTTGTTATTCACTGTGTATTTATTCCTATTGTCACCATTTCTCCTTTACTCTGCATTGTTGAAAAAGGACTGTCAAGGGTGACTGGTGAAAGGAGTCAGGCGCAGGAGAGCTGAGATGCGTGGACAAGGTACTTAATTCAAGAAAACACAGGTACAAACACAATACTATGGTGCTGGAAAAATACCGGAACCACGAAACAAACAGGCGTAAATAACAAAACCAGGCAACAATATACCAGCCGTCAGATACAGCCTTACAATAAAACAAACATGCACACAAACATGGGGGAAACCAGAGGGTTAAATAATTGTCATGTAATGGGGGAATTGAAACCAGATGTGTAAAAAACAAAGACAAAACAAATGGAAAATGAAAAGTGGATCGGTGATGGCGAGAAGGCCGGTGACGTCGACCGGGGAATGCCGCTCGAACAAGAAGAGGGACCGACTCCGGCGGAAGTCATGACAAGGACCCTTGAGTAAGTATCTCACTGACGCTACGGTCACAAGACACATGCCTCCTAATTGTCCCTAGAATTTCTAAGCAAACAGCTGGAGGCAGGGCTTTCTCCTATAGAGCTCCATTTTTATGGAATGGTCTGCCTACCCATGTGAGAGACGCAGACTCGGTCTCAACTTTTAAGTCTCTACTGCAGTGGGTCATATGATTGAGTGTAGTCTGGCCCAAGAGTGTGAAGGTGAATGGAAATATATCCTTCTAGTGGTGTGGGGGAAGTGCTTTGGCAAAGTGGGTGGGGTTAAATCCTTCCTGTTTACCCCTGTCCGGGGTTATCATCGGATGGGGCCATTGTGTCTCCTGACCCCTCCTGTCTCAGCCTCCAGTATTTAAGCTGCAGTAGTTTATGTGTCAGGGGGCTAGGGTCAGTTTGTTATATCTGGAGTATTTCTCCTGTCTTATCCAGTGTCCTGTGTGAATTTAAGTATGCTCTCTCCAATTCTCTCTTTCTCTCTTTCTTTCTCTCTCTCGGAGTACCAGAGCACTAGGACCATGCCTCAGGACTATCTGGCATGATGACTCCTTGCTGTCCCCAGTCCACCTGGCCGTGCAGCTGCTCCAGTTTCAACTGTTCTGGCTGCGGCTATGGAACCTGACCTGTTCACCGGACGTGCGACCTGTCCCAGACCTGCTGTTTTCAACTCTCTAGAGACAGCAGGGGCGGTAGAGATACTTCTAATGATCGGCTATGAAAAGCCAACTGACATTTACTCCTGAGGTGCTGACTTGCTGCACCCTCAACAACTACTGTGATTATTGTTATTTGACCATGCTGGTCATTTATGAACATCTGAACATCTTGGCCATGTTCTGTTATAATCTCCACCTGGCACAGCCAGAAGAGGACTGGCCACCCCTCATAGCCTGGTTCCTCTCTAGGTTTCTTCCTAGGTTTTGGCCTTTCTAGGGAGTTTTTCCTAGCCACCGGGCTTCTACACCTGCATTGCTTACTTTGGGGTTTTAGGCTGGGTTTCTGTACAACACTTTGAGATATCAGCTGATGTAAGAAGGGCTTATACTCTAAATACATTTGATTTGATTGATTTATAAATAAATTTGATTTGTTAGTCTACACCTCTTATCCTGTTTGGTCTTGGGGGAAGCATTTTCACGTTTGGATGAAAAACGTGCCCAGAGTAAACTGCCTGCTACTCAGTCCCAGTTGCTAATATATGCATATTATTAGAATATTTGGATAGAACAGCTCCGATGTTTCTAAAACTGTTTGAATGATGTCTGTGAGTACAACATAACTCATATGGCAAAAACCTGAGAAAAATCCAACCAGGAAGTGGGAAATCTGAGGTTTGTAGTTTTTCATCTCTTGGCCTATCAAATACAGTGTCTGTAGGGTCATTTTGCACTTCCTAATGCTTCCACTAGATGTCAACAGCCTTTAGAACTTTGTTTGATGCTTCTGCTGTGAGGTGAGGCCGAATGAGAGTGGAGTGAGTCAGAGGTCTGGCAGAGAGCCACAAGCTTGTGACACTTTCATGTGAAAGTTAACTCGCGTTCCATTGCTTTTTTACATACAAAGGAATTCTCCGGTTGGAACATTATTGAAGATTTATGATAAAAACATCCTAAAGATTGATTCTATACATTGTTTGACATGTTTCTACGAACTGTAGTATGACTTTTCGTCTGAACTTTTGCCTGGACCTGTCCGCGCGTCATGAATTAAGATTGTGTTCTGAACGCGCAAACCAAAAGGAGTTATTTGGACATAAATGATGGACTTTATGGAACAAATCAAATATTTATTGTGGAACTGGGATTCCTGGGAGTGCATTCTGATGAAGATCATCAAAGGTAAGTGAATATTTATAATGTTATTTCTGACTTCTGTTGACTCCAACATGGCGGACATCTTTTTGGGTTGTGTTGGTCTCTGAGCGCCGTACTCAGATGATTGCGTGGTTTTTCCGTAGTTAAAAAACATTCTGACACAGCGGTTGCATTAAGGAGAAGTATATCCTTAATTCTCTGAATAACACGTGTATCTTTTGTCAATGTTTATCTTGAGTATTTCTGTAAATTGATGTGGCTCTGTGCAAATTCACGGGATGTTTTGGAGGCAAAGCCAAATGTAAACGGAGGTTTTTGGATATAAATATGAACTTGATGGAACAAAACACACATGTATTGTGTAACATGTTGTCCCGGGAGTGTCATCTGATCAAGAATATCAAAGGATTGTGATTCATTTTATCTCTATTTCTGCTTTTTGTGACTCCTCTCTTTGGTTGGAAAATCGCTGTATGCTTTCTGTGACTAGTTACTGACCTAACATAATGATATGTTCTGCTTTCGCCGAAAAGCTTTTTTAAAATCGGACACTGTGGTTGGATTAACGAGGATTTTATCTTTAAAATGGTGTCTAATACTTGTATGTTTGAGAAATTTGAATTATGAGATTTCTGTTGATTGAATTTGGCGCCCTGCAATTTCATTGGCTGTTGGCGAGGGGAACCCTGTTCCTAGAGAGGTTATTTACGAAGCATTTGACAAATAAAATTGGATTTCATTTTGGGGATTTTTGATTCCTCGTGTCCTCTCCTCGCCTTCTACACAAAGCGCATTGGAGGAGAACATCCTCGGTTCATCCCTTCCTTCTCTTAGCTGAGCCCCCTACCTCAGTGCTCAGCCGGCCCCATGGGTGGACAGGAGACTCATCTATCTGGGGCTCGGAGAGGGAACAGCTGTTTGATTCTTATTTTGTCTGGGTGTAAATTATTCACAGCACATCCTCTCCATTTATCTCTGATGGTGACTGGATCTTCACTAGGTTTCTATCATGTGTGTGTGCTGTGTGCGCACACACTTCCACACACACTTCCACACGATAAGATCTGACTTGGCTCCATCTCAGAGACCCGTTCGGCGGGCGCTCTCAGGAATATTTATCATGACACCTTGGTGTGTTGGCTGCGGTCCGCAGCTGAAGCTTCATCAGATACCCAGAGGCTGGAGTAGGACCTCCTATGGGACGGTTAGACTGACTAGGAGTTTCAGCTTGCAGTCTGGAGTCTACAACACCTGCAGACGCCATCACGAGTGTGGCTTGGGGAGAATTGCTAGATGGCTGTTGGTTGCACGTACAGAAGTGCCATCAAATCAAATCATATCAAATCACAATTCATTTAAAGTGTATCTGAACATGTCTCAATAAACAATACTACAACAAAAGATCATCCAAATTCATTATAATTAAATAAAAATAAACAACGAAGATATCTAAATGAAGTGCCAGCAAAATGAAGTTTCCCTCTGAAACGTACTGTGGGACAAGCTTATGAAAAAAAGTGTTGCATCATGTCACTGCACAGCAGTCACATTGAAAATGAGACTCTCACTCCAGGCCCTGTCCAAGTTTAGAACCGGTCAGCCAGTCAGGGGGAGACTACGCATCACCATCAGGCTGCAGTTGTCATATACCATTGTCCATCATCATAAGAGAACCTCCTAACATCATCCTTTACCTGGTCATCCTGACTGTCTTCTTAACGAGCTAACATGTCAATCTGGAACTCCTGACTGTCTTCTTAACGAGCTCCCATGTCAATCTGCACATCCTGACTGTCTTCTTAACGAGCTACCATGTCAATCTGGAACTCCTGACTGTCTTCTTAACGAGCTCCCATGTCAATCTGCACATCCTGACTGTCTTCTTAACGAGCTACCATGTCAATCTGGAACTCCTGACTGTCTTCTTAATGAGCTACCATGTCAATCCGCACATCCTGACTGTCTTCTTAACGAGCTACCATGTCAATATGCACATCCTGACTGTCTTCTTAACGAGCTACCATGTCAATCTGGAACTCCTGACTGTCTTCTTAATGAGCTACCATGTCAATCTGCACATCCTGCCTGTCTTCTTAACGAGCTACCATGTCAATCTGGAACTCCTGACTGTCTTCTTAATGAGCTACCATGTCAATCTGCACATCCTGCCTGTCTTCTTAACGAGCTACCATGTCAATCTGGAACTCCTGACTGTCTTCTTAACGAGCTACCATGTCAATCTGCACATCCTGACAGTCTTCTTAACGAGCTACCATGTCAATCTGGAACTCCTGACAGTCTTCTTAATGAGTTACCATGTCAATCTGGAACTCCTGACTGTCTTCTTAACGAGCTACCATGTCAATCTGCACATCCTGACTGTCTTCTTAATGAGCTACCATGTCAATCTGGAACTCCTGACTGTCTTCTTAACGAGCTACCATGTCAATCTGCACATCCTGACTGTCTTCTTAACGAGCTACCATGTCAATCTGCACATCCTGACTGTCTTCTTAATGAGCTACCATGTCAATCTGCACATCCTGACTGTCTTCTTAACAATCTACCATGTCAATCTGCACATCCTGACTGTCTTCTTAATGAGCTACCATGTCAATCTGGAACTCCTGACTGTCTTCCTAACGAGCTACCATGTCAATCTGCACATCCTGACTGTCTTCTTAACAAGCTACCATGTCCATCTGGAACTCCTGACTGTCTTCTTAATGAGTTACCATGTCAATCTGCACATCCTGACGGTCTTCTTAACGAGCTATCATGTCAATCTGCACATCCTGACTGTCTTCTTAACGAGCTACCATGTCAATCTGCACATCCTGACTGTCTTCTTCACGAGCTACCATGTCAATCTGCACATCCTGACTGTCTTCTTAATGAGCTACCATGTCAATCTGGAACTCCTGACTGTCTTCTTAACGAGCTACCATGTCAATCTGCACATCCTGACTGTCTTCTTAATGAGCTACCATGTCAATCTGGAACTCCTGACTGTCTTCCTAACGAGCTACCATGTAAATCTGGAACTCCTGACTGTCTTCTTCACGAACTACCATGTCAATCTGGATTTCCTGACTGGCTTCTTAACAAGCTACCATGTCAATCTGCACATCCTGACGGTCTTCTTAACGAGCTACCATGTCAATCTGTACATCCTGACTGTCTTCTTAACGATCTACCATGTCAATCTGCACATCCTGACTGTCTTCTTAATGAGCTACCATGTCAATCTGGAACTCCTGACTGTCTTCCTAACGAGCTACCATGTCAATCTGCACATCCTGACTGTCTTCTTAACAAGCTACCATGTCCATCTGGAACTCCTGACTGTCTTCTTAATGAGTTACCATGTCAATCTGCACATCCTGACGGTCTTCTTAACGAGCTATCATGTCAATCTGCACATCCTGACTGTCTTCTTAACGAGCTACCATGTCAATCTGCACATCCTGACTGTCTTCTTCACGAGCTACCATGTCAATCTGCACATCCTGACTGTCTTCTTAATGAGCTACCATGTCAATCTGGAACTCCTGACTGTCTTCTTAACGAGCTACCATGTCAATCTGCACATCCTGACTGTCTTCTTAATGAGCTACCATGTCAATCTGGAACTCCTGACTGTCTTCCTAACGAGCTACCATGTAAATCTGGAACTCCTGACTGTCTTCTTCACGAACTACCATGTCAATCTGGAACTCCTGACTGTCTTCTTAACGAGCTACCATGTCAATCTGCACATCCTGACTGTCTTCTTCACGAGCTACCATGTCAATCTGCACATCCTGACTGTCTTCTTAACGAGCTACCATGTCAATCTGCACATCCTGACTGTCTTCTTAACGAGCTACCATGTCAATCTGTCTGGATGGAAATGCCGCCTGGCATAAGTAGAAGTGGAAGTGTATTTTCTGTTTTCTGAATGACCTGTGATTGGCTGGGGATGGGCTTTGCTTTATTTGCTGTTTGCTTTAGGGTATTACAGGTGATAAATTAGGTAAATTGGCAACCATGACTGATAATATGAATAGGATCAATTTGGGGATAGAATAGTGGAATAATGGAATGTTAATCCCTTTGATGTCGTTGATGAATGTCGTGCCCAGACATCCCAATATATACTTCCATAATTCCTAACACATTTCATAATAAGCAGTCAGGACAGGAGGCTTACTGTTCTGTATTGTGTGTTTAATTTAAAGGTTGGCTATTCGGGTGTGTGCGTGATGGTAGCGTGTGCGGTAATGCGTGTGTGTGTGCGTTGTGTGTGTGTACATGCATGTGTGTGTGTGTGCGTTGTGTGTGTGTACATGCATGTGTGTGTGTGTGTGTGTGTGTGGGTCTGTGTGTGTGTGAGGGAGGGAGAGAATACCCTTCACCACATGGCACTAAACCTTCATTACTATGAAGGGGGAAAGGTAATAAAAACACAAGAGGGTCCTTTAATGTCTCAATAGGTTCTCAACAGAGAGCGGAGAAAGAGCATTGATCCCACCACTTGGTCATGACATGCACTCTGAAATAAGAGCTGGCTAGGGCAAGAATAGACAATTTAAAGGGATATTTCTGGATTTGTGTCATGAATCCCATTATCTACTTCCCCAGAGTCAGATGAACTCGTGGATAGCATATTTATGTCTCTGCGTCCAGCTAGCATGCTAGCTGATTCCTAGGGTTGGAAGTCTTTGTGCTAGCTAAACACACACACACACACACACACACACACACACACACACACACACACACACACACACACACACACACACACACACACACACACACACACACACACACACACACACACACAATGCACCCACCTCCCCTGGGATGTTGATTAACACATTTCTATCCAGCTCCAGCTGCAGCTGCAGGTAAGAGTCAGGTCAAGGGTAAAGTCATAAACACAGGGAGTCTGAGGCTGTAGGCAGTAATCTAGCAGAATGTCTAATCCAAGCCTCGGAGCGTACCATTTCACTCAACCACATGCCAGAGCCTGCTATGAATTAGAATGCACATGCACTACACTCAAACGAGGTGCATCTTCAAAAGAGAGAAAGATATGCACATTTCTACTTCCAATAAGACTCATAATAGCACATTCCTTGGAAGAATATTCGATATATAACTGGAAAAAAAAATGTCAGAGACCTGCTTAATGTCAAGGACTAAAGACAGTTGCAGTACTGTAAATAGCAAATAGCTAGAAACAAAAAGGGGTGATGAGTGAATTTTGTTCAAAAGCTTTAAGCCTATAGTCTGTAAACAGACGAGAGAGAGGGGGAGAGGGAGAGAGATAGAGAGAGAGAGAGAGAGAGCAAAAGAGAGAGAGAGCAAGAGAGAGAGAGAGCGAGAGAGAGAGAGAGAGCAAGAGAGAGAGAGCAAGACAGAGAGAGAGAGAGAGAGAGAGAGACAGACTGCCTGACTGACTGACGAGGACTTTGTAGCAACACAGCTAATTACATAGGAACACTTCACTTCTGCAAGGTCATCAGGATCAAAAGGACAGGGGCCAGGGAGGGAGAGAGGGGGTTAGGAGGGAGAGCGGGGGGAGATGAGGAGTGAGAGGGAGAGAGGGAATAGACAGAGAGAGGTATAGAGGGAACAGAAAGCTTGGGAGAAGGAGAGGGGGAGGGGGAGAGAGTGAGAGAGAAATTTGTGAGAAGGAGAGAGGCAACACAAGAAGATACCTTGTACAAGAAGTGCCTTCTTTTCCACGTTTTGTTAAAATACAGCCTTATTCTAAAATGGATTAAATAAAAACAATCCACATCAATCTACACACAATACTCCATAATGACAAAGTGAAAACAAGTATTTAGAATTGAGCTCAGGTGTATTCTGCTTCCATTGATCATCCTTGAGATGTTTCTACAACTTGATTGTGAGTCCACCTGTGGTAAATTCAATTGATTGGACATGATTTGGAAAGGCACACATCTGTCTATATAATGTCCCACAGTTGACAGTGCATATCAGAGCAAAAATCAAGCCATGAGGTCGAAGGAATTGTCCGTAGAGCTCAGAGACAGGATTGTGTCGAGGCACAGATCTGGGGAAGGGTATCAAAAAATGTATGTAACATTGAAGGTCCCCAAGAATACACCAATACTCTTCCTAGAGCTGGCTGCCCGGCCAAACTGAGCAATCAGGGGAAAAGGACCTTTGTCAGGAAGGTGACAAAGAACCCGATGGTCACTCTGACAGAGCTCCAGAGGTCCCCTGTGGAGATTGGAGAACCCTCCAGAAAGACAACCATATCTGCAGCACTCCACCAATCAGGCCTTTGCGGTAGAGTGGCCAGACGGAAACCACTCCTCAGTAAAAGGCACATGACAGCCCACTTGGAGTTTTCCAAAATGCACCTAAAGACTCACAGACCATGAGAAACAATACTCTCTGGTCTGATGAAACCAAGATTTAACTCTTTGGCCTGAATGCCAAGCATCACGTCTGGAGGAAACCTGGCACCATCCCTACGGTGAAGCATGGTGGTGGCAGCATCATGATTTGGGAATGTTTTTCAGCAGCATGGACTGCGAGACTAGTCAGGTTCGATGGAAAGATGAACGGAGCAAAGTACAGAGAGATCCTTGATGAAAACCTACTCCAGAGCGCTCAGGACCTCAGACTGGGGCGAAGGTTCACCTTCCAACAGGACAGCAACCCTAAGCACACAGCCAAGACTCTGCAGGAGTGGCTTCTGAACAAGTCTCTTGAGAGACCTGAAAATAGCTGTGCAGCAATGCTCCCCATCCAACCTGAGAGAGCTTGAGAGGATCTGAAGTGAAGAATGGGAGAAACTCCCTAAATACAGGTCTGCCAAGCTTGTAGCGTAATCCCCAAGAAGACTCGAGGCTGTAATCGCTGCCAAAGATGCTTCAACAAAGTACTGAGTAAAGGGTCTGAATACCTCTGTAAATGTGATATTTCTGTTTTTTATTTATTTATACATTTGCAAAAATGTATTAAAACTTCTTCGGGATTGGTGTCCCTTCTATGGAATAGTTGAGCTAACATAGGCTAATGTGATTAGCATGAGGTTGTAAGTAACAAGAACATTTCCCAGGGCATAGACATATCTGATATTGGCAGAAAGCTTAAATTCTTCTTAATCTAACTGCACTGTCCAATTTACAGTAGCTATTACAGTGAAATAATACCATGCTATTGTTAGAGTAGAGTGGACAATTTTGAACACAAAAAGTTATTAAGAAATAAATTAGGCACATTCAGGCAGTCTTGACACAAAATTTTGAACAGAGATGCAATGGTTCATTGGATCAGTCTAAAACGTTGCACATACACTTCTGCCATCTAGTGGCCAAAATATAAATTGCATAAATTGGGCTGGAATAATATATTTTGGCCTTTCTCTTGCATTTCAAAGATGATTAACACCTGTTTATGCTTTGTCATTATGGGGTATCGTTTGTACATTGATGAGGGAAAAAAATGATTTCATCAATTTTAGAATAAGGCTGTAATGTAACAAAATGTGGAAAAAGTCAAGGGGTCTGAATACTTTCCGAAAGCACTGTTTATACAGTACCAGTCATATGTTTTTGACACACCTACTCATTAAAGGGATTTTCTTTATTTTTACAATTTTCTACATTGAAGAATAATAGTGAAGACATTAAAACTCCAAGTCTCCGACCACTACCTTGTATCCTTTTCCCTCTCGCTCTCATCCAACACTTCCCACACTGCCCCTACTCGGATGGTATCGCGCCGTCCCAACCTTCGCTCTCTCTCCCCCGCTACTCTTTCCTCTTCCATCCTTTCATCTCTTCCCTCTGCTCATACCTTCTCCAACCTTTCTCCTGACTCTGCCTCCTCAACCCTCCTCTCTTCCCTTTCTGCATCCTTTGACTCTCTATGTCCCCTATCCTCCAGGCCGGCTCGGTCCTCCCCTCCCGCTCCGTGGCTCGATGACTCATTGCGAGCTCACAGAACAGAGCTCCGGGCAGCCGAGCGGAAATGGAGGAAAACTCGCCTCCCTGCGGACCTGGCATCCTTTCACTCCCTCCTCTCTACATTTTCCTCCTCTGTCTCTGCTGCTAAAGCCACTTTCTACCACTCTAAATTCCAAGCATCTGCCTCTAACCCTAGCAAGCTCTTTGCCACCTTCTCCTCCCTTCTGAATCCTCCTCCCCTCCCCCCTCCTCCCTCTCTGCAGATGACTTTGTCAACCATTTTGAAAAGAAGGTCGACGACATCCGATCCTCGTTTGCTAAGTCAAACGACACCGCTGGTTCTGCTCACACTGCCCTACCCTGTGCTCTGACCTCTTTCTCCCCTCTCTCTCCAGATGAAATCTCGCTTCTTGTGACGGCCGGCCGCCCAACAACCTGCCCGCTCGACCCTATCCCCTCCTCTCTCCTCCAGACCATTTCCGGGGACCTTCTCCCTTACCTCACCTCGCTCATCAACTCATCCCTGACCGCTGGCTACGTCCCTTCCGTCTTCAAGAGAGCGAGAGTTGCACCCCTTCTGAAGAAACCTACACTCGATCCCTCCGATGTCAACAACTACAGACCAGTATCCCTTCTTTCTTTTCTCTCCAAAACTCTTGAACGTGCCGTCCTTGGCCAGCTCTCCCTCTATCTCTCTCAGAATGACCTTCTTGATCCAAATCAGTCAGGTTTCAAGACTAGTCATTCAACTGAGACTGCTCTTCTCTGCATCACGGAGGCGCTCCGCACTGCTAAAGCTAACTCTCTCCCTCTGCTCTCATCCTTCTAGACCTATCGGCTGCCTTCGATACTGTGAACCATCAGATCCTCCTCTCCACCCTCTCCGAGTTGGGCATCTCCGGCGCGGCCCACGCTTGGATTGCGTCCTACCTGACAGGTCGCTCCTACCAGGTGGCGTGGCGAGAATCTGTCTCCTCGCCACGCGCTCTCACCACTGGTGTCCCCCAGGGCTCTGTTCTAGGCCCTCTCCTATTCTCGCTATACACCAAGTCACTTGGCTCTGTCATAACCTCACATGGTCTCTCCTATCATTGCTATGCAGACGACACACAATTAATCTTCTCCTTTCCCCTTCTGATGACCAGGTGGCGAATCGCATCTCTGCATGTCTGGCAGACATATCAGTGTGGATGACGGATCACCACCTCAAGCTGAACCTCGGCAAGACGGAGCTGCTCTTCCTCCCGGGGAAGGACTGCCCGTTCCATGATCTCGCCATCACGGTTGACAACTCCATTGTGTCCTCCTCCCAGAGCGCTAAGAACCTTGGCGTGATCCTGGACAACACCCTGTCGTTCTCAACCAACATCATGGCGGTGGCCCGTTCCTGTAGGTTCATGCTCTACAACATCCGCAGAGTACGACCCTGCCTCACACAGGAAGCGGCGCAGGTCCTAATCCAGGCACTTGTCATCTCCCGTCTGGATTACTGCAACTCGCTGTTGGCTGGGCTCCCTGCCTGTGCCATTAAACCCCTACAACTCATCCAGAACGCCGCAGCCCGTCTGGTGTTCAACCTTCCCAAGTTCTCTCACGTCACCCCGCTCCTCCGCTCTCTCCACTGGCTTCCAGTTGAAGCTCGCATCCGCTACAAGACCATGGTGCTTGCCTACGGAGCTGTGAGGGGAACGGCACCGCAGTACCTCCAGGCTCTGATCAGGCCCTACACCCAAGCAAGGGCACTGCGTTCATCCACCTCTGGCCTGCTCGCCTCCCTACCATTGAGGAAGTACAGTTCCCGCTCAGCCCAGTCAAAACTGTTCGCTGCTCTGGCCCCCCAATGGTGGAACAAACTCCCTCACGACGCCAGGACAGCGGAGTCAATCACCACCTTCCGGAGACACCTGAAACCCCACCTCTTCAAGGAATACCTAGGATAGGATAAGTAATCCTTCTCACCCCCCCCCCCCTTAATGACTTAGATGCACTATTGTAAAGTGGCTGTTCCACTGGATGTCAGAAGGTGAATTCACCAATTTGTAAGTCGCTCTGGATAAGAGCGTCTGCTAAATGACTTAAATGTTAATGTTAAATGAAATAACACATATGGAATCATGTAGTAAATATAAACAGTTAAACAAATCAGGCTATATTTTATTTTTGAGATTCTTCAAAGTAGCCACCCTTTGCCACACTCTTGGCATTCTCTCAACCAGCTTCATGAGGAATACTTTCCAAGTCTTGAAGGAGTTCTCACATATGCTGAGTGTTTGCTGGCTGCTTTTCCTTCACTCTGTGGTCCAACTCACCCCAAAGCATCTCAATTGGGTTGAGGTTGGGTGATTGTGGAGGCCAGGTCATCTGATGCAGCACTCCATCAGTCTCCTTGGTCAAATATCCCTTACACAGCCTGGAAGTGTTTTTGGGTCATTTTCCTGTTGAATAAAAAGTGATAGTCCCACTAAGCGCAAACCAGGTGGGATGGCGTATCGCTGCAGAATGCTGTGGCAGCCATGCTAGTTAAGTGTGCCTTGAATTTTAAATAAATTGTTGACAGTGTCACCAGCAAAGCACCATCACACCATCACACCTCCTCCTCCATGCTTCACGGTGTGAACCACACATGTGGAGATCACCCATTCACCTACTCTGTGTCTCACGAAGACACAGGGGTTGGAACCAAAAATCTCAAATTTGGACTCATCTGACCAAATTACAGATTTCCACCGATCTAATGTCTATTGCTCTTGTTTCTTGACCCAAGCAAGTCTTTTCTTCTTATTGGTGTCCTTTAGTAGTGGCTTATTTTCAGCTTTTCGACCATGAAGACCTGATTCACGTAGTCTCCTCAGAACAGCTGATATTGAGATGTGTCTGTTGCTTGAACTCTTTGAAGCATTTATTTGGGTTGCAATTTCTGAGGCTGGTAACTATAATGAACTTATCCTCTGCAGCAGAGGTAAATTTTCCAGATTGACTGACCTTCATGTCTTAAAGTAATGATGGATTGTTGTTTCTTATTTTTTTACCTTTATTTAACAAGGCAAGTCAGTTAAGAACAAATACTTATTTTCAATGATGGCCTAGGAAAAGTGGGTTTACTGCATGTTCAGGGGCAGAACGACAGATTTGTACCTTGTCAGCTTGGGAATATGAACTTGCAACCTTCCGGTTACTCATCCAACGCTCTAACCACTAGGCTACCCTGCCGCCCTGCTTTCTCTTTGCTTATTGGAGCTGTTCTTGCCATAATATGGTCTTGGTCTTTTACCAAATAGGTCTATCTTCTGTATACCACCCCTACTTTGTCACGACACAACTGATTGGCTCAAACGCATTAAGAAGGAAAGAAATTCAACACATTTACTTTTAAGAGAGAACACCTGTTAATTGAAATGCATTCCCAGGTGACTACACCATGAAGCTGGTTGACAGAATGCCAAGAGTGTGCAAAGCTGTCAACAAGGCAAAGGGTGGCTATTTGCTAAGTCTTAAATATCAAATATATTGGATTTGTTTAACACTTTTCTGGTTACTACATGACTCCATACGTGTTATTTCATAGGTTTGATATCTTCACTATTATTCTGCAATGTAGAAAATAGTAAAAATAAAGAAAAACGATTGAATGAGTAGGTGTTCTAATACTTTTGACCAGTAGTGTAAAGAGGGAGAGAGAGAACGAGAGGGAGTAAGCAAGAGAGAGTGAGAGAGAAAGACAGAGAGAGAGAATCTCAGAGAACCAGAGACCTCAATCCCAAATGACATGTCCCTTTTTCTCACCCAGCGTGCGTCTATACACCAGACACCTTGCTATCCCCCTAGCAGTTCACCACCTCATTCCAGTTCCATTCTCCTGCCATACAATGACACCTAATAACAGACCAGGGTCCAAACAAAAGACCCTGAAAGACTCCACTCTCCATTCCGCCAAGCCACCAACAAAGATAAATCACAAATCAGCATGTTGGTTTCGTCATTACAGAACAACCACTAAACACTGACAGCGCCACATCAGAATGTCACGCTCCTCCTTTTTCTTCCTAGGAAGCTCGGGAGCTAGCAGTCTTCTGTTGATTCACATGGGAATCTGTTTGGCTAGATACTATGGCTTTTATCAGGGCTTTTATGTTCTGTCTGCAGAATGAGGTTAGGTCCTGTTTTGTTCCATATGCACATGCAATCAGAACTGGGTTTAAATACTATTTGAAATCATTTTAAATTACTTTAGCTGGGCTTGATTGAGCTTGTCCAGCGTGAATTAACCAATATAATTCAAACCCCGACCATGCGGCGCTCCAGGCAGGCAAAAAAGCAGATAAAAGTATTTGAAATTATTTGAAATATTTTTTGAACCCAGGTCTGATGCACATGCACTCAACCAGGCAGAATTAATCCTCTTTACATGGCAGCTGGAGGTTCAGACAGCTGTTCAGGAATTAAGATCTAATCACAATGTGGCGTTGTTGCGGTTGAATCTCTGGAAGCCAATCACTTTCCACCATCACAAGTGGAATTCACGAGGTAGAAAGAACAAACGACTTCAGGAAAAATTACATGTTATTATTTTGTGGAATGATAGCATCTTAACCCATTGTGCAACTATTGAGCGATGAATAGCTTGACAACTTGAAGGCAAATATTATTATTGTTTTAACACGTGTATTACGCGAATGGACGTTTATTTTCAGTATCTAGGTTTCCATTCATTTGGCAAAACAGATTTTCATGTGGATATTATATAATCCACATGAAGCAAATAAATGCATTTTCCCTCCAGTGGTGTTTCCATCAAACTGACTTGTTGCAGAAAGAAATGTGTGCGTGATGACATAATGTGCACAAAATATAATTTTTCGCTTAAATTTTCATGTAATGAATAAAAAATGTAAGTTCAATGTGTTTCCAATGCATATTCAACTCTATCGATCTCTTTGTCACAAAAACTGTTGCGTTAAATAGCAAATGTACCTACTCTGGTCTAGACACATGACCTATTGCCAACAATTCGCAAATAAACCTACAGTGCGTGTAGGCTGTGAGGGTAGGTTAGTCTACATGATGAGATTATTCTGGACAAGAGCGAGAATATTTGTATTTGTCAAATGGCAGTCAAGCATCACCAGAATAAGACGTTCAACATTTATTGGAAAGGAGCATCAATCTCACAGCGTGCTCTTTCAGCACACTGTGAAGTTCATAATAATGTATTTCATCTGTAGGCTAATAAACTGCATGGCTTCCCGAGTCCTAGTGGGAAGATTACACACTATATAGTCATGTGACATCGATATGATGGTTATTATTTCAGGCGTCTCCGCCGCCATTTCTCGCATAATACATTTGACCAACAACAAAAAGACCATGTCAAATGAACAAATTATCTGCAGGAACGTATACAATTGTACCAAAACTTCCTGTTTCCATCACAGCTGTCATAAAAAAATAATAATGCAGTATTTACTCGCATGACAACTGTGGATGGAAATATGGTTACTGACTGTGTTGCGATTGGTAAAAGTAATCCATTTCAGATAACGTTGCTTAGTACAATGTAAAACACTTTTTTATCCATATTTCCATTAAAAACAAAAAACTGTTTTAAGTGAGAAGTACGCATTGGTTTGAACCCGAAAAATAAAGTAAATTCACATGAGCAACAAAATGCCTACTTCACCCATGCTCTACCAAGGTTTTCTAGCACAGCTTTGACCTACTACAGTAGCTATGTTGGTCTATTGTACTTCCAATAAATTGTAGGGGTTGATAAGGATTCAAACCTTCTCAAGCAGCCAAATTCATACTTTTCAGAGGGATAAAGGACTTTACAGTGTCATCGTATTAAAAATAATGTACACTGAGTGTACAAAACATTAAGAACACCTTCCTAACATTGAGTTGGCTGGATTTCCTTTAGGTGGTGGACCATTGTTGATACACATGATAAACCCAGCAGCATTTACAGTTCTTGCCACAAACCGGTGCACTTTGCACCTACTACCAAACCCTGTTTAAAGGCAGTTAAATCTTTTGTCTTGCCCATTCATCATTTGAATGCCGCAAATACACAATCCATGTCTCAATTATTTCAAGGCTTATAAATTGTTCTTTAACCTGTCATGTGAATTTAATTTCTTCCTTCTTTAGACCAATGACTACTTCGCGCTTAAAACATAGTTTTTTTATAAGTGTTTTTTTACACCAGAAGGTGATTATTCATTATTATACAACATTATAATACAGCATTACACAGTAATACAAGTAAAGTAGAAGTACACAATAATGACAATGGCAACATAAATCATGTAGTTGTTAGTATTTATTTAATATTAACAGTTGCTTTTCCAGAGGGAAGTGAAAAACTAGTAACCCGTTTAAGCAAATCAAATCAAATCAAATGTATTTATACAGTGCCTTGCGAAAGTATTCGGCCCCCTTGAACATAAAGATATAAAACTGTATTTTTTTGTGAAGAATCAACAACAAGTGGGACATAATCATAATCTTAAGACAATCGCGCAAGCTCCTGGAAAATACGAAAATAATCAACATGTACATTAACTATTTACATGAAAATGTACTTTAAAGTGTACTGAAGAAAGACCAAGTACTACAATACCTGGAAACAATAGTGAGTTATTACAAAATATAAACTGTACAATCAAGTGTACATACATCAGATATAGTTAACTTTGTACATACAATTCAAGGATGGCCACAATTGCTCTTGAAGGTTATGCAACCTTTCTTGTTCGAGCCCAGTTCTTCCACAACTGATTCTGCTATTCAAGGTATTTATGAACAGCTGAGGTCTTGATAAACAGTTGAAGTCTTGATGAACAGCTGAGTAGTAGAATCAGGTGTATTAGCAACTGGGGAATTTAATAAATTTTAGAATAAGGCTGTAATGAAACAAAATGTGGAAAACATCAAGGGGTCTGAATATTTTCCAAAGGCATTGGTCAAGCGGTACCAGAGCACATTAAATAGGTGGTTTAAATCCTTCAGCAACAAATGTTCTTAGTAATGCTGTACACAGCGCTCCAACACCAGTCAAAGAGCACACATTCCCACATGTATAAATGGTAGCATACATATGAAAACAGATGGAACAGAACATACATAATTGCTACTGATAGTGTGCAATGTATTGTGTGTATATGAATAAGCATATGTTTTTTTGTCAGCTCCACGTGGGTCAGCTTGACAAATTTCTTAGTTTCTCAAATGGCAGAATGTGGCTCGTAGAGATGGTCCGGCGCTCAGTCAATTAGCTGGTGTACGCATATGTTTATCCACTCAATACTCCACCCTGCCACCTGTTGAAGCGAGGCGTTCCCCTCAGGGAACCCCCCCCCCCGTTCAGCTGAAACGGTGGTGCAGGGAATGCAAAAATATTCTTAGAAATATTTAACCTCCACACATTAACAAGTCCAATAGCTCAAATGAAAGATAAACACCTTGTTCATCTACCCAGTGTGTCAGATTTTTTAAATGTTTTACGACGAAAACATAGCACATATTTATGTTAGACCACCACCAAAACAAAGACATACTGCAGCCATTTTGTACCACAAATGATAAAATGACAAAAAGCAGGATTAAAAAAAAAAATTCACTAACCTCTTGAAAACCTTCATCAGATGACAGTCATATGACATGTTACACAGTACATTTATGTTTTGTTCGATAATATGCACTTTATATCCATAAATCTCAGTTTACATTGACGCCATGTTCAGAAAATTCTCCAAAATGTCATGGAGAAAATTACAACATAAATATTCCCTTACCTTTGATGGTCTTCGATCAGAATGTAGTGGAAGGAGTCCTACTTCAACAATAAATTGTTTCATAATGTTCAATTCTAGTGTCCATGTAGTAGCATCTGCTAACACTTTCAGCTCAAATGCCCAAAAAAAGACTTCTGGTCCAGAATAATTGTGCATCAACACTTCCAAATTATATATTACAGGTCGACAAAACTGGTCAAACTAAGTGCAGAATCAATCTTCAGGATGTTATAATCATACAGATCGAATATCATTCCAACCGGGACATGTTCATCTGAGTTTGATTGGAATAAAGGAAGCACTCTTTCCCAAGCGCGCCTTCACGGACATGAAAATCTTCGCGACACTTACAACTTTTCATCCCATTAGGTCAAAGTTCACAGCATATGCTCGATTACACTTTCTACTGAATGAGGACATCTAGTGGAAGACATAGGAAGTGATTCCAGATCCATAACCTTTTGGGAAGGGAGGGGGCGATGACGTCAAATTTGCCCAACTTTCAGGATTCCAAAACTGGTTTGGAAGATTGCCTGCCCTGTGAGTTCTGTTATACTCACAGACAAAATTCAAACGGTTTTAGAAGCTTCAGAGTGTTTTCTATCCAATAATAATAATACTATTTAGGACAGATTTTGATGCAGTTCACTATGGGCACGCAATTCATCCAAAGGGGAAATACTGCCCCCTATCCTGAAGAAGTTTTTAAGCAGTGTGTCCCTGGGGATGTACTGTAGGGATGGCTTGCATCTGACCGATGAGGACAACGACTTCTTCCTTGAGAGTTTGAGAGTTGGTCTCTCCACTCTCCACTCAACAATTCCTGACGAAACAAAAGGCTCCCTTATAAGATACCTATATAATTAAAATAAGCTGTGCGTCTGTGTGTTTGTCGGGAAAGGGAGGGGGTGTCAAAAGCTATACACTAAAGATAATGGTCAATATAGCCCCTCCGGTAGGCAAACCCAGGACCTTCAAATTCCAGGGCGATGACACTAACCTTTACGCTCCAAACTGTGTTCTAGATGCGTCAACTTGACACTCTTTAAACTTTAAAAGGATAGTATGGTGATGACAGAACTTGTTTGTTCTGAATTTTATTTGTTTTTCAATCTCTCAGTGCTGATTGAACGTGTATTTCTCTTGTTTAGGAAAAAAAGAAGTGTAAAACAGTTTCATTTTATCACATCGCTGACCAAGTTAGCAAGCATGGCGTTTTCTTTTGACTGTGCACAGATCACACAAGCCAGCAATGATCATTATGATGTTGTTTTACCTGGATGCTAGGTGTGTAACTGGCGCCCCTGCTACTTTTAACTTGTGGATAGTTACTTCAGGTTTTCGGGAACACGTTAAAAAGTAACTTGACGCTGTGTTGCTCAGTCAGAGCACATTTGGATTATAATGACAAGAAGAACATGTAATTGACAGAGGAGGGGGTGTGCTGAATTACTGCATAAGGTAAGGGCTAGAATTTGCTCTGGAACTAATAACAGTGTGTACCCAGAGTTCGGTGTGTCTAACTGGCTATAAGGACATTCACTAGCTTATTTGTTTATGCTCTTATTATATGCAAGTGTTCAGGTCAGCAGTTGACACAGATGACGTCAGCCATATGAAAAACCTTCAGTAGCAAAATATACCTGCAGTGCCTTGCAAAAGTATTCATCCCCCTTGGCGTTTTTCCTATTTTGTTGCATTACAACCTGTAATTTAAATTGATTTTTATTTGGATTTCATGTAATGGACATACACAAAATAGTCCAAATTGATGAAGTAAAATGAAAAAAATATATTGTTTGAAAAATAAAAAATAAACGGAAAAGTGGTGCGTGCATATGTATTCACCCCCTTTACTATAAAGCCCCTATATAAGATATGGTGCAACCAATTGCCTACAGATCACATAATTAGTGAAATAAAGTCCACCTGTGTGCAATCTGTGTTACATGATCTCAGTATATATACACCTGATCTGAAAGGCCCCAGAGTCTGCAACACCTCTAAGCAAGGGGCACCACCAAGCAAGTGGCACCATGAAGACCAAGGAGCTCTCCAAACAGATCAGGGACAAAGTTCTGATGAAGTACAGATCAGGGTTGGGTTATAAAAAAATATATCATTAACTTTGAACATCCCATGGAACACTATTAAATACATTATTAAAAAATGGAAAGAATATGGCACCACAACAAACTTGCCAAGAGAGGGCCGCCCACCAAAACTCACAGACCAAGCAAGGAGGGCATTAATCAGAGGCAACAAAGAGACAAAAGATAACCCTGAAGGAGCTGCAAAGCTCCACAGCAGAGATTGGAGTATCTGTCCATAGGACCACTTCAAGCCGTACACTCCACGGCTTTACGGAAGAGTGGCCAGAAAAAAGCCATTGCTTAAATAAAAAATAAGTAAACACGTTTGGTGTTCGCCAAAAGGCAGGAGGGAGACTCCCCAAACATATGGAAGAAGGTACTCTGGTGATGAGATGAGACCATCAAGGAAAATGCTATGTCTGGCGCAAACCCAACTCCTATCATCACCTCGAGAACACCAACCCCACAGTGAAGCATGGTGGTGGCAGCATCATGCTGTGGGGATGTTTTTCATCGGCAGGGACTTGGAAACTGATCAGAATTGAAGGAATGATGGATGGTGCTAAATACAGGGAAATTCTTGAGGGAAACCTGTTTCAGTCTTCCAGAGATTTGAGACTGGGATGAAGGTTCACCTTCCAGCAGGACAATGACCCTAAGCATACTGCAAAAGCAACACCCGAGTGGTTTAAGGGGAAACATTTAAATGTATTGGAATGGCCTAGTCAAAGACCAGATCTCAATCCAAATGAGGATCTGTGGTATGACTTAAAGATTGCTGTACATCAGCGGAACCCATCCAACTTGAAGGAGATGGAGCAGTTTTGCAAAGATCCCAGTGGCTAGGCCCAAAGAGACTTGCAGCTGTAATTGCTGCAAAAGGTGGCTCTACATAGTATTGACTTTGAGGGGGTGAATAGTAATGTACGCTCAAGTTTTTTTTTGTTGTCTTATTTCTTGTTTGTTTCACAATAAAAAAATGTTTTGCATCTTCAAAGTGGAAGGCATGTTGTGTAAATCAAATGATATAAACCCCCCAAAACTCAATTTTAATTCCAGGTTGTAAGGCAACAAAATAGGAAAAATGACAAGGGAGTTGAATACTTTTGAACGCCACTGTATCTAGCTAACTAGCTAGCTTCTTATTGCTTCGCATCCAATTGGTGTTAGTTAGCTAGCTACAGCTGCTAGCCTTCTACTAGCTAGCTGCTACTGTTGTGCAGCAATCAAGTTGCAACTTGTTTTAGGATTCTGAGATTCGTCTGATAAGAAACAGACCAGCTACGACCACGAATACATTGTTTTTATTGGGCAGAAATGTACACATGAGAGTGGGAAATTTTGAATTTATTCAAAACTGTCGCACCTACAAACATATTCAATCCAAATGGATCTAAGTCTAATGTTCACCTTATGGATATTGTACCCTCTTTTTAATCCAATGTTTAGAATCTGAGCTAGGTCTGGGAAATAATTGTCTGCAGACCCTGATGCTAAAGACCCTGTCAAATATCTGGCATAGTGGTTTTCGGTAACAACCAGAAGGATCATGTTGAGATGTGGGGAGTGTACTGTGTACATCCAATCAAGTTGATTTGCAAATTTTCATTGACATTGGTGTCATATAGGTATTATGGTAGGAAGATTTTAATTTAACATTGAGCTTCAACCAATGCATACCAACCAACGTGACTATAATTGTTCGATACAGACATTCCAGCTATGTCCTGCCCTGTGTTGTGTTCATTAGTTCACATTGTAGCAAATGAAAGTGAGCATTTGTTATTGGGCCAGTTATTGGACAAGTTACATTTCACTGCATTCTGGACCAGTTTCTTCTTGCAAACTGAACATGACCAAACTGAACACGACCAAGATGTCTCCTTAATCAAACTCTGACTAGGAAGACAAATGGCTGTGAATGGGGCAGCCTAATGTAAAAGTGTGTGGAGTATGGCGGAGAGGGGAAGATAAGCGGTGGGCAGCCATTTCACTCTGCCTGTGGCGGGAAGCAGAGCCCCTAAATCACCTGTTATCTTCTGCAGGCTGCAGACTGCAGCAACACACTAATGGTCATCACCACAGCAAGGTGGAAACCTGGGAGGAGGGACAGGGCGCGAGGGGAGAGAGGGGGTGGAGCGGGAGAGGGGGTGAGTGGGAGAGGGGAGAGAGGGAGGATGAGGGGACATCTTTAAACGCAGGACACATAATGGTTAGCGCTATTGGTTTAACATGAAAACTCACTGTGGTATCAATGTAGTCAAGTTAAGTTAATATACAGTACTGTCACCACAACTGCTACGGAGATCTACTGTATACACATGAACTCTGTGACATCACAGTCTTCTATTTCTATTACTACAAACAGATGTACTCTATGATATCACAATACTCTGTTTTTATGACTTCATCACATGAGCTCTGTGACATCACAATGCTCTGCTTCTATGACCACAAGCACATGAACAATGCTTCTATGTACAATGGGGCAGGAGGAGTTGGCTGCCGTTTTACGGGCTCCAAACCAATTGTGCTATTGTGTGTGTTTTTTCACATTATTTGTAACATATTTTGTACATATATTGTACATTTTATACATTTTGTACATTGTTTCTGTCACCATCTCTTATGCCCGAAAAGAGCTTCTGGATATCAAGACAGTGATTACTCACCTCATACTGGACAAAGATTTTTCTTTAACGAGCAGGATGTGAAGGATTCACTTCAGACACCCGACAAGGCTCAAATCCCCGTCATTTGCATGAGAGACAAAGATATAGGGGGCCTTGTAAGGATCTTGACGGCGAGTGTGTAATCTGCCTCTACCATCAGTCCTATTAGCCAATGTACAATCATTGGATAACGATCACGAATATCCTACCAACGGAACATTGAAAATATCTTATGTTTCACTGAGTCGTGGCTGAACGACGACGTGGATAACATACAGCTGGCGGGTTTAACGCTGCATCGGCAAGATAGAACAGCTGCCTCCGGTAATACAAAGGGTGACAGTCTGTGTATATTTGGAAACAGCAACTGGTGCAGGAAATCTAATATTAAGGAAGTCTCAAGGTTTTGTTCGCCTGAGGTAGAGTACAATGTTGACCCTACTATCTACCAAGATTTTTCATCGATATTTTTCACAGCAGTCTATTTACCACCACAAACTGATGATAGCACTAAGACCACACTCAATGAGCTGTACACGGCCATAAGCAAACAGGAAATGATCATCCAGAGGCGGCACTCCTAGTGGCCGGGGACTTTAATGCAGGGAAACTTTTTACCTAATTTCTACCAGCATCTTAAATGTGCAACCAGAGGGGGGAAAAACTAGACCACCTTTACTCCACATGCAGAGAGGCGTACATTTGGCAAATCTGACCATAATATTATCCTACTGATTCCACATACAAGCAACAACTAAAGCAGGAACCATCAGTGACTCGGTCAATAAAGAAGTGGTCAGATGACGTAGATGCTAAGCTACAGTACAGGACTGTTTTGCTAGCACAGACTGGAATATGTTCCAGGATTCTTCCGATGGCATTGAGGAATACACTACACCAGTCACTGGCTTAATCAATAAGTGCATTGAATACGTCGTCCCCTCAGTGACTGTACGTACATACCCAAACCAGAAGCCATGGATAATAGGCAACATCCGCACTGAGCTAAAGGGTAGAGCTGCCGCTTTCAAGGAACGGGACTCTAACCGGGACGCTTATAAGAAATCCTGCTATGCCCTCTGACAAACCATCAAACAGGCAAGGCGTCAATACAGGACTAAGATTGAATCATACTGCACCCGCTCCAATGCTCGTCCGATGTGGCAGGGCTTGCAAACTATTACAGACTACAAAGGGAAGCCCAGCCGCGAGCTGCCCAGTGACACGAGCGTACCAGACGAGCTAAATGACTTCTATGCTCGCTTTGAGGCAAGCAACACTGAAGCATGCATGAGAGTATCAGCTATTCCGGACGACTGTGTGATCACGCTCTCCGTAGCTGATGTGAGTAAGAATTTTAACCTTTCTAGCGCAGGCGTTCCGCTAGTGGCACCCCTCGACAACATTCAGCTGAAAAGGCAGTGTGCGAAATTCAAACATATTTTTTTAGAAATATGTAACTTTTACACATGAACAAGTCCAATACAGCAAATGAAAGATAAACTTCTTGTTAATCTACCCATCGTGTCTGCTTTCAAAAATGCTTTACAGCGAAAGCACGACATATGATTATGTTAGATCACCGCCAAGTCAAAAAAACACACAGCCATTTTTCCAGACAAAGATAGGAGTCACAAAAAGCAGAAATATAAATATAAATAAATGAATGAATATAAATGAATATAAATGAATCACTAACATTTGATGATCTTCATCAGATGACACTCATATACATCATGTTTCACAATACATGTATGTTTTGTTCGATAATGTGCATATTCATATCCAAAAATGTCAGTTTACATTGGCGCGTTATGTGCTGTAATGTTTTGATCCCAAAACATCCGGTGATTTTGCAGAAATACTCATAATAAACATTGATAAAAGATACAAGTGTTATTTACAGAATTAAAGATAGACTTCTCCTTAACTTCTTCGATATAGGGGGCGCTCTTTTAATTTTTGGATAGAAAAACGTTCCCGCTTTAAACAAGATATTTTGTCACGAAAGGATGCTCGACTATGCATATAATTGACAGCTTTGGAAAGAAAACACTCTGACGTTTCCAAAACTACAAAGATATTGTCTGTTAGTGCCACAGAACTAATGCTACAGGCGAAACCAAGATGAAATTTCATTCAGGAAATGTCCCAGATTTTGAATGCGCTGTGTTCCAATGTCTCCTTATATGGCTGTGAATGCGCCAGGAATGAGCCTACACTTTCTGTCATTTCCCCAAGGTGTCTGCAGCATTGTGACGTATTTGTAGGCATATCATTGGAAGATTGACCATAAGAGACGACATTTACCAGGTGTCCGCTTGGTGTCCTCCGTCGAAATTATTGCGCAATCTCCAGCTGCGTCCACTTTTCCATTTGGTTCAGAGGAGAAAGGCAACTGCCACAAATGATTTATCATCTAATAGATATGTGAAAAACACCTTGAGGATTGATTCTAAACAACATTTGCCATGTTTCTGTCGATATTATGGAGTTAATTTGGAAAAAAGTTTGGCGTTGTTATGACGGAATTTCGTTTTTTTTCTTAGCCAAACGTGATGAACAAAACGGAGCAATTTCTCCTACACAAATAATCTTTTTGGAAAAACTGAACATTTGCTATCTAACTGAGAGTCTCCTCATTGAAAACATCCGAAGTTCTTCAAAGGTAAATTATTTTATTTGAATGCTTTTCTTGTTTTTGTGAAAATGTTGCCTGCTGAATGCTAGGCTCAATGCTATGCTAGCTATCAATACTCTTACACAAATGCTTGTGTAGCTATGGTTGAAAAGCATATTTTGAAAATCTGAGATGACAGTGTTGTTAACAAAAGGCTAAGCTTGTGAGCCAATATATTTATTTCATTTCATTTGCGATTTTCATGAATAGTTAACGTTACGTTATGCTAATGAGCTTGAGGCTATGATTACGCTCCCGGATACGGGATTGCTCGACGCTAGAGGTTAATGCTTCCGCTGTGTCATATTTCAAAAAAACTTTACGGGAAAAGCATAATCTGAGAACCAGCCAGAGAAATATCCGCCATTTTGGAGTCAACAGAAGTTAGAAATAACATTATAAATATTCACTTACCTTTGATGATCTTCATCAGAAGGCACTCCCAGGAATCCCAGTTCCACAATAAATGACTGATTTGTTCCATAAAGTCCATCATTTATGTCCAAATAGCCACTTGTTGTTAGCGTGTTCAGCCCAGTAATCCATCTTCATGAGGCGCAAGCACTTTGTCCAGACAAAAACTCGAAAAGTTATTTTACATGTCGTAGAAACAAGTCAAATGATGTACGGAATCAATCTTTAGGATGTTTTTAACCTCTTGAAACTCCCCATCCCGGATCCGGGATTGTGACTAAGCCTCAGGCTCATTAGCATAACGCAACGTTAACGATTTCTGAAAATCGCAAATAAAATTAAAATAATGCGTTTGCTCTCAAGCTTAGCCTTTTCTTAACAACACTGTCATCTCAGATTTTCAAAATATGCTTTTGAACCATAGAAATGGACTAATTTGTGTAAGAGTATGCAAAGCTAGCATAGCATTTTGTGTAGCATGTAGCACACAACATTTTCACAAAAGCCAGATAACCAAATAAATAAAATCATTTACCTTTGAAGAGCTTCTGATGTTTTCAATGAGGAGACTCCCAGCCACATACCAGATGCGCAGTGTTTCCTGAAAGCGTCTGTGTGTAGGAGAAATCGTTCCGTTTTCTACATTGCGCCTGGCTACCGAAACGAACCGAAAATGCAGTCACCTACAACGTGAAACTTTTTCCGGATTAACTACATAATATCGACCGAAACATGGCAAACGTTGTTTGGAATCAATCCTCAAGGTGTTTTTTCACATATCTCTTCATTGACATGCAGTTCGTGGAAGCTTGCTTCCTCTCTGTGTCCCATGGAAAAATACTGGCAGGTGACTTTTGCGCACCAATTTCGGCGCAGGACACCGGGCGGACACGTGGTAAATGTGGTCTCTTATGGTCAATCTTCCAATGATCTGCCTACAAATACGTCACAATGCTGCAGACACCTTGGGGAAACGACAGAAAGGGCAGACTCATTCCTCTTGCGTTCACAGCCATATAAGGAGATCATGAAAGACAGAGCCTCAAAAATCCTTGTCATTTCCTGGATGCCATGTCATCTTGGTTTTGCCTGAAGCTCACGTTAAAGGGCACGCACAGAGAAGATATTTGTATTTCTGGACACGTCAGAGTGTTTTCTTTCGAACAGTAGCAATTATATGCATAGTCGAGCATCTTTTTGTGACAAAATATCTTGTTTAAAACGGGAACGTTTTTCTTCCAAAAATGAAATAGCGCCACCATAGGTGTAAGAGGTTAACATAAAACATCAATAAGCTTCCAACCGGAGAATTCCTATGTCTGAAGAAAAGCACTGGAACGAGAGCTAACACTGTTGGGTGCGCGCGTCACGAGCCTGAGACACTCTGCCAGACCACTGACTCAAACAGGTCTCATGAGCCCCTCCTTTATAGTAGAATCCTCAAACCAGTTTCTAAAAACGGTTGACATTCAAGCCTTAGGAAGTGCAACCTGACTCCATAGACACTGTGTATTCGGTAGACCAAGCTTTGAAAAACTACAAACCTCAGATTGGATTTTTCTCAGGTTTTCGCCTGCCATATGAGTTCTGTTATACTCACAGACATCATTCAAACAGAGTGTTTTCTAACCAATACTACTAATAATATGCATATATTAGCATCTGGGACAGAGTCGGAGGCAGTTAACTCTAGGCACGGTATTCATACAAAAGTGAAAATGCTGCGCCCTATCCCAAAAAGGTTAAACAGGTTAACATTAAGAAGGCCGCAGGGCCAGATGGATTCCCAGGATGTGTACTCTGAGCTGACCAACTGGCAAGTGTCTTCACTGACATTTGCAACCTGTCCCTGTCCGAGTCTGTAATACCAACATGTTTCAAGCAGACCACCATAATCCCTCTGCAAAAGAACACTAAGGTAACCTGCCTAAATGACTACCGACCCGTAGCAATCAAGTCTGTTGCCATGAAGTACTTTGAAGGGCTGTTCATGGCTCACATCAACACCATTTTCCCATAAACCCTGGACCCACTCCAATTTGCATACCAACGCAACAGATCCACAGATGAAGCCATCTCTATTGCACTCCACACTGCCCTTTCCCACCTGGACAAAAGGAACACCTACGTGAGAATGCTATTTATTGAAAACAGCTCAGCATTCAACAACACTATAGTGCCCTCAAAGCTCATCACTAAGCTAAGGACCCTGGGACTAAACACCTCCCTCTGCAACTGGATCCTAGAAATCGTGAAGGGCCGCCCCGAAGTGGTAAGGGTAGTTAACAACACATATGCCACGCTGATCCTCAACATGGGGGCCCCTCAAGGGTGTGTGCTCAGTCCCCTCCTGTACTCTCTGTTCACCCATGACTGCATGCCCAGGCATGACTCCAACACCATCATTAAGTGAGCCAATGACACAACAGTGGTAGGCCTGATCACCGACAACGATGAGACAGCCTATAGGGAGAAGATCAGAGACCCGGCCGTGTGGAGACAGGATACCAACCTCTCCCTCAACTTGATCAAGACTGAGGAGATGATTGTGGACTACAGGAAAAGGAGGACTGAGCAGGCCCCCATTAACATCAACCTGGCTGTAGTGGAACAGGTTGAGATTTTCAAGTTTCTTTGGTGTCCACATCATCAACAAACTATCATGGTCCTAACACGCCAAGACAGTCATGAAGAGGGCACGACAAAGCCTATTCCCCCTCAGGAGACTGAAAAGATTTGCCATGGGTCCTCTGATCCTCAAAAAGATCTACAGCTGCACCATCTAGAGCATGGTTGCATCACATGGCAAATGCTTGGCCTCAGACCGCAAGGCACAGAGGGTAGTCAGAGGGTAGTCAGAGGGTAGTCGGTACGGCCCAGTACATCACTGGGGCCAAGCTTCCTACCATCCAGCACCTCTATACCAGGCGGTGTCAGATGAAGGCCCTAAACATTTTCAAAGACTCTAGTCATAGTCTGTTCTCTCTGCTACCGCACAGGTCAAGTGGTACCGGAGCACCTTAGTCTAGTTCCAAAATGCTTCTTAACAGCTGCTAACCCCAAGACATGAGACTCCTGAACAGCTAATCAAATGCTGGCTAACCAGACTATTTTCATATACCCCTCTTGAGCCACCGTAGCAACAACATACCCAGTAACACTTCCTCAAAATAGTCCGAATTCATCTAAGATAAATCAAGAAATCTTTCGTTAATTTAGAAGATTTAGCAGAGGAAGTCTTAGTCGCGCAATTTTACATTTAACTAAGGATAGTACTGTTGACCAGACAAAGGGCCGCAGACTTTGGCTACGGAACTTCGACTTGCCTCAAGAAAAAGGGCAACACCACACAAGCTGAACTTCAGACAAAAGAGACTGACAACACCCAATGCATTTGCCCTGTGGAAAAACCCCTCTCTCTGTGTTTCACTCACTAAACCCATCTAAGACTGAGACCTGTTATGGAGGTTTATAGCATGGGTGAATCATATTCATATATCATACCCAAGAGTAAACGTTAAAAAAACATCTCTGGGTGCACCTTACAAGACAATAACCACGTGTTCTCTCTGAGAGTTACAATAGTTTAAACAATTAGTCCACAAGTAAATAGAGAGGAGAATAGGCCAGTTAAAAACCTGAATGCACTCCCACCCGGGGACCGCTGGCCAATTAACAGAATAATTAACTGAACTAACTTCTTAAATAACTGCTGTAGAGTGCGGCAACAGCGTCGCGTTTGTTTTAATTAAACTGCCCTCCACTTAGCTAGTGCATTTAGAAAGCCCAGGAGGCCCTTCTTACCCATTGAAAGAGCTGTTCATTGAAACGCTCTGGGCTAGGAGAAAAGACGTGTTTGTGTGTGTGCACTCCGTGTGTGTGTGTGGTTATCAGCCCAGACTAAATTTGTTCCGAATTGTTGTCAGAAAGGGGAAAAGCAATAAAAACCTATTTTCTCCCTCGTACGCACAAACCTCATCTCCCCACTAGCACTGTGCTTTATCTTGTGGCTGCCCAATGAAGCATGCAGATCACTGATGGAATTAAAGGAGGACTATGTAATGAAGTTCCAATACACCGCCGGTGCTGGGTAGACAAGGATACAACATAAATAAGACATATAAAAAGAGATAATAGACATCTCAGTCTCAGACGTTGTAGGAAGTAGAACAGTTGATGTGAGAGAGGAGGGAAGTACTATGTACAGTGACCTCCTGTTTCACATGGTTCTGTGTGGTTCAGTAGGTAGAGCATGGCACTTACACTGCCAGGGTTCTGGGTTTGATTTCCACTTTGTGGATGAAAGTGTCTGCTAAATGGCATAGAAGTTCATCTCTGTCCTCTGGTGGCAGATTTGTTCAGTGGGTTGATTCATCAACTCCTGTAGACTTACAGCAGTATCTAGAGCCACAATCGGTTATCGCTGGGCCTCGCTGTGGACTTTACATGAAGCGTTATACATAAGGTATTTATAGCACATAACACGTGTTTGTCAATCTAAGTTAACATAATAAAATATCCCCATCAAAATCTGTCAGTTTAAGCTAAAGATATTTGTTTGAATTGGGTGGTGTCTCGATCCACCACATCCGCCTATGTCTAACTTCCACATCTGCGGTGGATGGTGGCCAAGCTACAGCTGTGTTTGTCAGACCATGGGACTTCCCGAAAATCGATTTCTCACAAAAAAAGTCTGTAGCATTGGAATGGATTGGCCTAGAAACGAATATGACTACTCTATGGAAAGATGAGACACACAAGTGCCACAGGACTCGTCTGACGGTAACCCATACAAATGAATGAAAGTATGGAGGTAGTTTTGTGCCAACAAAAAAGCAAGGGTTTAAATACAGTGCCTTGCGAAAGTATTCGGCCCCCTTGAACTTTGTGACCTTTTGCCACATTTCAGGCTTCAAACATAAAGATATAAAACTGTATTTTTTTTGTGAAGAATCAACAACAAGTGGGACACAATCATGAAGTGGAACGACATTTATTGGATATTTCAAACTTTTTTAACAAATCAAAAACTGAAAAATTGGGCGTGCAAAATTATTCAGCCCCTTTACTTTCAGTGCAGCAAACTCTCTCCAGAAGTTCAGTGAGGATCTCTGAATGATCCAATGTTGACCTAAATGACTAATGATGATAAATACAATCCACCTGTGTGTAATCAAGTCTCCGTATAAATGCACCTGCACTGTGATAGTCTCAGAGGTCCGTTAAAAGCGCAGAGAGCATCATGAAGAACAAGGAACACACCAGGCAGGTCCGAGATACTGTTGTGAAGAAGTTTAAAGCCGGATTTGGATACAAAAAGATTTCCCAAGCTTTAAACATCCCAAGGAGCACTGTGCAAGCGATAATATTGAAATGGAAGGAGTATCAGACCACTGCAAATCTACCTGCAAAGACCTGGCCGTCCCTCTAAACTTTCAGCTCATACAAGGAGAAGACTGATCAGAGATGCAGCCAAGAGGCCCATGATCCCTTCTGGATGAACTGCAGAGATCTACAGCTGAGGTGGGAGACTCTGTCCATAGGACAACAATCAGTCGTATATTGCACAAATCTGGCCTTTATGGAAGAGTGGCAAGAAGAAAGCCATTTCTTAAAGATATCCATAAAAAGTGTCGTTTAAAGTTTGCCACAAGCCACCTAGGAGACACATCAAACATGTGGAAGAAGGTGCTCTGGTCAGATGAAACCAAAATTGAACTTTTTGGGAACAATGCAAAACGTTATGTTTGGCGTAAAAGCAACACAGCTCATCACCCTGACCACACCATCCCCACTGTCAAACATGGTGGTGGCAGCATCATGGTTTGGGCCTGCTTTTCTTCAGCAGGGACAGGGAAGATGGTTAAAATTGATGGGAAGATGGATGGAGCCAAATACAGGACCATTCTGGAAGAAAACCTGATGGAGTCTGCAAAAGATCTGAGACTGGGACGGAGGTTTGTCTTCCAACAAGACAATGATCCAAAACTTAAAGCAAAATCTACAATGGAATGGTTCAAAAATAAACATATCCCGGTGTTAGAATGGCCAAGTCAAAGTCCAGACCTGAATCCAATCAAAAATCTGTGGAAAGACCTGCTGTTCACAAATGCTCTCCATCCAACCTCACTGAGCTCGAGCTGTTTTGCAAGGAGGAATGGGAAAAAATTCAGTCTCTCGATGTGCAAAACTGATAGAGACATACCCCAAGTGACTTACAGCTGTAATCACAGCAAAAGGTGGCGCTACAAAGTATTAACTTAAGGGGGCTGAATAATTTTGCACGCCCAATTTTTCAGTTTTTGATTTGTTAAAAAAGTTTGAAATATCCAATAAATGTCGTTCCACTTCATGATTGTGTCCCACTTGTTGTTGATTCTTCACAAAAAATACAGTTTTATATCTTTATGTTTGAAGCCTGAAATGTGGCAAAAGGTCGCAAAGTTCAAGGGGGCCGAATACTTTCGCAAGGCACTGTATGTGTCTCAAAAACATTTATTTTTACTGAGCTTTCTTATATCTCCATGATTAAGGAAAGACAGTTCAAAAACATAATCCTTATGTTTTTTCTTTTGTCTTTATGCCATTTAAAGGCCAAGTTCTTTATTTGATCAAATACATTTTGTATGTATTGTTCTTATATCTAAAGAGTTTCTAAAATTCAAAATCAAACAGCTAAATGATCCATGGTTTGACCTTCTTAAAACAATGACATTGTCACTTTCTGACCTTAGTTCCTTTGTTATGTCTGTTGTTTTAGTATGGTCAGTGTGTGAGTTGGGTGGGTTGTCTATGTTAGTTTGTCTATGATTTTCTATTTCGGTGTTTGGCCTGGTATGGTTCTCAATCAGAGGCAGCTGTCAATCGTTGTCCCTGATTGAGAACCATATTTAGGTCGCCTGTTTTCCTTTGTGTTTTGTGGGTTGTTATTTTCTGTGTAGTGTTGTGTTGCCCCTTACAGGACTGTTCGTTGGTTGTGTATTGTTTTGTTTTCAGTGTTCATTAAAATATTTAAAATATGAACACTTAACACGCTGTACCTTGGTCCTCCTCTCCTTCCCCAGACAACAAGCATTACAGCCATATGTTAGCTTATTAGATCACCCCCAACGGCTTAGACTTTTAGAGGTTTAAAGGAACATATGACACTCATAATATATGGCACTTTTATGCAAAGCACCTTACAGTCATGCATGCTTACATTTTGCATGTGGGTGGTCCATACGTAAAAAATACCCTACCCTGGCGTTACAAGCATCATGGCTCTACCAACTAAACTACCACTTATGTCATGAACTGGTTGTAGTTCTCTGATGCTTCTTTCTCAATTTAATCTTTCCTTTACACGTAAACTGTTACAACACTGCGAACGTGGAGATTCAGCGTTACAGCGGGATTGAAATGTAAAGGCATGTTCCTGTGTCAGCGTAGACTGCATTCACATTAAATGCTGCAGATGTTGGCTCAATAGAAAATTACCTTTACATTTCTTTCGTGCAATTCAGCGACACAGCGAAACAATTCAGCGATACAGATTGACAAAAGTTACTTACATTTCAAAGTGCAGTGACAGTAAGGTAAGCAACAAGTCATTTTACAACAATAACACCTTTATTCAATTGTAAAAGTACTGTATTTTTTACTATAGCTCAGTAGCCAGTAACTTACTGTCAAATGACAAGTCATTTTTTTACTGTGTGTGCCATAAGTATTTCTGAAGTATCCTATAAGTATAACTGTAGAACGTGTCATTGGTTGTTCATGAGAGGGTTCTAAATTCAATAATAAACGGTTCACCTACAGGAACAATTCAAAGGGTACTACGTGTCACCCAAAAGGTTTCCCCCATAGGGACAAATGACATAATGCCGATTGGTTCTAATCTTTTAACAATTTTTATGATACACTATAAAAAAACCTTAACTTGTTTCTACAGTAACTTACTGGAAGCCAGTTACCTTTAAGTTACTGTAAAAAAAATAAAGTACAGTATGTTACCATAACTTCAAAATAATGTTTGGTTTACCAGTACATTACTGTGAAGAAGTGCTTTCTTTACAGTAATGTAATGTTACACCAAAGTGTCTTTGTAACATAATGTATGTTTTGTTCACTGGCTGGATTCCACATCACTTTGCAAGACAGTATAATGTGACTTGATGTTGGTTTTGATTTAGCCTATGCTGGTCAGCAGTGTCCAAAACACAGCGAAGGCTGGCCTCCAAAAGATGCACAATGAAGGCTGGTCACCAGCGAAAACACAACATAACCAGCTAGACCATGCTGGTCAGACCAGCTTGACCAACTAGACCATGCTGGTCAGACCAGCTTGACCATCTAGACCATACTGGTCTGCCAGCATAACCAGTTACACCATGCTGGTGTAATTACATTTACATTTTAGCCATTTGCAGCTTGACCAGCATCCAACCAGCACTGACCAGCATAGACTAGCATGGACTAGCATGGACCAGCATAGACCAGCATGGACCAGCACAGACCAGAATAGATCAGCATGGACCAGCACAGACCCCCATGGATCAGCATAGACCAGCATAGACTAGCATGGACTAGCATGGACCAGCATAGACCACCATGGATCAGCATAGACCAGCACAGACCAGCATAGAGCAGCATAGACGGGATGAACGAGTGTTGAATTTCCGGCCAAGGGTGGTCCATTTAAAAATCATTACTTCCTCCCTCGCCCATTGCCCTGCAAGTGTATACTCATCAGACGTCATGATATGTCATCAGAAGTGTCCACTTAATTTGAGGGCTGAGGGGATAGCGTGTGTCTTTTAAGTGTTTGGACTGCAGTCTGAGCCCTTGAAATGTTTGGTGTGCACTTGTTGGCCATCTTGATGGGGTCTGGTGACTCATGACTGGTTAGCTGATGTTCATCTGATAGCCTCCCTGGTGGCGCAGTGGTTAAGGGTGCTGTACTGCAGCTGTGCCACCAGAGACTCTGGGTTCACGCCCAGGCTCTGTTGTAACTGACTGCGACCAGGAGGTCCGTGGAGTGACACACAATTGGCCTAGCATCTTCCGGTTTAGGGAGGGGTTGGCCGGTAGGGATATCCTTGTCTCATCGCACACCAGTGACTCCTGTGGCAGGCCGGGAGCAGTGCGCGCTAACCAAGGTTGCCAGGTGCATGGTGTTTCCAGGTTGGATGCGCGCTGTGTTAAGAAGCAGTGCGGCTTGGTTGGGTTGTGTATCGGAGGATGCATGACCTTCAAACTTCGTCTCTCCCGAGCCCGTACGGGAGTTGTAGCGACGAGACAAGATAGTAGCTCTAAGCAATTGGATCCATGAAAACGGGGTAAAAAACTGTTGTTACTAGGAGGCCATCTAGATTTAGGACACTGACAGAGACCCCCATGGAGAGAAAGCGAGACATTCCACACCCTTTTTTTTTCCCTCACTCTGGTTCCCTCTCACTTCTTATTGAAGAATTCATAACGACCTTCATGAGAGTAGCAGTATCATCCATAACAACCTTCATAACACATTTAAGAGGATATTTTTTTTGGTGGGGTGGTGGTTGAGCATAGAAGTGAAAGCATAGAGGAAGCTCAATGGAAGCATTGAGCATAGAGGTCTTCATCACGATCGACTACAAACCTCTAATAACATAGCATTGTCAACATAGGCATCTCTTTTTTTCCTAATTTATTTGAAACATGAATGTTAGAACTAATAAACAACAACAACAAACAGACGGACTGAACAGACGTAGAGATGTGAAAAGGACATTAGCTCGGTGGAGTCCATTGGTGAGCCTGAAGAGGGCTTCTGTGTGCACCATAGTTCAAAGGTCATCATAGGTCACCATAGTTCAAAGGTCATCATAGGTCACCATAGAGCACACACACACAAACACACACAGCATCTCTCATAATCTTTCACACACACACACATCATATAGAGTACAACGCACCAGCACCTGACACAAACATGTTAAAAAGCACATTAAGGTGGAATAAAAATAATTGCACATGAGGATACAAGATGTAGGACTGTTGGAGATGTAGAATTGTTGAGATGTAGACGTGTTGAGATGTAGGACTGTTGGAGATGTAGGACTGTTGGAGATGTAGGACTGTTGGAGATGTAGGGCTGTTGGAGATGTAGGGCTGTTGAGATGTTGGAGATGTAGGACTGTTGGAGATGTAGGACTGTTGATATGTTGGAGATGTAGGACTGTTGAGATGTAGGACTGTTGAGATGTAGGACTGTTGGAGATGTAGGACTGTTGGAGATGTTGGAGATGTAGGACTGTTGAGATGTTGGAGATGTAGGACTGTTGGAGATGTAGGACTGTTGGATATGTAGGACTGTTGAGATGTTGGAGATGTAAGACTGTTGAGATGTAGGACAGTTGAGATGTAGGCCTGTTGGAGATGTAGGACTGTTGAGATGTTGGAGATGTAGTACTGTTGGAGATGTAGGACTGTTGAAGATGTAGGACTGTTGAGATGTTGGAGATGTAGGACTGTTGAGATGTAGGACTGTTGGAGATGTAGGACTGTTGGAGATGTAGGACTGTTGGAGATGTAGGACTGTTGAGATGTAGGACTGTTGGAGATGTAGGACTGTTGGAGATGTAGGACTGTTGAGATGTAGGACTGTTGGAGATGTAGGACTGTTGAGATGTAGGACTGTTGAGATGTAGGACTGTTGAAATGTAGGACTGTTGGAGATGTAGGACTGTTGAGATGTTGGAGATGTAGGACTGTTGAGATGTAGGACTGTTGAGATGAAGGACTGTTGGAGATGTAGGACTGTTGGAGCAAAAGGAGAAGGGAGGAACGCAGTGAGTGAATATGGAAAGAGGAAGATACCAGAAACATTCATGAACTAAGGAGAGACAAAAGAAGGCAAGAATACAATTTAAACCACCAAAATAATTTAATAAAAATGAAAACAAGTAACTTTTTCTTGTTTATAATTGTTTTCCAGTCATCGATCCAAGGCTTTTTAAATATTTTTTTTTATTGATCCAAGGCTTGCCCTGATTGGATAGTCCCAGTTGGATAGTCCCATTCCCAGTCTGCCTTGGAGAGTGAGTGTTGTCGGCTACGGACCTTTAATTGTTTTCAGGCTCGTTTGAAATCAATGTTCCTTCCTATTTCTCTATAAAACCCATCTGTGTGCACCGGGACAGGGTGGAGGCAGGTGCAAGATTCCGCAATTTACAGATTCACATCCAGATATACACACTCACACACAAGTAAATACCCACAGGCAGGCCCACACACTCTCAGTGCAGTCTAATCACCTCCATCTCTTTCTCCCTTTCCCACTGTTCTCTCTGTTCACAACATGTGCAGTCTAACGGATTCAGTGTCTCTCTCTCTTTTTATTTTCATCCTTCCCTTCCTTCTTCACTTCCGTTGAGAGTTTGAGAGCAGCTTGTCTGCCTCGGGGTACGTGGGGTACTTTACGGTTTCGATCTTCTCCTTGACTTTGTAGGATGGGTAGAGACCGGTGCGCCCCATTTTACGGTTGACCCCTTTTGAGTAGCCGTCCCAGTGGTTCCCTGCCACGCCGATGACGTCACCGGGCTCCAGAGGTACGTCCTCTGGGCTGCGGGGGTGGTGGGGGTAGATGGCGATCTGGTTGTGGGCGTTCTGGCCCCCGAAGTAGTAGATGTCGTCTAGTGAGTGAAAGAAGGAGGAGGCATCCGGGTGCAGCGTCTGCATGATCTCGTAGGCCACGCGGCACACCTGGTACAGGGTTACAGGAAACAGGAAGTAGGTATGCAGGAAACAAGAAGTGAGACCAGGAAGTGTGAAGAATCATGTTAACTTAATTACATTCCGTGTACATGGCTGTTTAGATTTATTCAGATGAAAAAGTTACCTGGTCCCAGATCTGTTTGTGTTGTATGAGAGCAAAATTGCAAGATTATGTTATAATACTGTAATTGCATCAAATGGTTCTTTTATGCAACAGAATAGGGGGTTATTAGAACACTCTTATCTGTGTATGTTCTTCTGAGAATGGGCCTCTATTGGCTTAATGCTGTCAGAAGATTTACGATGCCTTGGGTGATGAACCTAACAAGACCGCATTCCATAGAACAAGTTGGTGTTTCTGTTCTATGAGGTACCAGGGAGAGATGGCTCGGGGCCAGACCCTGGTTTCTACACAACGAGAACAGTCTAGATATTGTCTGCTGTGAATTATCAGTATCTTTCATGCAAATCTTAACCTTGTGACCCATTCCATACATCTGTTGTTTGTCATGAATATTCAGGAGGATGTACTTTGTTATAAAAAGGTGTTGTATTCTTTGTCTCGGGGCTCTAAACGAATCATCTGAGGGTGATTCGTCGACCAGACATCATTATCGTAGAGCACTCAATTGATTCACGTTGCATGTGTGTGTTGTACTGACATGCTCCCTTATTAATATATGAATAAAGATTTAGCTTAACTATAACTCAGACTTGTGTGATAAATTTGTCTCTCCTCATTTTATTGTAAAGTAATTAACCACCACAGTTGTCATGCCATCTCTTATGGTCCTTGTTTAACATGACAATGACAATATGAGTTGGCTATTCAGGTAGGTAAGAATATATGTTATTGAATAATGTACTGTATATTCCCATAAATGGTGTTGTGTCTGATATGGCACCCCTACCTGTGAGGAGAAGGTGCAGACCAGGAAGTCAGTCTGTGACAGGAAGTGTATGTCTAGGATCACTCCTCTCAGAGAGTTCTCAGTGTAGCGGTTGTGCAGACCGGCCGACCACGAGATAGAGTTATCACTGATGAACTCATAGTCTAGGTACCTGACGGGCACAGCATTGTACATCCTATATGGTCTTCTACATACAAACAGAAATACAATCATACACGCTCATACACACACATACATGCATGTAAACACACACACACACACACACACACACACACACACACACACACACACACACACACACACACACACACACACACACACACACACACACACACTGACACACACACACACACTGACACACACACACTCACTCCCTTTTCATTAATCATTATTAGGGTATTGGTGGTTTCTCACTTGGTCTTAGCCTCTTGCAGTAGTGAAGGGTCATCTGTTGCCAGGTAGACTCGTTTCTTGTCCACGTGGAAACGTCGGGCCATGTGCTGGAACTGTTCCTCCACGTGAACCATATACTCCTCTATAGGGTGGAATGCTGCTTCTGTCCCCACCTTATCCGTCCTCCGAACATGGACCCTACAGAGAGGGAGGGAGAGAGAAGGGGAAAGGGACGGGGAGAGGGAGAGGAGGGAGAGAGAGGAAGAGAGATGAGGGGGAGAGGATTGGAGAGAGACGGGAGGGAGAGAGAGGGGGAGAGGGAGGGCGAGAGGGGAAGAGAGAGGGTGAGAGGGGGAGAGAGAGGAGGAGAGGGAGGGAGAGAGAGAGAAAGGGAGGGAGAAAAAGGGAAATAGAGGGGGAGAGGGAGGGAGAGAGAGGGGGAGAGGGAGGAAGAGCGAGAGGGAGAAGAAGGGAGAGAGAGGGGGAGAGGGAGGGAGAGAGGGGGGAGAGGGAGGAAGAGCGAGAGGGAGAAGAAGGGAGAGAGAGGGGGAGAGGGGGGAGATGAGAGGGAGAAAGAGGGGGAGAGGGAGGGAAGGAGATGGGGAGAGGATTGGAGAGATATGGGAGGGAGAGAGATGATCAGAGAGAGGGATAGAGAGGGTCAGAGAGAGGGAGAGAGAGGGGGAGAGAGGGAGGGAGAGCAACACTTTCAATCAATACGTTCACTATCAGCTACCACTGTAATTATTTAGGCAGCATCATTGTGCCCTTGCTAGTCTTGCCGATAATCAGAGAGAGACAGAAAAGAAAGAAAGAAAGAAAGAATGAAAGAAGAAAGATAGAAAGAACAAATTTGTCAATGTGGGAGTAATGAGTGAAAAAGAATGGCAGAAAGAGAGAGGGTTTGAACGAGAAAGAAGCAAAAAAAGAAATAAAGAGCAGTGCTGCATGTGTTTGTGAAACTGAGTGCTTTCTTTGTTTAATCCCTCATTACACAACACATCTATCTATGGTTCAGAAAAGAGAGAAGTAGAGACAAAGGGAATGAGAGAGAGAGAGAAAGGGAGATATCGGGTGAACTGGCGTGCAAGAGAGCGAGAGGGAACGAGAGAAAGAGAGAGAGAGAGAGAGAGAGAGAGAGAGAGAGAGAGAGAGAAAGAAAAGGAAAGCGAGAGAACGAGAGAAAAAAAACAGTGAGCCCAATTACCAGAACTGTCCTAAGCTCATTCAGCCTAGTCCTCAGGATGCTCACTGGAGCTACAAACACCTTTATCTACCCTGCAAAATATATCTGTACACACTCCTGGATCATAGAGAAAGAAGGGAACGAGAGATTGAGAGGGGTAAGGGGAGGGGTACAGAGTCCTAGGACAGAGGGATTCTCTTCATCTTTCAATCAGTCTATCCCTCTATTCATCTCTACCCCCTTCTCTCTCTTTCCATCTCTCTTTCTGTGATGGGACTCTTGACAGCGAGTCTCTCCATTCTCCACTTCCCCAAATCTCATCTCTCTGCCATGGTTTCCGTCGCTCCTCCACTTCTCTTCCCTCTGCAATGTCTCTCTCTCTTTCTCCTGCTTTCTCTCTCCTTTACATCTCTCCTCCTATTTTGTTTGTTGTCTCCCTTTTCTCTCCCTTTATCCCGCCGCCTGTTCATTGGCAGACAAAACGGCCGTGATGGGGTGCTTAGCGTCAAGCGGCATTTGAGTAGTGAATCCCACCATCCCTCCATCCTCTTCCACCACATCCTCTATGGCTGTGGCTGTGGCTGGAGCTGTGGCTGGGTCTGTGGTTGGGTCTGTGGCTGGAGCTGTGGCTGGAGCTGTGGCTGGGTCTGTGGTTGGAGCTGTGGCTGGGTCTGGAGCTGGGTCTGAGCCAGGGTCTGGGTCTGGGTCTGAGGCTGGAGCGTGGAGAGACGGGGAGATGCAGGGAGACTGTAGCCAAAAGTCCGGCTCCCAAGCCATCTCGTTACCTCAGAGACACCTCATACACTCACTCCCCCTCTGAAGCCCACCTCACGTTCCTCCTCTTGCACTCTCTTTCTCTCTCTCTCTCTCTCTATTCTCCTGTTTTATAATCTCTCCCACAGCTCTCTCTCTAGTCCCCTCTATTTTATACTCTCTCCCACAGCTCTCTCTCTAGTCCCCTCTATTTTATACTCTCTCCCACAGCTCTCTCTCTAGCCTCCTCTATTTTATACTCTCTCCCACAGCTCTCTCTCTCATCTCCTCTATTTTATACTCTCTCCCCACAGTTCTCTCTCTAGTCTCCTCTATTTTATACTCTCCCCCCAAAGCTCTCTCTCTAGTCTCCTCTATTTTATACTCTCTCCCCACAGCTCTCTCCATCCTCCTCTTGCACCACCAAAACCAAGCCTTCCCTCCTTCCCTCTCTCCCCACCCACTCCTTTACCCTTCTCTTCTTTCCCTCTCCGCTCCATCCCCCCCTCCCACCCCACCTACTTTCCCCCTGGGGTGCTGTGAGAAGTACTCAAGCACTATATTAGAAGTACTCAGGCACTATATTAGAAGTACTCAGGCACTATATTAGAAGTACTCAGGCACTATACACTACTGTTCAAAAGTTTGGGGTCACTTAGAAATGTCCTTGTTTTTTAAAGAAAAGCTATTTTTTGTCCATTAAAATAACATCAAATTGATCAGAAATACAGTGTAGACATTGTTAATGTTGTAAATTACTATTGTAGCTGGAAACGGCAACTTTTTTAAATGGAATATCTACACAGGCGTACAGAGGTCCACTGTCAGCAACCATCACTCCTGTTTTCCAATGGCGCGTTATGTTAGATAATCCAATTTATCACTGTACATGGCGAATTGATCATTGGAAAACCCTTTTGCAATTATGTTAGCACAGCTGAAAACAGTTGTTCTGATTAAAGAAGCAATAAACCTGGTCTTCTTTAGACTGGTTGAGTCTAGTCTAAAGAAGAAGACTAGAAGACTAGTCTACTTTTGTGGGATCGGTTACAGGCTCAAAATAGCCAGAAACAAAGACCTCTCTTATAAAACTCATCACTCTATTCTTGTTCTGAGAAATGAAGGCTATTCCATGCGAGAAATTGCAATGAAACTGAAGATCTCGTACAATGCTGTGTACTTCTTCCTTCACAGAACAGCGCAAACTGTCTCTAACCAGAATAGAAAGAGAAGTGGGAGGCCCTGGTGCACAACTGAGCAAGAGGACAAGTACATTAGAGTGTGTAGTTTGAGAAACAGATGCCTCACAAGTCCTGAACTTGTAGCTTAATTAAATAGTACCCGCAAAACACCAGTCTCAACGTCAACAATGAAGAGGCGACTCCAGGATGCTGGCCTTCGCATAACAAAGAAGAACATTCGTGAGACGCAGAAGAAATGAATAGATGCTGGAGGAGTGCTTGATGCCATCTGTCAAGCATGGTGGAGGCAATGTGATGATCTGGGTGTGCTTTGGTGATGGTGAAGTGGGAGATTTGTACAGGGTTAAAGGGATCTTGAAGAAGGAAGGCTATCACTCCATTTTGCAACGCCATGCCATACCCTGTGGACTGCGCTTAATTGGAGCCAATTTCCTGCTAAAACAGGACAATGACACAAGGCACAGCTCCAAACTATGCAATAACTATTTAGGGAAGAAGCAGTCAGCTGGTATTCTGTCTATAATGGAGTGGCTAGCACAGTCAACGGATTTCAACCCTACTGAGCTGTTGTGGGAGCAGCTTGACCGTTTGGTACGTAAGAAGTGCCCATCAAACCAATCCATCTTGTGGGAGGTGCTTCAGGAAGCATATGGTTGAAATCTCTTTAGATTAAATTACAAATTTACAACTAGAATGCCAAAGGTCTGCAAGGCTATAATTGCAGCAAATGAAGGATTCTTTGACGAAAGCAACATTTGAAGGACACAATTATTATTTCAATTAAAAATCATTATTTGTAACCTTGTCAACGTCCTGACTATCTTTCCTATTCATTTTGCAACTAATTTCATGTATGTTTTCATGGAAAACAAGGACATTTCTAAGTGACCCCAAACTTTTGAACGGTACTGTATTAGAACATCAGGGGGAGAGTGAGGAGAGGAAAGAGGAGACGACAAAGGGATAGAGATGTGAATAAAGAAGAGAGAGAGAGAATGGTGGGAAACTGAGACAGTGCTGAATAAAATAAATGAGACAAAGACAAAAGTAGGTGAAAGTCTGAAAGAATACGAGGTGTATGATCCTATGAAAGAGAAAGTTTGATTGGTAAAGAAGGGAGGATGATTCAAAGAGCCATAACGTAGAAGAGGGAGAATGAAAGAGGGCTAGAAATGGTCATGGTGAATAGAGAGAGAGAGAGAGATAAAGGCAGAGTGACAGATGGAGAGAAATAGAGAAAGATGAAGATAACGAATGAGTATGTCAGAAAGAATATTGAAAGAGGGAGGAGGAAGAGAGAGAAACAGAGTATTGTGGAGATTTTGAGACAGTTTGAAAGAGAAAGAAAAAGAAAGATATAGAAAGAGTTTTTTACACTTCAACAGAAAGACAGACAAAAAGGGTTAGATAAACAGAGAGAGATATATATATATAGAGAGAGAGGGAGAGAGGGAGAGAGAGAGAGAGAGAGTCAGAAAGACAGACTGGGAGAAACAGACAAAAAAGAACAGAGAAAGAGAACAACGGAAACTGAAAATCATAAAAGACAGACAAAAAAAAGAGTACATACCCTATGATGGGATGCCTGAAACCCAGCTTGGCTGTGGTATCCAGGATCTCCTTCTCCAGCCAGGCCTGAGGATGGACCAGGTACTTGACGAACTGAGACACCCACCACACGGACGGGTCACCATGGAGCCGGTGGAGGCGCTGGGCTAGGTCTTCAGGGATGGACAGGGGCAGGTAGGGGGGCGGGGCTGAAGGCTGTCCACAATGGGTAACTCCACCACCTGGATGTCCTTGTCATGGGTCTCACCTAGAGAGACGGAGGGAAGATAGTTACTTAGGAGAAAAGACTGGGTCTTTTATTGTTCTACACTGGGGCATGGAGAAAACACCAGAACTTTTACCTGCTGCACTGGGGTGTGGAGAAAACACAATAACTTTTACCTGCTGCACTGGGGCATGGAGAAAACACAATAACTTTTACCTGCTGCACTGGGGCGTGGAGAAAACACAATAACTTTTACCTGCTGCACTGGGGTGTGGAGAAAACACAATAACTTTTACCTGCTACACTGGGGGGTGGAGAAAACACCAGGTCTTTTATCTGCTACACTGGGGTGTGGAGAAAACACTGGGTCTTTTACCTGCTACACTAGGGTGTGGAGAAAACACCAGGTCTTTTATCTGCTACACTGGGGTGTGGAGAAAACACTGGGTCTTTTATCTGCTACACTGGGGTGTGGAGAAAACACTGGGTCTTTTATCTGCTACACTGGGGTGTGGAGAAAACACCAGGTCTTTTATCTGCTACACTGGGGTGTGGAGAAAACACTGGGTCTTTTATCTGCTACACTAGGGTGTGGAGAACACACTGGGTCTTTTACCTGCTACACTGGGGAGTGGAGAAAACACCAGGTCTTTTATCTGCTACACTGGGGTGTGGAGAAAACACTGGGTCTTTTATCTGCTACACTGGGGTGTGGAGAAAACACTGTGTCTTTTATCTGCTACACTGGGGTGTGGAGAAAACACTGGGTCTTTTACCTGCTACACTGGGGTGTGGAGAAAACACCAGGTCTTTTATCTGCTACACTTGGGTGTGGAGAAAACACTGTGTCTTTTTTCTGCTACACTGGGGTGTGGAGAAAACACTGGGTATTTTACCTGCTACACTGGGGTGTGGAGAAAACACCAGGTCTTTTATCTGCTACACTGGGGTGTGGATAAAACACTGTGTCTTTTATCTGCTACACTGGGGTGTGGAGAAAACACTGGGTATTTTACCTGCTACACTGGGGCGTGGAGAAAACACTGGGTCTTTTATCTGATACACTGGGGTGTGGAGAAAACACTGGGTCTTTTACCGGCTACACTGGGGTGTGGAGAAAACACCAGGTCTTTTATCTGCTACACTTGGGTGTGGAGAAAACACTGTGTCTTTTTTCTGCTACACTGGGGTGTGGAGAAAACACTGGGTATTTTACCTGCTACACTGGGGTGTGGAGAAAACACCAGGTCTTTTATCTGCTACACTGGGGTGTGGATAAAACACTGTGTCTTTTATCTGCTACACTGGGGTGTGGAGAAAACACTGGGTATTTTACCTGCTGCACTGGGTTGTGGAGAAAACACTGGGTCTTTTATCTGATACACTGGGGTGTGGAGAAAACACTGGGTCTTTTACCGGCTACACTGGGGTGTGGAGAAAACACTGGGTCTTTTATCTGCTACACTGGGGTGTGAAGAAAACACTGGGTCTTTTACCTGCTACACTGGGGCGTGGAGAAAACACCAGGTCTTTTATCTGCTACACTGGGGTGTGGAGAAAACACTGGGTCTTTTATCTGCTACACTGGGGTGTGGAGAAAACACTGGGTCTTTTACCTGCTACACTGGGGCGTGGAGAAAACACCAGGCCTTTTATCTGCTACACTGGGGTGTGGAGAAAACACTGGGTCTTTTATCTGCTACACTGGGGTGTGGAGAAAACACTGGGTCTTTTTTTTGCTACATTGGGGTGTGGAGAAAACACTGGGTCTTTTACCTGCTACACTGGGGCGTGGAGAAAACACTGGGTCTTTTATATGCTACACTGGGGTGTGGAGAAAACACTGGGTCTTTTACCTGCTACACTGGGGCGTGGAGAAAACCCTGTGTCTTTTATCTGCTACACTGGGGCATGGAGAAAACACTTGGTCTTTTACCTGCTACACTGGGGTGTGGAGAAAACCAAAGGTCTTTTACCTGCTACACTGGGGTGTAAAGAAAACCACAGGTCTTTTACCTGATACACTTGGGTGTGGAGAAAACCACAGGTCCTTTACCTGCTACACTGGGGTGTGGAGAAAACACTGGGTCTTCAACCTGCTACACTGGATGCGCAACTTTTGGCCAGTGCAAAACAGAGCGTGAGCAGAGCCCACTTCATCAAGTGTTCGCGTTCTCGTGAACTCCATGTCAAATTCTTGAAAATAGAACCACAGCGTAATGTTATGCTGAGCTGCACTGGTTATGCCCCTGTTTATTTAGCATGAATAGGAGCTGGGCTAGTGTAACATACCAGTTAGGTGCATCAAACTAGCAATCTTCTGCAACTAACAACAATGTTACCTGTCACTCCACAAAAGCTATGGGAGAGCAACGGAAACAACGACTGCTATGTATCAGAGTGGGGTTATATCACCTGCACAATCTAGCGCACAATGGACATTAGTCTAGCGCACAATGGACGTTGGTCTAGCGCACAATGGACATTAGTCTAGCGCACAATGGACGTTGGTCTAAAACACAATGGACGTTGGTCTAGCACACACAGCTAACTAGCACTAACTAGCTAGCTATTCCACATTGACTACACTCACCCTTCTTTGACCCAAATGACCACCTCTTGGGTCCTTTCCTTAGTTTATGAAGATCTAAAAACAAAGATAGGTGAGAGTTGATATCCAAATAACCTTTCTGCTGTATTACTTCTACTCATCTAATATTGTCGGATCAGAGAAGATAAGGATGAGATGAAATGAGAGGGGGAAGCCATTCTAAACTATTGAGACGTGGCCTTATACTTAAACCCTCATGAATATACAATCATTGGATTGGTGTAAACTACACAGAGTTTCTGATTCCTCTTGAAACAAAGACAAAAAATACCATGATTTGGGGGATTTTCACAAATTGTAAACCCTTTTCTTAAGCATTCTGAGTTTGAAGAGGCGAAAGAAAAGCCAGCCCCATCGCGGACCACGATGTCTTGCTCCCAGACAAACTAAACAACTTCTTTGCTGAGCTAAATGACTACTGCCCCGTAGCACTCACTTCCGTCATCATGAAGTGCTTAGAGAGACTAGTCAAGTACCATATCACTTCCACGCTACCTGACACCCTAGACCCACTCCAATTTGCTTACCGCCCCAATATGTCCACAGATGACGCAATCGCAATCACACTGCACACTGCCCTAACCCATCTGGGCAAGAGGAATACCTATGTAAGGATGCTGTTCATCGACTACAGCTCAGCTTTTAACACCATAGTACCCTCCAAACTCGTCATTAAGCTCAAGATCCTGGGTCTCGACCCTGCCCTGTGCAACTGGGTCCGGGACTAGACGGGCCGCCCCCAGGTGGTGAGGGTAGGTAACAACATCTCCACCCCGCTGATCCTCAACACTGGGGCCCCGCAAGGGTGCGTTCTCAGCCCTCTCCTATACTCCTTGTTCACCCATGACTGCGTGGCCATGCACGCCTCCAACTCAATCATCAAGTTTGCAGACGACACTACAGTGGTAGGCTTGATTACAAACAACGACGAGACGGCCTACAGGGAGGAGGTGAGGGCCCTCGGAATGTGGTGTCATGAAAATAACCTCACTCAATGTCAACAAAACAAAGGAGATGATTGTGGACTTAGGAAATAGCAGAGGGAGCAGCCCCCTATCCACATCGACGGGACAGTAGTGGAGAGGGTGGAACGTTTTAAGTTCAGGACCTCGTTCCACAGGGCGGGGGTCAGACCCAGGGCCCCGAGCTTAATGGTGAGCTTGGAGGGTATTATGGTGTTGAAGGCTGAGCTATAGTCAATGAACAGCATTCTGACGTAGGTATTCCTCTTGTCCAGATAGAATAGGGCAGTGTACAGTGCAATGGCGATTGCATCGTTTGTGGATCTATCGGTGCGGTAAGCAAATTGAAGTGGGTCTAGGGTGTTAGGTAAGGTAGAGGTGATATGATCCTTAACTAGACTCTCCAACACTTCATGATGACAGAAGTGAGTGCTATGGGGCGATAGTCATTTAGTTCAGTTACATTAGGAGGGGGGGGGGTACAGGAACAATGGTGGACATCTTGAAGCAAGTGGGGACAGCAGACTGCTATAGGGAGAGATTGAATATGTCCGTAAACACTCCAACCAGGTGGTCTGTGCATGCTTTGAGGACGCGGCTAGGGATGTCGTCTGGAACGGCAGCCATGCGAGGGCTAATTTGCTTAACTGCCTTACTCACGTCGGTCACGGAGAACGAGAGCACACAATCCTTGAGAGTGGGCCGCGTCAGTGGCACTGTGTTGTCCTCGAAGCGGGCTAAGTAGGTGTTCAGCTTGTCTGGGAGCAAAACATTAGTGTACGCGATGTGGCTGGTTTTCCGTTTGTAATATGTGACTGTAGACCCTGCCACATACGTCTCGTGTCTGAGTTGTTGAATTGCAACTCCACTTTGTCTTTGTACTGACGTTTTGCCTTTTTGATTGCCATCGACCATATTCCCAGTCACCTTGCCACGGTTAAATGCGGTGGTTCATGCTTTCAGTTTATCCACTGTTTCTCGTTTGGGTAGGTGTTAATAGTCACCATGGGAACATCAACCCCTATACACTTCCTGATGAATTCAGGCACCATATCCGTGTAAACGTCAATGTTATTCTCAGAGGCTTCCCGGAAAATTTTAAAAACAATCTTGAAGCATGGATTCCAATTGGTAAGACCAGCATTAAATATACCTTAGCACGGGTACTTCCTGTTTGAGTTTCTGCCTATAGGAAGGGAGGAGCAAAATGGAGTCGTGATCTGATTTGCCGAAGGGAGGACGGGGAAGGGCCTTGTAGGCATTTGGAAAAGGCAAGTACTACAGTCATTGTGTTAATAGAACTTGGGTAGCATTTTCCTCATGTTTGCTTTGTTAAAATCCCCAGCAACAATAAATGCGGCCTCAGGATATGCGGTTTCCAGTTTGCATAAAGTCCAGTGTAGTTCATTAATGCCTTCGTGGTATCTGCCTGAGGACGAATATCCACGGCTGTGACTACAACTGAAGAACAAAAGGACTTGAGTTTCTGTATGTTATCACAATCACACCATGAGTAGTTTATCATGAAATATACACCCCCGCCGTTCTTCTTTCAGGAGAGTTCTTCATTCCTGTTTGCATGATGAACTGAGAACCCAGCTGGATAAATGGACAGGGAAAGGATATCCAGAGAGATCCATGATTTTGTGAAACAGAGCAGGTTACAGTCCCTGATGTCTCTCTGGAAGGAGATCCTCGCCCAGAGCTCGTCTACTTTATTGTCCAGAGACTGAACATTAGCAAGTAATATACTCTGAAGCGGTGGATGGTGTGCCCGCCTCCTGAGTTGGACTAGAAGTCCACTCAGAATACCTCGTCTCCGCAGGCGGCGTCTTGGAGCAGCCTCTGGGATAAGTTCAATTGCCCTAGGGTGTATGAACAAAGGATCCAATTCAGGAAAGTCGTATTCCTGGTTGTAATGCTGGTGAGTTACCGTCTAATTTCAAACAGTTATTTCCATCTGTATGTAATAACACAAAAAACATTCTGGGCTAATAATGTAAGAAACAACACACAAAAAAACGAAATACTGCAAAGTTTCTTAGGAGCTAGAAGCAGAGCTGCCATGTCTGTTGGTGCCATTTTGCAGGTACGAGTAAAAGGACGGCTGTGATTGGTTACATTGCCTACTATGCAAATTTCTCTATGTAAAATGGGCCATAACTTTAATGCTAGCAGAGACTGTGGAACTTTGACATGCAAGTTGAATATATTATGTACAACAATATATTGAAAAATGTGCCAAAAATATGTTTTCTATTCTATATTCATAAATTAAATCGTTATTGAAATCAAAGTACTCTATCTATACCATCCAATAGGTTACAGTGAACAAGTGCACACTGGGGGAAAATGGTACAGAATTGAACTGAAGCCAGCCAAATAGATAGAGTGAGGGAAGGAGAAAGTCATGTCCATTCAAAACAACAATCCTCTTGCCGTTTCTCAGTCCCTTTTTGTCTGTTTCTCTCTGTTGAAGACTTATAAAACTCTTTCTTTCGCTCTGTTTGTCTTTCAAACTGTTTCCAAAACTTTTTTGTTTCGATCTCCACAATACTCTCTGTGTTTCTCTCTCTTCCTCCTCCCTCTTTCAATATTTCTGTCTGACATACACATTCGTTATCTTGATCTTTCACTTTCTGTCTCTCTCTCCCTTTGTCTTTATCCCCACTCCCTCCTGAGTGACAGTTGCTCTTTGGCTGTCCTTCTTTAAATGCCATGGTGAGCCCATCCACTTCCATGGTACAGGGGCTGGCACCAGCTGCTCCAAGAAGGTGTCCTCTAGATGGGCCCTGGGCACAGTGGGCAGAGACGAAGGTTGAGTTGGGCTGATTAGGAAGGTCATCCTCTCTGTGCTCCTTATAGCCTTTCCACCTGGGAGACTGGGTGTTAAGCCTCAGTACACAAACGAGTGGCAAGGGCACGTGTAGACACAAACGGAAGTGGAGGAACACACACACGCACGGCCGCGTGCACACACACACAATCTTTTTTTGGTCTAATATCATCTCCCAGAAGGGATATGTTTGGCAGACATCCAGTCTTAAACCATAGAAAATTGTTGTTACAGTTTCTAAAATAAACTGAGACTCCCACCCCTGGATTTAATGAAGTTGCAACTACAGTGACTCCTTCCATCCAGTGAGACTAATACAACTACAGTGACTCCTTCCATCCAGTGAGACTAATACAACTACAGTGACTCCTTCCATCCAGTGAGACTAATACAACTACAGTGACTCCTTCCACCCAGTGAGACTAATACAACGACAGTGACTCCTTACATCCAGTGAGACTAATACAACTACAGTGACTCCTTCCATCCAGTGAGACTAATACAACTACAGTGACTCCTTCCATCCAGTGAGACTAATACAACTACAGTGAATCCTTCCATCCAGTGAGACTAATATAACTACAGTGACTCCTTCCATCCAGTGAGACTAATACAACTACAGTGACTCCTTCCATCCAGTGAGACTAATACAACTACAGGTACTCCTTCCAACCAGTGAGACTAATACAACTACAGTGACTCCTTCCATCCAGTGAGACTAATACAACTACAGTGACTCCTTCCACCCAGTGAGACTAATACAACTACAGTGACACCTTCCATCCAGTGAGACTAATACAACTACAGTGACTCCTTCCATCCAGTGAGACTAATACAACTACAGTGACTCCTTCCATCCAGTGAGACTAATATAACTACAGTGACTCCTTCCATCCAGTGAGACTAATACAACTACAGGTACTCCTTCCAACCAGTGAGACTAATACAACTACAGTGACTCCTTCCACCCAGTGAGACTAATACAATGACAGTGACTCCTTCCATCCAGTGAGACTAATACAACTACAGTGACTCCTTCCATCCAGTGAGACTAATACAACTACAGTGACTCCTTCCACCCAGTGAGACTAATACAACGACAGTGACTCCTTCCATCCAGTGAGACTAATACAACTACAGTGACTCCTTCCATCCAGTGAGACTAATACAACTACAGTGACTCCTTCCATCCAGTGATAGTAATACAACTACAGTGACTCCTTCCATCCAGTGAGACTAATACAACTACAGGTACTCCTTCCAACCAGTGAGACTAATACAACTACAGTGACTCCTTCCATCCAGTGAGACTAATACAACTACAGTGAATCCTTCCACCCAGTGAGACTAATACAACGACAGTGACTCCTTCCATCCAGTGAGACTAATACAACTACAGTGACTCCTTCCATCCAGTGAGACTAATACAACTACAGTGACTCCTTCCATCCAGTGAGACTAATACAACTACAGTGACTCCTTCCATCCAGTGAGACTAATACAACTACAGTGACTCCTTCCATCCAGTGAGACTAATACAACTACAGTGACTCCTTCCATCCAGTGAGACTAACTACAGTGACTCCTTCCAACCAATGAGACTAATACAACTACAGTGACTCCTTCCATCCAGTGAGACTAATACAACTACCGTGACTCCTTCCATCCAGTGAGACTAATACAACTACAGTGACTCCTTCCATCCAGTGCGACTAATACAACTAGTGACTCCTTCCAACCAGTGAGACTAATACAACTACAGTGACTCATTCCATCCAGTGAGACTAATACAACTACAGTGACTCCTTCCATCCAGTGAGACTAATACAACTACAGTGACTCCTTCCATCCAGTGAGACTAATACAACTACAGTGACTCCTTCCACCCAGTGAGACTAATACAATGACAGTGACTCCTTCCATCCAGTGAGACTAATACAACTACAGTGACTCCTTCCATCCAGTGAGACTAACTACAGTGACTCCTTCCAACCAGTGAGACTTATACAACTACAGTGACTCCTTCCATTCAGTGAGACTAATACAACTCCACACAGCTTTCATAAGCCTTTGACAACAGTAGCGGTGTCGTGGGTAAAATCACTGGGGACGCAAAAAAAGTACCATATTACAACCTAAGTGGTGATAATTGCGTTGTTTGCTTCATATACTTGACACTGTGATATATAGGCCTAAAGGCAGAGACAAGAAGAGGACACAGTGGCAGAATAAGTTCAAACCCACCTTTGTTTTATCACAAAACTGGAAAACAACCCCTGTCCGGTGAAGTCCACAAAGTATATTGCATGTAACAGTTACATGACCTACAGCATGGTCAAGCAAGTTGATGTTTCTGACATTTTCGGAACACTAAACAACTATTTATTTAGAACCACAGAGAGTTCTCGCAAGTCGCTAAGAAAACAGGAGCTGCCTCCACTATTAGCAACATTTCAACATCATCAAATCACCTACTGTATGCTTAGTCTAATACACAGACAACTAAAAGATACCAAAAACAATTTAGTCCAATCAATGTAACCTAAATATGATGTGGCTGTCCATGTTTCTGATTCCTCTGTGTGTGTGTGTGTGTGTGTGTGTGTGTGTGTTCGTGCAAGTAGAAAAAAACATGTTGACTCACCCTACTTGTAAAGAAACACCAATGCCATCCTCCCTTACATGTTGATGAAACGGTCTATCACTCTGTCATACAGTGCACACTTTTATTTGTTGTTGTCATAGGATATCTAGCTAAAATGCTTGCGAGCCTAACTTCCTTTCATGGGTAATGTTAGCTCGTTAACATTAGCCTTCTACATCTAGCTACACATTGAACGTCCATCCTCTCAGGCCAAAGGCAGAATATATTAATTAATGGTTGGATCAGAATCACCGTTATAATCATTGTTCAGTATGGAGAATTAAATTAAACCAAGTCCAAATCCCTATCTCCATCCATGGCTAATTTAGAAAAGGGACAATTTTAGCTAGCGAGCTAACCACTGGACTTTTCTTTTTTGGTGTGCCAGGACCAATCACAGTTGAGCTCACTCAGTTTAGCTCAATGCTGATTGGCTTATATTTTAAACTTTTTTTATGAAGGGAGTCCAATTCTCACTAGCTTCCCTTGCATTCAATGGTATGGGCGACAACAATGTCGTACTCTTTGGGACCAGATAGCATCAGATAGATGGCCTACACATACAGAGACAAAGGGGCGCTGTTTCACTCGCTTGGATGATTCTCCGGTGAGATACATTCAGCCTCTTGCGAATTGAAGGAAAATGATGAAACACAGAGAGACTAAATTGATTATTGTATATGTTTATTTGTTTTTGGGGGGAAGACTGGTTTCCCTTGGCATCCATGGATACACGCCACTGACAGTCAAACAAATGGTATAATTACTCATAAAGAAATGCCCATTCAAAATAAGAGTAAATGGAATAAAATAATAATAAAGAAAAATGGAAAAGGCAGGGCCTCGGGGCATGTGTACACCATGGAGCGTGAGCTCAATATAAATTGGCAAAAGCATGAAATATTAAACAGAAACATTTTTCCCAAGCTCCTTCTCTTTGCTTACAACATCATTGGCAGATTTTGCAGGACGGAGAGGGGAACTGGGAGGGAGGGGGGGGGTTCGACGCCTACACATCTTGCCACAATTGCACAGTTAAGCACTCCTTCCCCCTCCCAGAGCTTCCTAATGAGGACGCAAAGAGTACACATTTTAACTCATCCTCTGCAATCTGCAAATAGGTGCTGAAACAACTTAAGATTTTTACTTAACTTCTAGCTAATTCACAGTTTGAGGCAGGAAGGGAGATGAGATTTCACCCAGAATGCATTTTTCTATTGGTGTCAGACGAGCGGCAAACCCGTGAAATGAACTCACTACACAAAGAGCAAGCAGGGGCAATCGGTAGGAAGGCAAGGAGGCCATGCATTAGGGTATATGCAAGATAGAGAAGAAGACGGGAACAGCAAGAGAAATAGGAAAAGAAAGTCTAAGATAGTTGCAGCCAGAGGCAGAGGGGTGTATGCGTGTGTGTTTGCGGGGGAGATGGGGGGGACAAGGAAGCTGAAGAGTATTACAGGAAAGAGAAAAAAATAGCTTGTCTATAATAAATGTATGAAACAGAATATTGCTTGCTACACTAAATGTCTCGACAACCAGTCTGAACCCCTATCACTTCCCCGGTGCTGAGACCATGTCTATGGGTGGACCGGTCAGCGGTGGTCAATGTTTGGTTGGGTGGAGCGGTCAATGTTTGGTTGGGTGGAGCAATCAATGTTTGGTTGGGTGGAGCGATCAATGTTTGGTTGGGTGGAGCGATCAATGTTTGGTTGGATGGAGCATTCAGTGTGTGGGTGAAACTGTCAGGTTTTGCAGTGCATATGACTAAAACAGCAACATTGTCTCACGTCAGATGGCTTCACCCCTCCATGACTCTCGTCCCTCATGCGATCTGTCTTGTGAACGTGGAACTCATATTCAAATTTGAATATTGAGCATCCGCCATTCATAGTTCCTAATTTTTGATATCACTGCGCTAAATTATTACAAATTAGATAGCTAAATTAATACAAATGTTGTGACAGTGATTTAATAGTTTTCATTACAAAAAAAATACTTGAAAGCTATCTCCTGCACAAATTTTGTTTAAGAACGTTGTTTGCCAGTGCAGTGACCCAATCACCTGTGTAGCTAACTGTTGTAGCTAGCCAGCTTACTGACATAGCTAGATAGCTAGCTAGTTATGTAGCACTGATTTCACTAACATAAAAGCTTGCTTAGCCAGTTTAAATTACCCTGAAGTTCAGAGAAACTGACTGTGCAAGGCACTTAACCCTTATTTGCTCCAGGGGTGCTGTACTACTATGGCTGACCCTGTAAATCTACACATTTCACTGCAACTATCTGGTGTATGTGACAATAAAAACATATACTTTATCTTCAGAAATCAGTCCGTAGATCAGCATGTTTCTCTGCGATCGTATTGTTGGGTCAGCTGAGCGCAGCAGCTGATTCGGAGGCTACTGCAATGACTCGTGACAAAACAACAGCTGCTTCATGAAAACTCACAATAATATAAGCATTAGCACTACTAGCTACAGTAGCTTGCTAGCTAGCTTTTGTTGGAAGATTCAACAATGTGTGTGCAGCACTAAGTAGGTAGATGGTTTGTTAGCAGCATTGTTTCAGGCAAAGATGATTTCTGTGACTGGCTCAGCTGTTGGACAAATCCATGATAGCTTTTGTGCCCATAACTTAAGAAATACTGCTCATTGAAGCACAACAATACTTAGCTAGGTGTAAAATGGGGCGACTTCCTCACCAAAGAAACATAAACATTATTGACATATTTATTGTTTTAGCTTAGATTAATCAGACAGTTTTGAGGCAGAAATGGGGTTCAGCAGATGATGTTACCTACTGTCGGAAATATGTTTTAATGTTGCGGCAGCCCATGTTGCCGGATTACTTTCCATCTATCCCATGACCCTTTGCAAGATACGAGACAGATCAGTTCAGGCAGAACCGATGTGCTATCCGACATAAGACAATGGATGTAAGGATCAATGTCTAGGACAGGCCTGGGCAACACCAGTCCTCGGGGGCCTGATTGGTGTCACACTTTTTCCCCAGACCCAGCTAACACACCTGACTCCAATAATCAACTAATCATGATTTTCAGTTAAAAATGCAATTAGATTAAATCAAGAGTGTTTGCTAGGAATGGGGGGAAAGTGGACACCAATTAGGCCCCCGAGGACTGGAATTGCCCAGGCCTGGTCAAGGAGGTATAGATAGTGGTCACCAAAGCCATGTATTTCGAGAGTTGGGCCAACTTTTAGAATTGTGAATATTGTTCTAATGCAAAGAATTCAGTTACATAGCATTATTTAAATATTCCTGATGTAATATTAATGGGGCGCTAACATGGCTGCCATAGAATGTTTTAGTGTCATGTAAATGCATCATAATGCAGAAACCTCAATGGCCCAACCATAGATATAGAACAGGGCCCAGCTCTCTAAATACATAACTCACCAGACAGTGCTCACCGTACCTACCTGACCAGTGCCCTGTAGATACCCCGGTACGCTCAGTACAGGAGTTGCTGACGGGGTGGAAGACAGTCTCCCAGCCACCCGTGGCGTAGCGCCAGTTGTGGGACTCCAGGATGAGGGTGCGCTGTGTGCCATAGGCGATCATGAAACAGTAGACCACGTGGTGCAGCTGACAGCCGTAGCCACAGCCCTTGTTGATGTTACACACCAGCTTCCTGGCCTTACTGCAGTCTTGAGGGTTCTGGTTAGGTGGGAGGAGAGAGAGAGAGAGAGAGAGATACATAATACAACATTTGTAATGTCTTTATTCTTTTGGAGCTTATGTGAGTGTAATGTTTACTGATCATTTTTATTGTTTATTTCACTTTTTTATATGATCTACTTTGCTTTGGCAATGTTAACATATGTTTCCAATGCCAATAAAACCCCTTGAATTTAATTTAATTGAGAGAGAAACACACAGAGAGAGAGAGCGGTGACAGTTTCCTGTCCCACCTTTAAATCATGGCAGTTCATTACACTGGTGTCAGAAGTGTTCGACCTTGCATCCACGACAGTGCGTGTACTTGGCCGGTGAGCGCGTTCCTGTAAGACGGAGAGTCACAAGCTAGCGTGAGGACGCGCTCTTTGAAAGGAAAACAAACATTTGCGTTTTGGTCTTAATGTAACGTTATCAGTGTTGTTAGGATTAGGTTTAAAATCCGATTTTAAGAAGATAAATTGTAGAAATAGGATGTATAACATTGTGACTGTGGTAACAAGTGCTGACCAATCTGTTGTCATGTATCCAGGTTGAGGCTTGCTATCAGCAGGAACATGGAGCACTGTATGTCATGATAATATTTTTTCCGTTAAATGTTTTGTACCATTTCAAGAGCTAACACTATACTCATAAGAAGTGGATAAGCCCTGTGCGCCATACAACAGTCTACTCCTGGGGTAACTCCCTATTAGAGAGACTACGATTAGAGGTTTGGGCAGGAAGCCCTTGGCCAGGGGTGGGTCAGGGGTGAGGGCTCTCTTTAAAGCACACTCACTACCTCTACCTGTCTCTCTCCAGGGCTACAGAAGCAGACTGGTCCAAGGATCTCCAGAGCCTTCTAACCAACTACCTGCGACCTCTCCAGAGCACAGAGAAGTAAGCTCCACTCATAGTGGTATATTTGATGCACTGTGTAAACCTCCTTCACTATAGCAGTCTGCTTGTGTGATGCTAGCATATTATCAAGGGCAAATGGTTGGATTGGATGTACTGTACTCACTCCAACTCATGCTCTCTCCCCCCTGTAAAAGTCTTTCAGACTTTTATCAAAACTAACATGTGTCCATCCCCCTTTCGTCTAGGTGAGTCTGCTGGGCTATGGAGCTCAACAAAAACCTGCCACCCTGTTGCCAGCTATCGTCAGACTTTCAACGGCCACATATTGGGTAAGAACAAATGCTATAGTTCATTATGTATATTTAAAAAAATGTAAATAAAAAAAAGATTACAAAACAATAACTTTTTCATAGCATGTTTGTTATGTTGGTTTTTACATTTGTATTAACTTATGTAAACATCCACACAAATACACTTATTATTTAAAATATCTAAAATAAGTCATGTCCAGAGTGAATACATTTGTAATTCATGTAGATCATACAGGTGTCTCAGCTAAAATATATATCTCTGACAAGATTAAAGAATGGGACAAAGTGATAAGTCGGTATTTGTATCCGTAGCAGTTTGTATGAATTTGAGTGGCTCCATACTGTACATGTTGACAGAATGACTGTGAGACTGAAAGAGAGACTGTTGCTGCTCTCCTAGGTAAGGCCCGTCCCGTGATGAAAGACAGCTGTGCAAAGTATTGGGTAACAGCTTTCTTCCCAAAGCGTCTTCAGAGTTGGAATAGAGATGTAGAATCAGCTCCCCCTTGTCAATGTAATCATTCATTATGATATAAAAGGCTAAACTGATCCTAAAATCAGTTATCCTCTTCTGAGATGCTTTGTGTATACGAGCCCTGTTATGTCTGCATGCTGCTTTCTAATTCAACAATGCCTAAAACATGAATAAGAAATATCCTAGTCAGTCAGTAATTAAGTTAACTACTGAAACAGTAATGTAAATGGGCACGAGCCTATTCAGACAAATTATACCAAAACAACAGCCTATTTGCGGTGAAATGTCAACTTCTTCAGTCACCAGTGCATGAATACACAGTCAGGGGAACAAAGTAGCTTGACAACAAGTGTTCAAAATAGTCAGCATTATAGCTAGCAAATATATAGTTGTTATTTTCTGGAAATCTATCTACAGTCCACTTAGCTGGCTAAGGTGGTGAACTCAGACTGGTGGTGAGAGTTAGGAAACGATTTCTAAATTTCCTCCAGCAGTTTGAATCTAGTTAGCTAGCTAATGGCATTTTTTTAAAATCAACTTTCTCAATCCGAGGGATAGCTTAGCAAATATAGCTAGCTATTTGTTTTTCCCCTCGCATCTAAAGCTGCCTGATACAGTTTGCCAGTTGTTAGTAAAGTAGGATGAATAAGTCAGAAGCCAGCTAGCAATGCCATGTTCATCCCTTTCACCAACAAAAATCATGTCCACGTATAAAAGAAACAATTACAGATCATGTTAGTTATATTCTAGGATTTCAGAAGTAATAAGCAATTGTTTTGTCGAACCGGCATCTTCACCAAATGTCGTCGCCAGTCAGCTCCAGAGTCTTCACCTGAACAAACGCTTAAATATAAGTTTGAGAAGCAATGCGAATATTTCACTCATTAGGTTGTCAAAGCTGTATATATTTGTCAGTTATCAAGGCTAAAATGGCATCTGGCAAGCGCTAACATATCACAATGCTTGTCTGTTTAAAACCTAGAAGAGAGCTAACGTTCCTTAATGTTCAAAACGTAATTGCGCCGACGTTCATTAATAAGTGTTCAATAATAACGTGAACAACACAAGGAACAAACAAGCCACTTTGAGGAATCGGTTTGTGTGCGTGTGTGCGTGCGTGCACATGAGTTTGTGTGAGTGTGTATGTGTGCGTGTGTGTGCCTGCATGCATGTGTGCATTTGTGAAATTTTGCTCCTTTATTATCCGCATTGGCCCCATAGGTATAACAATTACAGTTGATATACATGCTAATAATCTGGTGTGTTGTCTCGAGTCTCGACAACAAAGACTTGAATGGCAGCTTTACACCAGCGAGCCCCAGAGCGCATCTTTCAGAGCATGGTGTTAAATGAGAATGACAAACAACCATAAGAGTACAAGCTCTGAACTACTTTGGTTCCTTTTAAAATGATAGGTTAATGCAATACAGAAGTGCCAGCAGACAGAGTTTAATGGTAATTATAGTGCAGGTTGAATACAAAAAGGCTCCCACTTACTACTACAGTTTAAGTAGTCCTTCAAAAGCTGTAGTAGACTGAAATACAGTAGATTGAACATGTGTGTGTGTTCACAGTGAGTAAAGGAGAGAGATGGGGACATACAGGGAGAGGGAGAGAGAGAGACAGGGGGGAGAGAGAGAGACAGGGGGGGAGAGAGAGAGACAGGGGGGGAGAGAGAGACAGGGTTAGAGAGAGAGACACGGGGAGAGAGAGAGAGACAGGGGGAGAGAGACAGAGGGGGGGAGAGAGACAGCGGGGGAAGAGAGACTAATCTACTGCATGACCTATACTCAGAACTGATGAGGCACTGTAAAAAAAAAGTAGAAGGCTGACATTGGAGGGGGTACTGGGTGTGTGCGTGTGCGGCTCTGAAGTATGTGTGTGAGTAATGAATTAGGGATGGCGGCCGGTGGAGCTCTTTGATCCCTCAGCGATGGTGACAGCAGCTGTTAGCCATGGCGTCTCCATCAAGCCACACTCATTCTGGCTGTCTTCATCAAACACCAAGACTCATTAATGCTGCAAGGCCCAGCAACGCACAGCCCCACCTCAGACCCGCTGCACCCAAACTGGGAAAGGTAGGATGGCTGAGGGGGGACTCCTGGGGGTATGGTGGTGGGGGTATGGAGGTATGAATCTAATCAAATCCAATTTTATTTGTCACATGCTTCGTAAACAACAGGTGTAGACTAACAGTGAAATGCTTACTTACAGGCCCTTCCCAGCAATGCGGAGAGAAAGGGTGACTTGGCAACAAGATAGATAATAAACTGGACTTGCCATGTGGTAGCAGAGAGAACAGTCGATGACTTGGGTGGCTGGAGTCTGACAATTTTTAGGGCTTTCCTCTGACACCGCCTGGTATAAAAGTCTTGGATGGCCGGGGGTTTGGCTCCAGTGATATACTGGGCAGTACTCACTACCTTTTGTAGTGCCTACGAGGCAGCAAGAGGAACTGCCCCTCCCTACATTCAAGCTATGCTCAAACCCTAACATCCCAACCTGAGCTCTTTGTCCTGCCACCTCGGGTCTCGTTGCCCTTCCATCCCTATGGCAGGGCAGTTCCCACTCAGCCCAAGCTCTTCACTGTCCTGGCAACCCAATGGTGCAACCAGCTTCCCCCTGAAGCTAGGACAGCAGACTGCCTGGACATCTTCCGAAAGTACCTGAAACCCTACCCCTTAAAAGCGTATTTTAAATAATCCACCTCACCCCACCCCCAAAAATATAATAATAATATTTATTTTTAAATACTTTCCTGAACCAACACCTGCACTGAACTCCCCCTTACAGCTGTGACTTTGATGATAACTACTTCATTAAGGACAAGTGTACTTACTATTCCTGAGGTATGTGATTGTCCCACCTAGCTATCTTAAGATGAATGCATTAACTTTAAGTAACTGGATAAGAGTGTCTGCCGAATTACTGAAATGTCAATGTAAAATATTACTCAACACCTGGATTCGGTCTTTTGTAGTAAAATTAGAAATTATGTTTTTTACATTATATAGAAGTATAGACTCGGAGCTACAAAATGGTATATCAAACATTGCATTTGAGGGACAATGGGAAAGTAATTCTGATTTGAAAGTTGATCAATTTATAAACTCACTTTTGAGAAAATCACATTTGAATGTTTTGCTCTCTAGTGAAGAGCTCTTCTTTGCGTAAACCCATTCAACATTGTTCACACCCTCACCCAAAGCTTTAGCCCCACCAATTTCGTTTCGCTCTCAAAGCGCACACTTGATGCTCTGGCCGATGATTTGCTTACCTCTGGATAACATGAACACAGCCTAACCAGCTCTGCTGGCAACAATTTCATTATGCTTTTTTGCAGACGTTCACTGACACCAGCTATATTCAACAGGTGTTGTACACACATCACGTAACGTTAGCTAACGAGCAAGCCGACGTTAGCTAGTTAAACAATAAACAGTGCCAACAATGGCACAGTGCTGGGAGCTAACCAACCATGTTCAATGTTAGCTAGCTAACATTAGGCTCTAACTAGAACAGCACACAGCTCTGGGAAACTAATAATAACGTCAGCTAGGGAGCCAGCCAGCTAACATTAGCTAGCTAGCTAACAGTACACTTTATCTTAAGACATATAGCTAGCTAGCTAACAGTACACTTTATCTTAAGACATATAGCTAGCTAGCTAACAGTACACTTTATCTTAAGACATATAGCTTGCTAGCGAGATGGCGTGCGCAAGATGGCATTCAGTGCAGATCATTTGTTTTGGTAGTTAAGGAATTATTGGATTTCCTTACCCAATTATGACCATTAGATTATTTCTAAGGTCATAAAACTCTGGAAGAATATGGTTTAGTTTATTTACCAAAGCAATTGATTACTTTCTGCAAGTTATTCACCTCTAAAACTAAGTTACGCTGATAAACTAGCTAGCTCAAAAACTAGCTTGTTGAACGTACATGGAAACTGCCATGACCAGAACCAAAAGGAAAGAAATGGAGAGGTCGTCAGATGGACAGTTAACCACAAAAGATGGTGTGATTTTGGGTACTCCTCTTCAGAATGTAACTGTGGGGCGAAATACTGCAATGGGTGATGAAAATGTGGTGAGTATAGACAACAATGCTCACAACCTGCGCCCCTCCAGTCCCCAGTTCAGGTCTTTACCTTACGACCCCGGCACTCTAGTCAAGCCCCAGGGGAAAAAGATGATGCCAAGAGGGTATTCACTTCTTGAGATGCAAAACAAAATTGTAATGCTTTTGACAGCAAATGGCTTGGAGGTCATGGTTCGGGAGAATACGATGAAAATTGAGGACATAAAAAGTCTGTTGACTTTATCTTTTTAGAAGTGAAAACCCTCAAAAGTGACATGAAGAAAGGTGAAGTTATCTGCCAGGAAAATGAAAAGAAGGTGGCTGAACTCGAGCAAAAGGTGAATGAGGCGGAGAGATAGCAGCGCAGGTGGAACCTGAGGCTCCATGGAATTCCAGAGCAGGTGGGTGAGGACATCAAATGCAGAGTTGTTGACATCTGTGGAGCTGTCATTCCCGAATCAAAAGCCAAACTTCAGGAAAACGTAGACATCGTTCATCGTTTGGGAAGAGTCAAGACAAGAGACCGAGGACAACCATCATCCGGTTCACCAACAGATCTACAGGGGATCTTCTTTGGAGGCGAGCGAAGCATTGTGAATTCCCCATCAAGCAAAAAATGAGGTTCACGGAGGATCTGACCTCAGCAGACAAAGTGACAAGAGAGAAACTGGCTGATGGTGGCTGCAACTCAAAAGGCAGGGAAAACTGAATATTTTTATCGATGCGAGAGTGAACATCGTTGGCAAAGAAATGCGGCCAAATCAGAACATTCGAGTGAGAGCATGAGTCCAACTCAGACAGAACGGTCAGGCCAAGGTGAATAGCAGCTTTTTATTATAAAAATGTACACAAACAGTTGAATGAGAGCCGGCTGACTCGAGAACTGGTAAACTAAACACTAAATATAGGTGAATAACTAACTGTAGGTGAATAACTAACTGTAGGTGAATAACTAACTATAGGTGAATAACTAACTATAGGTGAATAACTCACTATAGGTGAATAACTAACTGTAGGTGAATAACTAACTGTAGGTGAATAACTAACTATAGGTGAATAACTAACTATAGGTGAATAACTAACTGTAGGTGAATAACTAACTGTAGGTGAATAACTAACTATAGGTGAATAACTAACTATAGGTGAATAACTAACTATAGGTGAATAACTAACTATAGGTGAATAACTAACTGTAGGTGAATAACTAACTATAGGTGAATAACTAACTATAGGTGAATAACTAACTATAGGTGAATAACTAACTATAGGTGAATAACTAACTGTAGGTGAATAACTAACTATAGGTGAATAACTAACTATAGGTGAATAACTAACTGTAGGTGAATAACTAACTGTAGGTGAATAACTAACTGTAGGTGAATAACTAACTGTAGGTGAATAACTAACTATAGGTGAATAACTAACTATAGGTGAATAACTAACTATAGGTGAATAACTAACTATAGGTGAATAACTAACTATAGGTGAATAACTAACTATAGGTGAATAACTAACTATAGGTGAATAACTAACTGTAGGTGAATAACTAACTGTAGGTGAATAACTAACTGTAGGTGAATAACTAACTGTAGGTGAATAACTAACTATAGGTGAATAACTAACTATAGGTGAATAACTAACTATAGGTGAATAACTAACTATAGGTGAATAACTAAAGTCTACACAATGTCTACCCCTTGTAGACATAAGAATACTTTGGTAACTTTATGACCAATATTTTTTTTTGTTTTTTTTTGTTGGAGAGGTTAATAATGGGATGGAAATCCTTTTGAGTTACATATCCTGAGGAAAGCTTATATTGGCATAACTGTCACGCCTTGGTCTTAGTATTTTGTGTTTTAGTTAATTAGTTGGTCAGGCCAGGGTGTGACATGGGTTTATTGTTTGTTGTATTTCTTAGTGGGGTTTTTTAGTTATTGGGATTGTGGCTGATTAGGGGTGTGTGTTGCATAGGTTTGGCTGCCTGAGGCGGTTCTCAATCAGAGTCAGGTGATTCTCGTTGTCTCTGATTGGGAACCGTATTTAGGTAGCCTGGTTTTCACTTTGTATTTTGTGGGTGATTGTTCCTGTCTCTGTGTTAGTATTTCACCAGACAGGCTGTATAGGTTTTTCACGTTCCGTTTTTTTTTTTTTTTTTATTTATAAGTTATTTCGTGTATCGTCATTTGTTCCATTAAAGAACATGAGTAACCAACACGCTGCATTTCGGTCCGACTCTCTTTCGACAAACGAAGAACGCCGTTACAATAACAAGGTTGTTGGTTGAAGTTTGTCTTTATCTCTTTGTTCAATTAATGTCAGGGGTATTTGTAATTTACTCAAGCGTAAGGCTATTTTCCTGTATTGCAAATGGTTTAATCCAGACTTTTACTTTTTACAAGAGACTCATGCTTGTTCTTCCGATCTATCTTTTTGGAAAAATCAATGGGGTAACGATATCTGGTTGTCATATGGCAACAACCACTCTGCAGGTGTAACAGTTTTAAGAGGCTCATTTAAAGGGAAGGTCAACAGTAGTAAGACTCACCACTCTGGACGTTGGTTAATTGTAACAGTACATTTCAACGGTGAAATGTTTTCATTGATGAACATGTTCTGTTATAATCTCACACCCGGCACAGCCAGAAGAGCACTGGCCACCCCACATAGCCTGGTTCCTCTCTAGGTTTCTTCCTAGGTTTTGGCCTTTCTAGAGAGTTTTTCCTAGCCACCGTGCTTCTATACCTTCATTGCTTGCTGTCTGGGGTTTTAGGCTGGGTTTCTGTACAGCACTTTGAGAAATCAGCTGATGTACGAAGGGCTGTATAAATAAATTTGATTTGATTTGAACTATCATTTATTTATTTATTAAGAGATATTTCTTTATCTGGATGTGTACTTTTATCACAATCTGAAGGTCCAGATTAGTTTATACCTTCCTTGCTTTGGATGTTTCTCTTTCAGTGACTAAAGTGGTTGATACTAAATTATTTAATTTCATATGGAGGAATAAACCTCATTATTTAAGAAAAGCGGTAAAATGTCGCACCCAAGGTGAGGGAGGGTTGAATGCTCTGGATTTTAAAACCTCTAATATAATATTTAAGATTAAATGGATACAAAACTATTTAAGAAATAAGGATTACATCTGGAATATCATCCCTAATTTAATATTTCAACAAATTGGTGGTCTAGAATTTTTACTCAAATGATTTGGGTAAAATCCCTATTAAGCTTGCTAACTTTCATAAACAAGTACTTCTAACTTGGAACCTCATGTACAAACACCATTTTTCCCCTCGTAGGTATACAATCTGGAATAATACAGTTTTTCTCAGTCGCTTTGGTGCATTTCTTAGATCAAAAGTGCAATTCTTGAAACTACTTGTACGAATTCCAAATCATCTAGTCACTTGTGCACATCATTATAGCAATTTCTTATTCCTTTGAGCAAATTGCAATTGATAATGTACAAGTGTCAGCTTTTTTCCACATTATCAATTGCTCATGTCATGTTGATCAAAATGTAGTAGATGGTTCTCTGTTGAATAGTCTTACCCCTCGAAACATCTAGGCATTAGTTCCTTGCATAAGCCATTAAATGCAAAATTGTTTAGCTATTTGTCATAAACTGTCACGCATAGTTTTACACATTTCTATTAGATCTTTTGTACAAAAACGTGAATTGATGAATCGTGCAGGTGAAATTGACTCATGAAGGAATGTAAAGTGTTAGTTCAACCAACAATCAACCAGTTGTCTAAATTGCTCAAAAGTGCATCTCATGAAGAATCAATTGGCAAGCATATATAGACAGACCACAACACAGAGTTGCAATATTCCAATAATGGATGGACCAGGAAATGAACAGGGTCAACAGCCAAGAGGAGGAGGAAGAAGAGGAGCAAGGATGCATGGTGGAAGGCAAAACAGAGGAAGAGGCAGAAGAGGACATAGGCTCCACCCGGCACAGCCAGAAGAGGACTGGCCAACCCACATAGCCTGGTTCCTCTCTAGGTTTCTTCCTAGGTTTTGGCCTTTCTAGGAGTTTTTCCTAGCCACTGTGCTTCTACACCTGCATTGCTTGCTGTTTGGGGTTTTAGGCTGGGTTTCTGTACAGCACTTTGAGATATCAACTGATGTACGAAGGGCTATATAAATAAATTTGATTTGATTTGATTTAGGCGCATATCTGATGACATAAGGGCCACTATTGTAGACCATGTTGTCAATCATGGCCTTAAAATGGCTGAGGCGGTTCGAAGGGTGCAGCCGAATATTGGGAGATCAATAGTTAAAACGTTTCGAAGAGAGAACAGGTATGTCCACCAATGTACGGTGCACTGTTACTGTATATAAGCAGTATACTGTATACTTCGTACAATGCTTCATATTACAGTAGTCCACTTGTATTTCACAGCATACAGAAATATATTCTATACAGATACATACTGCACCTTACATGCACCCACCTGTATGTTTTACAGTAAAATGTGTGTTCGCATAGTTTTTGTCTATGTGAAATTGTGCGATGCATCACTGCATTTTTCCCCACATAGGACTGCAAGATGACCTCAAACCGGTGGCAGAGGACGCCTTTTCACACCTCAACAGGAGGAGGCTATTTGCACCATGGTCCGAGCAAACAATGCCATGAGACTCAGGGAAATACAAAGGACCATTATAGAAGACAACGATGTCATTGAAAACATCCATACGGTTAGCATCTCAAACATCGACAGGGTGCTGCATAGAAACCAGATGAGTATGAAACAGCTGTCCCGTGTACCATTCCAAAGGAATGAGGACAGAGTTAAGGAGCTACGGTACCAGTATGTACAGGTAAAACATATATCTATGTTACTACTTTACAGCAACATTTTATAGAGATACATAGTACAGTAAGCATAAACTGCACACCTTTCCATTGCTGTGGAAGGAACATGCAATATATGTACATTTTATGTCACTCTTCCTTACCAAAACAAATTCAACTGTGTGTTTTGGGATATAGTGTATAATGGAGTTGGAATCAAGTGAACCCTCCCAAATGCAGAAGGCGGGTCGGAATATCATCAGTCACAGAGCTACTGTGGATTTGCCAGGCCAACGGGGAGGAAATATCACCATGTGTGCTGCTATTTCGGAGCATGGTGTCCTAACCCATATCCCCCTTATAGGACCATACAACACCCAGCATCTACTCAACTTTTTAGAGACTCTCTACAGGGCTCTCATCCCTGATGATGAGAGGGGTCTGTTTAGAGAGGATTTGCCAAAGTATGTGGTCATTTGTGATAATGTGAGTTTCCATCGATCAAACACAAGGCAATAGTTTGTGACCCACCCGAGGATGCTCATAAAATTCCTCCCACCTTATTCACCAATCCTTAAGCAAATTGAGGAGTTCTTTTCAGCATGGAGGTGGAAGGTGTACGATCGTCAGCCACACACACAGAGGACCCTGCTGGCTGCAATGGATGCAGCATGTGAGTTCATCACAGTAGACACCTGCAGAGGATGGATAAGGCATTCCAAAAGATTCTTTCCACGTTGCATTGGAAGGGAAAATATCCGGTGTGATATGGATGAGAATATGTGGGTCGACAGACAGGAACGTCTGGATGTGTAGAGACAGCACAACAGTGCTGCGGGCAAAGTTGTGCCTTAGGGGTGGTTTCCTGTGTTTCTTTCTAATTTAGTTTTTTTTCCTTTGTGCCCCTTGGGTTGTCCAGTCTCTTTCAATCAATAACCCACACAGTAATATGTAAATAGCACTGTTGAAATTGATATATGCCATAGAAGTGCAGCCTTGTGCATTTTCAATACAGTAGCTGTCATCCAAACTGTAGCCTAAGTTTACATCAAGTAATACTGTCAAAGTACACAGTTACATTGACAACATGCCTAAACATTTTGACGACCTTGTTCGTGAACAATGACTCAATGACTTATCATTCTGATGACACTGACATGATCATTGGCATGAATATTTACTCTTGAGAAATGTACTAAGGATTTTTAGTGACTGACTAGCTTTAGAAACATATCTATTGTATATTGCAGTTTGTACAAATTGTTCTGAGAAATGCACTTATTATTTTGCACAAGTTAGGGATGATGTGAGAAATGCACTTATTATTTTGCACAAGTTAGGGATGATGTGAAAAATGCACCAAAGCGACTGAGAAAAACTGTAAAGACATAAAATACAAAAACACGTTTTTATTTTTCCAGAACTGGTTTGACAACAATATTATTTGGGTTAAACAATTATTGAATAATGGTGGACAACTATATGATTATCCAGAATTTATTAGAACACACAATGTTACATTCACTCTATGAAATGATGAAATTATTGTTAGAGCTATACCTAAAGGTGCTATTCTTCTTTTAGGAGAATATAACAGTACTCCAAGTGCAACTGTTGAGGATTTTGCAGCCTCAATACAATTAGAAGGAATTGACATTTTAAACTATAAGTGTAATAACATGTATATAAGGAAACTATGTCAATATGTTACTATTCCCTCTGCTAAAATGTACTGGAAGGCAGCCCTAGGACAAGTGAACTGCAACAAAGTTGCTTTGTTATCTAGTAAATATTGTATATCTAATAAGGTAAAAGAAGTATCATACAAACTCATTCATAGAATCTACCCTGTAAAGACCTTTATTACACACAGATTTAAAATAGCTATTGATAACTAATGTCTATTTTGTGATTGTGACCCAGAGACTCTTGACCATTTATTTTGGGACTGCTCTTATGTCAGAAGATTGTGGTGTGAGTTAGAATATTTTATTTTAAAAGAAACAACAATCAATATTAATTTGAAAGGCTGATATTATGTTTTATTTTGAACCAAATGAAATGGACCCTGATTCAACTTTCATTGTTAATTTAAAAAAATCTTTCATGGAAGATTCTTTGTCCATAAAATGAAGTGGGCGGAGAACAAACCCCCTTTCACATTATTATTATGACGAGCTTCTATGGCAGTCCAATCCGAACTCCTCTCTCGGCATGTCCAGCCCACTCATGATCTCAGCCAATCATGGCTAGTGGGAAGGTTGCTCACTTTTTCTGTGGCTTAACCAACAAGGCTCGTATTTTAACAATTGTATTCGTATTTTCAGATGGCATACGAGTTTGTTATTGAGGCACATGAAAGTTCACATGTTCAAGAAGCCTTTTCTCCAAAAAACACATTTTGATAAAATAAATGTTTTTTACCTTTTTTACAAACGGCTCTCATGAAGTCGTGACCTGCGACATACGCCTAGTTTCCTGAATCAGTCAGTCAATATGCTCTGAATGGTGCAGCTGTAAAAGGTTATGAGGATCTAAGGGCCCCATGCCAAATCTTTTCAGCCTCCTGAGGGGGAAAAGGTATTGTCATGACCTCTTCACAACTGTGTTGGTGTGTGTGGACCATGATAGATCCTTAGTGATGTGGACACTGAGGAAGTTGAAGCTCTCGACCCGTTCCACTACATACCTATTGATGTGAATGGGGGCGTGCTCAGCCCAGCATTTCCTGTAGTTCACGATCAGCTCCTTTGTCTTGCTGACATTGAGGGAGAGGTTGCTGCCCTGGCACCACACTGCCAGGTTTATGACCTCCTCCCTGTTGGCTGTCTCATCGTTGATCAGGCCTATCACCATTGTGTCGTCAGCAAACTTAATAATGATGGCATTGGAGTCATGCACAGCCACACAGTTGTGGGTGTACAGGAGGGGACTAAGCGCACAGCCCTGAGGGGGCCCCGTGTTGATGGTCAGTGTGGCGGATGTGTTTTTGCCTACCTGCACTACCTGGGGGCAGCCCGTTAGGGAGTCCAGGATCCAGTTGCAGAGAGAGGTGTTCAGTCCCAGGTTCCTTAGCTTAGTGATGACCTTGGAGGGGGCAATGATGTTGAACGCTAAGCTAGAGTCAATGAACAGTATTCTCATGCAGGTGTTCCTTTTGTCCAGGTAGAGGAGGGCAGTGTGAGGTGCAATAGAGACTCTGGTGGTCGTAGTGGGATTTCTTAAGTGTCCGGATTAATGGCCCACTCCTTGAAAGCAGCAGCTCTAACTTTTAGCTCAGTGCGTTTGTTGCCTGTAATTCATGGCTTCTGGTTGAGATATGTACGTACATACGGTCACTGTGGGGACAACGTCTTCAATGCACTTATTAACGAAGCCCATTGACTGATGTGGTAAACTCCTCATTGTGCTCCGAAACAAATTCCAGTCTGTGCTAGCGAAACAGTCCTGTAGCTTAGCATCCGCTTCATTGGTTTAGTGAAGGGTATATGAGAGGATGACAAAGTGTGTGTTGGGGTTGGTGGTTGTGTGAGTGTCTTTGTGAGTGTGTGTGTGTGACAGGATAGATGATATACATGTATCAGATAGCAATGTGTTGCATCTAAGTGATTCTGACAGGTATGGCTTGTGTTAAGTAGAGAAGAGCTGATGTGAGAAAGAGTGTGCGTGTGTGTGTTTACGCATGTGTGTAAGCGTGTTTTCACATGTGTGTGGGTTTGTGTGGGTGAGTGTGCTTGCATATGTACGTGTCTGTATACACTCTTAGAAAAAATAGTTATTTGATTGTCCCCATAGAGGAATCCTTTTTGTTTCCAGGTGGAACCATTTTTGTTTTTTGGTCACTGTTGTAGCAGAAACTACCGCAGCCCCTGCAAGGCAGGTGGGCCCACGAGCTCACCTAGAGTATGTCTGCATTTGATACAAAATAATTTTGACAGTACCCCTCCTTTCTAATATCCACATTTAGCAAGCAAAGTGTTTGTGTTGTCCAATCTATATGGCTAGTAGTTGAGTCAGACAGAAAATCTGTTGAGGCAATTTGTCAGCGGCGCCGGCGTCAGCCCGCCTCGAGCTGCTCACCTAATAGGCCAGAGGTGGGCAACTCCAGTTGCCTCGTTTTGCGAGCTCTGACCTAACATTGCAATTTTGTGACTTTTTTGGCATTTATTTTTACTTGATTTTCATGAAATGTATCCACTATCATTTCTTATAACCGACAATGACTTTTGAAGATCAGATCTAAGTTATTTACCTCAATTACGGTTTCAACTTTGATGCATATGCCCTGGGTTCTTTCTGTAATTCTACCCAAACGCCAACTTTACAATGGCAAGAGAGGGGGGATCCTGGAGAGGTTAAGTTGAGGGGAAAACCGTCCACCTCTTACCTCCAATCTCCTGGCCAATGTACAGTCACTTGATAATAAGATGTGTGACCACCAATCGTGGATTTGCTACCAACGGTACTCTCGTAACTGCGATATTTTCTGCTTTTCTGAAACATGGCTTTCGGACAAGATACCCCTCATGGCTGGGATTCTCCATTCACCAAGCGAACAAGACAGTGGAGTCAGGGAAATCGAGAGAGGGAGGGGTTTGCCTCTTCATTAACAACAAATGGTGTGCTGACTCGAGCGCAGTGGAAGTCTTAACCCATTGTTTACCCATCTTGGAATACCTGAGGGTCAAATGTCGACCCGTTTACCTTCCGAGGGAGTTTCAGCTGTTATCGAGACTATACATTCCACCTCAGGACAAGAAAAATAACAAACATGCACATAGGAATCTGAATGAGGCTATAAACAAGCAGGAACACTTTGTTTCCGGCAATTTTAATTCCTCCTCATTAAGACACGTAACGCCCAACTTCCATCAATACGTCTCTTTCACAACTAGGGATGATAAAGTCCTAGACCCCTGTTACCCACAAGCAAGCATGCAAGGCCCTCCCTTGTCCCCATTTGGCAAATCAGATCATGACTCCGTATTCCTGCTCCCTGTTAACAAGAATCTCAGTTGAGAAATGGTATTCAGAATCAGAGATTATGCTGTATCACTGCTTTGCTAGAACTAAATGAGATATGTTCAGAGATTCCGCAGATAACATTGACACACTAACCACCTCCATCACCGGCATCATTAGGAAATGCATCGGCGACGTTGTCCCCACAGTGAAGGTTCACTGCTTCACCAATCAAAAGCTCTGGATTAACACCGAGGTTGGTGACAAACTAAAGGACAGCACTACTGCATACAGGGCTATCGCAGACAACCCTGAGGCTAAGGATGAGGACCGGAACAGGTACAAGCAGTCCCGCTAAGACCTCCGCAGAGTCATTAAACGAGCAAAAGGACAATACAGGAATAAGGTGGAATCATATTACACAGGCTCTGACACCCGCCGCATGTGGCATGGGAAACAGTCCATTATGGACTACAAAGGAAGACCAAGCCATGATCTGCCCGATGATGTCTCTCTACCAGACGAACTCAATGCATTTTATGCATGCTTTGACCTTGTCCCAGTCTGTAATCCCCGTATCTTAAAATGACCACCATTATTCCTGTTCCCAAGAACTCCAAGGCCTCATGCTACAACAACTACCACCCTGTAGCACTCACTTCTGTAATCATGAAGTGCTTTGAAAGGCTGGTCATTTCACACATCAACTCCATCATCTCAGACACCCTGGACTCACCCCAATTTGCATACCTCCTCAACAGATCTATAGACGACGCAATCTCAATTGCACGCCACACTGCCCTCACCCATCTAGATAAGAGGAACACCAGTATGAGAATGCTGTTACTAGACTACAGCACAGTGATCAACACCATTGTCCCCTCCGAGCTTGTTACTAAGCTTAGGACCCTAGGACTGAACACTTCCCTCTGCAACACGATCCTGAACTTCCTGACAGGCCAACCCCAAGTGGTGAAGGTAGGCAACATTACCTCAGCCATGCTGACCATCAACACGGGGGCCCCACAGGGGTGTGTGTTTAGTCCCGTCTTGTACTACCTCTTTACCCACAACCACGTGGCCACGCACAACTCCAACACTAACATCAAGTTTGCTGACAACACAATGTTGGTGGGGCTGATCACCGATGATGATGAGACAGTATACAGGGATGAGATCAGTGACCTGGTTCCTGGGACAACAACAAGGAGCTGATCGTAGACTACAGGAAATGAGGGTACTAGTATGCCCCTATCCACATTGACAAGGCTACAGTAGAGCAGATCGAGAGCTTCAAGTTCCTCAGTGTCCAAATCTTTAAGGATTTAAAATGGTCCACACACACTTGCACAGTCGTGAAGAAGGCGTGACAGCGACTCTTCCCCTTCAGGAGGTTGAACAAGGTTTGGCATTGGCCCCTTATATCTTCAGAAAGTTATAGAGCTTCACCATTGACAGCATCTTGACTGGCTGCATCACTGCTTGTTATGGCAACAGCATCACCCTAGATCGCATGGCACTACAGAGCGTGGTGCGGACAGCCCAGTTCCCAACTGGGGCCGAGCTCCCAGCCATCCAGGACCTCCATAACAGGCAGTGTGAAAGGAAGTCCAGGAAAATCGTTAAAGATTCCAGCCACCCAAGTTATAGGCTCTTCTCACTGCTTCCGCATGGCAACTGGTACCGGTGAATCCAATCTGACACCAACTGGTTCCTGAACAGCTTCTATCCCCAAGCCATAACATTGCTAAATAGATAACAAAATGGCTAAACGTACTAAAGTTGACCCTAATATTTTATATTTTGGGTGTCTATGCACACTCACAGGACTCTAACACATTCACACACACTGACACCCCCCCCCCACACACACACACACACAATTTACTCACACACACATAACACGCACACACAATTATACTTACTCTACTCATATGCACACACACACATACAATCCTCATATATGCTTCTGCTGCTACTCTGTTTATCATATATCCTGATGCCTAGTCACCTAACCCCTTTTCATATCTACCTCTATCACTCTAGTATCCCTGAACATTGTAAATATGGTATTGGAACTGACCCAGTATATACTGTAGCTTACTTACTATTCGTTATCATTTTATTTGTATGTATTTGTTCTACCTTATGTTATTTTTAATACTATGATTATATTGAACTGCATTGTTGGGTTTAGAGGTGGCAAGAAAGGCATTTCACTACATGTGCATGCAACATTTAAACTTGAAGCGTATCTGATCACGCACGTGACAAATTACCTAAGATTGATGAAACATTACCAACAACGACGAGACGGCCTACAGGGAGGAGGTGAGGGCCCTCGGAGTGTGGTGTCAGGACAATAACCTCACACTCAACGTCAACAAAACTAAAGAGATGATTGTGGACTTCAGGAAACAGCAGAGGGAACACCCCCCTATCCACATCGATGGAACAGTAGTGGAGAGGGTAGTACGTTTTAAGTTCCTCGGCGTACACATCACAGACAAACTGAATAGGTCCACTCACACAGACAGCATCGTGAAGAAGGCGCAGCAGCGCCTCTTCAACCTCAGGAGGCTGAAGAAATTCGGCTTGTCACCAAAAGCACTCACAAACTTCTACAGATGCACAATCGAGAGCATCCTGGCGGGCTGTATCACCGCCTGGTATGGCAACTGCTCCGCCCACAACCGTAAGGCTCTCCAGAGGGTAGTGAGGTCTGCACAATGCATCACCGGGGGCAAACTACCTGCACTCCAGGACACCTACATCCGATGTTACAGGAAGGCCACAAAGATCATCAAGGACAACACCCACCCGAGCCACTGCCTGTTCACCCCGCTATCATCCAGAAGGCGAAGTCAGTACAGGTGCATCAAAGCTGGGACCGAGAGACTGAAAAACAGCTTCTATCTCAAGGCCATCAGACTGTTAAACAGCAACCACTAACATTGAGTGGCTGCTGCCAACACACTGACTCAACTCCAGCCACTTCAATAATGGGAATTGATAGGAAAGGATGTAAAATATATCACTAGCCACTTTAAACAATGCTACCTAATATAATGTTTACATACCCTACATTATTCATCTCATATGTATACGTATATACTGTACTCTATCATCTACTGCATCCTTATGTAATACATGTATCACTAGCCACTTTAACTATGCCACTTTGTTTACATACTCATCTCACATGTATATACTGTACTCGATACCATCTACTGTATCTTGCCTATGCTGCTCTGTACCATCACTCATTCATATATCCTTATATACATATTCTTTATCCCCTTACACTGTGTATAAGACAGTAGATTAGGAATTGTTAGTTAGATTACTTGTTGGTTATTACTGCATTGTCGGAACTGGAAGCACAAGCATTTCGCTACACTCGCATTAACATCTGCTAACCATGTGTATGTGACAAATAAAATTTGATTTGATTTTGATTTAACATCATCGCAGGTAGACGCTAGCAGGTCTACTTATACAGAAGCTAACACTAGTAGATGGGGTTGAATGGTGGGAACCTGGTTACCGAGATTTACCGCCCAAAACCACTCCATTTTCACAGGATAAATAACTGCGAGAAACCAGTCAATTGTAATAAATTATTTATATCAACAGTATGACGTGAAAAGGAACTGAAAAATGATATGCAATGTCTAAATATAGCTTCTCTATGGCCTTCTCTCTGCTCTCAGCGTGATTAATCATCAACGCTCATGGTGGAGACAGACCATCTCAGTACGGAGTGCAGTTCACAATGCATGTAGACCTATCATCTCATCATGGTACAGGGTTTTCTTTGTGACAGGTAGGCCTACATTTGCTGCAGCATAGCCTCTGCTACACTAATATAAGGACTGAATGAGTGTCTTAATTTACCACTCTCCATCAGGCTTTTGCAGCTCACATTCATATTTTATTGTAGAGGTATTTTTTTATTGCAGCTGCAGAGTTTTGAAACAGCCTGTCACTGGAATATCGATGAGTTTTGAAACAGCCTGTCACTGGAATATCGATGAGTTTTGAAACAGCCTGTCACTCGAATATCGATGAGTTTTGAAACAGTCTGTCACTGGAATATCGATGAGTTTTGAAACAGTCTGTCACTGGAATATCGATGAGTTTTGAAACAGTCTGTCACTGTAATATCGATGAGTTTTGAAACAGCCTGTCACTGGAATATCGATGAGTTTTGAAACAGTCTGTCACTGGAATATCGATGAGTTTTGAAACAGTCTGTCACTGTTAATATCGATGAGTTTTGAAACAGCCTATCACTGTAATATCGATGAGTTTTGAAACAGCCTGTCACTGTAATATCGATGAGTTTTGAAACAGCCTGTCACTGGAATATCGATGAGTTTTGAAACAGCCTATCACTGTAATATCGATGAGTTTTGAAACAGCCTATCACTGGAATATCGATGAGTTTTGAAACAGCCAGTCACTCAAATATCGATGAGTTTTGAAACAGCCTGTCACTCGATTATCGATGCTCTAAATCAGAGCACCCTGAGCGGTCTTCCTCTCTCTCTCATCAATTCCATTGAAACGGCAAAATAGATAGTCCTGTTCAAGATTGATATATATACAGTTGAAGATGGAAGTTTACATACACCTTAGCCAAATACATTTAAACTCCATTTTTTCACAATTCCCGACATTTAATCCTAGTAAAAATGACCTGTCTTAGGTCAGTTATGATCACCACTTTATTTTAAGAATGTGAAATGTCAGAATAATAGTAGAGAGAATGATTTATTTCACCTTTTATTTCTTTCATCACATTCCCAGTGGATCAGAAGTTTACTTACACTCAATTAGTATTTGGTAGCATTGCCTTTAAATTGTTTAACTTGGGCCAAACATTTCGGGTAGCCTTCCACAATCTTCCCACAATAAGTTAGGTGAATTTGGCCCATTCCTCCTGACAGAGCTGGTTTAACTGAGTCAGGTTTGTAGGCCTCCTTTCTCGCACATGCTTTTTCCGTTTCAAAATTTTCTATAGGATTGAGGTCAGGGCTTTGTGATGTGCCACTCCAATACCTTGACATTATTGTCCTTAAGTCATTTTGCCACAATTTTTTTGAAGTATGCTTGGGGTCATTGTCCATTTGGAAGACCCATTTGCGACCAAGCTTTAACTTCCTGACTGATGTCTTGAGATTTTGCTTCAATATATTTCCTACCTCATGATGCCATCTATTTTGTGAAGTGCACCAGTCCCTCCTGCAGCAAAGCACTGTCAGGGTTTACCAGAATTGGACCCAGAAGCAGACCAGGACAAGGTGAGTATAAAGATGGTGAGTATTTATTAATCAATGAGAACGTGGAGGTAGATAGTTCCGGGTGGAGGAGCGGGCAGCGGAGGCGGGCTGATGGGAGTGGATAAGCAGATCCAATGGATAACAACACACTGGCGACGAGCAGACAGGGATGGGGTATGGGTTCCGGGTGAATGGCTGTAGACAAAACAAACGGCGGTAAGTTAAAGGCAAGCAAGACGTATAAAACAATAAAACAAAACAAACTCTATAAACTGGAGGCTGGTTCGTGGGCACAACATACTGTTCATGGCTAACGATCCGGCAGGGAATGGATGTCAGGTCAGAGCTTTTGAAGGGGAGAGGTGATGACAGGTGTGCAGATTACTGATGGGATACAGGTGCGGGTGAACATCGATCTCCCAACAAGCTAATTCGCCCGGCAACCAGACAGGGTGCGTTCCAGGACACCGGAAACACACTCCAGGACAGAAACACAGGCAAACACAGACTCAGGAAGCGGGATTCGTGACAAGCACCCTCACAACATGATGCTGCCACCCCTGTGCTTCACGGTTGGGATGGTATTCTTCGGCTTGCAAGCCTCCCCCTTTTTCCTCCAAACATGACAATGGTCATTATGTTCCATTTTTGATTCATCAGGCCAGAGGACATTTCCTCAAAAAGTACGATCTTTGTCCCCATGTGCAGTGGCTTTTTTATGGAGGTTTTGGAGCAGTGGCTTCTTCCTTGCTGAGCGGTCTTTCAGGTTATGTCGATATAGGACTCGTTTTTATTGTGGATATAGATATTTTTGTACTTGTTTTCTCCAGCATCTTCACAAGGTCCTTTGCTGTTGTTCTGGGATTGATTTGCACTTTTCTCACCTAAGTACGTTCATCTCAGAATGCGTCTCCTTCCTGAGTGGTTTGGCGGCTGCGTGGTCCCATGGTGTTTATACTTGCGTACTATTGTTTGTACAGATGAACGTGGTACCTTCAGGCGTTTGGAAATTGCTCCCAAGGATGAACCAGACTTGCAGAGGTCTACATTTGTTTTGCTGAGGTCATGGCTTTTTCCATGATGTCAAGCAAAGGGGCACTAAGTTTGAAGGTAGGCCTTGAAATACATCCACAGGTACACCTCCAAATTACACAAATTATGTCAATTCTAAAGCTTCTAAAGCCATGACATAATTTTCTGGAATTTTCCAAGCTGTTTAAAGGCACAGTCAATTTAGTGTATCTAAACTTCTGACCCACTGGAATTGTGATACAGTGAACTGTAAGTGAAATAATCTGTAAACATTTGTTGTAAAAATGACTTGTGTCATGCACAAAGTAGATGTCCTAACCGACTTGCCAAAACTATAGTTTGTTAACAAGAAATCTGTGGAGTGGTTGAAACATTTGGGTTGGAGACATTAAAACTTCTTTATGTAAACTTCTGACTTCAACTGTATATATACATACAGGTGAAGTCGGAAGTTTACATAAACAAGTTTTAATGACTATATATGAAATGCTTATGAAATGCTTGTAATTATACATCAGTATTCCATAGTAACATCTGACAAAAATATCTCAAGACACTGAAGCAGCAAACTTTGTGAAAATTAATATTTGTGTCATTCTCAAAACGTTTGGCCACGACTGTACATGTGATGCTGTATTAGCCTTATATTTCTCTAATGAATGATGGGATATGCATTATAAGCTTCTAACTAGACTCGGTCTCTTGCGCAATAGGCAGGGACCTGTGGTCTGATGGCCTATCTCCTTACAAAACCCTCCTTAGATCTTCAAGTCTTGCTGGACATTGTTTTTTGTTTTCTGAACATTAAATACAGCAGCCAATCCAACTCACTGGTAGTTTGAAAGCAGAATGAACATGTGATGGTTGTAGGCTACGGCAGTTATTTTTTCAGACTATAACCATTCAATCTTTGTGAAGAGAAAGCCATCTGCACCTAATTCTACATTATTAATTCTATATTATTAATTCTATATTATTCAAGGATGTCATTGTAAAGATGAAGATAATAACTTATTTAAATTAACTGTCGAAAGTGAGGAAGGAATTTGTATTTGTATTTATTATGGACCCCCCCCAGCTCCTCTTCCTGGGGTCCAGCAAAATTAAGGCAGTTTATACAATTTTAAAAACATTACAATACATTCACAGATTTCACAACACGGTGTGCCCTCAGGCCCCTGCTCCACCACTACCACAAATGTTAAGGAATGAGGGAACAATATATAGAGAAAGAGGAGTTAGGGTAATGACATTCAAGGAAATATTATGAAAAGTACAGTATGTATACGTCAGCCTACTAATTATACAAGATAGCCCTATTATATTTAACACCTTAAAATCAAATTCGCTAGCCTATATTTGTAACTTTGTAGGCCGCATGTGCTGCACCTGTCACACGCTGATCTGTTTCACCTGTCCTTGTGCTCATCTCCACCCCCCCCAGTTGTCGCATAATATCCCTGGTGTATTTATCCCTGTGTTATCTGTCTCTCTGTGCCAGTTTGTTTTATTTGTCAAGTCAACCATCGTTTTTGTGTCTCAGCTCTTGCGTTTCCCAGTCTCTCTCTGCTCGCCCTCCTGGTTTTGACCCTTGCCTGTCCTGACTCTGAGCCCGCCTGCCTGACCACTCTGCCTGTCCCTGACCTCGAGCCTGCCTACCGTCTTGTACCGTTTGGACTCTGACCTGGTTTATGAACTCTCACCTGTACCCGACCTGACTTTCGCCTACCCCTCTTGTTATAATAAATATCGGAGCTCAACCATCTGCCTCCTGTGTCTGCATTTGGGTCTCGCCTTGTGCCCTTATAGCACCAGAATTGCACGTTCTCTCAGCTTTATGGTGGTTTGAACGAGGTGCATAATTCCAGTCCATATAATGTAGTATAATATAATACTGTACAGTAATAAAGAACCCTCTGTAGAAAGGGTTTCCACATGGAATCCAAAAGGGTTACATCTGCAACCAAAAATGTTCCTTCAAAGGGTTATCCTATGGCGACAGCCGAAGAAGATTAAGAGTGTATGCACGCATACGTCGGTGTGTGCATTTGTGTGTGTGCATGCGTGAATGCAAAAGTTTGTGTATATGTTTGTGTGAGTGTGTGAATACCTGTAGGTACGTGATCCTGTTCTGCACCAGGTTAGACAGGTCCCTGGCCTCCTTCACTCTCCAGTCTCCAACTCCGTCAGCCTGGCTGAGGTAATACAGGTCTGTCATGATGGACCTGCACACACACAAAAATAGAATCAGGGAAAATTGTATTTGTCACATGCGCCAAATACAACAGGTGTAGACTTAACCGTGAAATGCTTACTTACAAGCCCTTAACCAACAATGCGGTTTTAAGAAATAATAGAAATTTAACACAAGAATGGAGCTATAAATAGGGAGTACCAGATCAATATGCAGGGGTTAGGTTATAGCTATATAAAGGGAGTACTAGTACCAGCTCCATGTGCAGGGTTATAGCTATATACAGGGAGTACCAGTACCAGATCAATGTGCAGGAATAATGGCTATATACAGAGAGTACCAGATCAATGTGCAGGAATAATGGCTATATACAGAGAGTACCAGATCAATGTGCAGGGGTAATAGCTATATACAGGGAGTACTAGTACCAGATCAATGTGCAGGGTAATAGCTATATACAGGGAGTACCAGTACCAGATCAATGTGCAGGAATAATGGCTATATACAGAGAGTACCAGATCAATGTGCAGGAATAATGGCTATATACAGAGAGTACCAGTACCAGATCAATGTGCAGGAGTAACCGCTATATACAGAGAGTACCAGATCAATGTGCAGGGGTAATAGCTATATACAGAGAGTACCAGTACCAGATCAATGTGCAGGAATAATGGCTATATACAGAGAGTACCAGATCAATGTGCAGGGGTAATAGCTATATACAGAGAGTACCAGTACCAGATCAATGTGCAGGAGTAACCGCTATATACAGAGAGTACCAGATCAATGTGCAGGGTAACAGCTATATACAGAGAGTACCAGATAAATGTGCAGGGGTAATAGATATATACAGAGAGTACCAGATCAATGTGCAGGGTAATAGTTAGATACAGGGAGTACCACATCAATGTGCAGGTGTAATAGCTATATACAGGGAGTACCAGATCAATGTGCAGGTGTAATAGCTATATACAGGGAGTACCAGATCAATGTGCAGGGGTAATAGATATATACAGTTAGTACCAGATCAATGTGCAGGGGCAATAGATATATACAGGGAGTACCAGATCAATGTGCAGGGTAACAGCTATATACAGAGAGTACCAGATCAATGTGCAGGGGTAATAGATATATACAGAGAGTACCAGATCAATGTGCAGGGTAATAGCTATATACAGGGAGTACCACATCAATGTGCAGGTGTAATAGCTATATACAGAGAGTACCAGTACCAGATCAGTGTGCAGGGGTAATAAATATATATACAGAGAGTACCAGAACCAGATCAGTGTGCAGGGGTAATAGATATATACAGTTAGTACCAGATCAATGTGCAGGGTAATAGCTATATACAGGGAGTACCAGTACCAGATCAATGTGCAGGGGCAATAGCTATATACAGAGAGTACCAGTACCAAATCAATGTGCAGGGGTAATAGCTATATACATATAGTACCAGTACCAGATCAATGTGCAGGGGTAATAGCTATATACAGAGAGTACCAGATCAATGTGCATGGGTAATAGCTATATACAGAGAGTACCAGATCAATGTGCAGGGTAATAGTTAGATACAGAGAGTACCAGATCAATGTGCAGGGGTAATAGCTATATACAGAGAGTACCAGATCAATGTGCAGGGTAATAGTTAGATACAGAGAGTACCAGATCAATGTGCAGGGGTAATAGCTATACACAGGGAGTACCAGTACCAGATCAATGTGCAGGGGTAATAGCTATATACAGAGAGTACCAGATCAATGTGCAGGGGTAATAGTTAGATACAGAGAGTACCAGATCAATGTGCAGGGTAATAGTTAGATACAGAGAGTACCAGATCAATGTGCAGGGGTAATAGCTATATACAGAGAGTACCAGATCAATGTGCAGGGGCAATAGCTATATACAGAGAGTACCAGATCAATGTGCATGCGTAATAGCTATATACAGAGAGTACCAGATCAATGTGCAGGGGTAATAGCTATATACATATAGTACCAGTACCAGATCAATGTGCAGGGGTAATAGCTATATACAGAGAGTACCAGATCAATGTGCATGCGTAATAGCTATATACAGAGAGTACCAGATCAATGTGCAGGGGTAATAGTTTGATACAGAGAGTACCAGATCAATGTGCAGGGTAATAGTTAGATACAGAGAGTACCAGATCAATGTGCAGGGGTAATAGCTATATACAGAGAGTACCAGATCAATGTGCAGGGGTAATAGCTATATACAGGGAGTACCATATCAATGTGCAGGGTAATAGCTATATACATAGAGTACCAGTACCAGATCAATGTGCAGGAAAATTGGCTATATACAGAGAGTACCAGATCAATGTGCAGGGGTAATAGTTAGATACAGAGAGTACCAGATCAATGTGCAGGGTAATAGTTAGATACAGAGAGTACCAGATCAATGTGCAGGGGTAATAGCTATATACAGAGAGTACCAGATCAATATGCAGGGGTAATAGCTATAAACGGAGAGTACCAGATCAATGTGCAGGGGTAATAGCTATATACAGGGAGTACCAGATCAATGTGCAGGGTAATAGTTAGATACAGAGAGTACCAGTACCAGATCAATGTGCAGGGTAATAGTTAGATACAGAGAGTACCAGATCAATGTGCAGGGGCAATAGCTATATACAGAGAGTACCAGATCAATGTGCAGGGGTAATAGCTTTCAACAGAGAGTACCAGATCAATGTACATGGGTAATAGCTATATACAGAGAGTACCAGATCAATGTGCAGGGTAATAGCTGTATACAGAGAGTACCAGATCAATGTGCAGGGTAATAGCTATATACAGAGAGTACCAGTACCAGATCAATATGTACTTTAGGTAGAGGTGTACATGAAGGCAGGGTAATAGCTATATACAGAGAGTACCAGTACCAGATCAATATGTACTTTAGGTAGAGATGTACATGAAGGCAGGGTAATAGCTATATACAGAGAGTACCAGTATGAGATCAATGTGCAGGGATAATAGCTATAAACAGAGAGTACCAGATCAATGTGCAGGGTAATAGTTAGATACAGAGAGTACCAGATCAATGTGCAGGGGCAATAGCTATATACAGAGAGTACCAGATCAATGTGCAGGGGTAATAGCTTTCAACAGAGAGTACCAGATCAATGTACATGGGTAATAGCTATATACAGAGAGTACCAGATCAATGTGCAGGGTAATAGCTGTATACAGAGAGTACCAGATCAATGTGCAGGGTAATAGCTATATACAGAGAGTACCAGTACCAGATCAATATGTACTTTAGGTAGAGGTGTACATGAAGGCAGGGTAATAGCTATATACAGAGAGTACCAGTACCAGATCAATATGTACTTTAGGTAGAGATGTACATGAAGGCAGGGTAATAGCTATATACAGAGAGTACCAGTACCAGATCAATAGGTACTTTAGGTAGAGATGTACATGAAGGCAGGGTAATAGCTATATACAGAGAGTACCAGTACCAGATCAATAGGTACTTTAGGTAGAGATGTACATGAAGGCAGGGTAATAGCTATATACAGAGAGTACCAGTACCAGATCAATAGGTACTTTAGGTAGAGATGTACATGTAGGCAGGGTAAAGGGACAAGGAATCAGGGCAGATGATAATAATACTTTGAGTAATAGAAAACAACAGACGGGGAAAAGCCATAAGTCAAGTCACTGATACTTCAGTTTCCCACCTCTGAAAACGCCTCAAATCATTTCAGTGACCCACGTCAGTCACATTCTCAGGGTGGGAACCCGCCTGAGCACAAGCACATTAGTACACACACACATAGAGTATGAAGAATGCTTCACTTCACAATTTTGACATTACATTACAAAGTATCAATGGCAGCCAGTGCAGAATTATTTCACACAATTGAAATAAAACCCCTATGCACAAGAAAATAATCAACACAATAAAAACAAACACACACACACACACACGCACAGAAACACACACACACACACACACACACACACACACACACACACACACACACACACACACACACACACACACACACACACACACATACACACACACACAGAAACACACAAACACTTCCACATGTTCTCTAGCAGTTTTTATCCTAAACCACAACGCGAAACCGTGTCATACTCCTTTACCCAGAACCCACCGTGGATCTATCACAGTCTGTGAGAACTACAAGTGTCTGTTAGCCGCTGAGTTAACATGGGAGAATAGGCAGACAGGCCCTCTGTGCTTTGGCAGAGGAGCGGGAGGCTAGTTCTCCTGCGGTTGGTTGTAAATGTGTGTGTGAGTGTGTGTGAATGTGTGTGTGTTTTTGTGTGAGTGTCTGAGTGATTGCGTGTGTGTGTGTGAGTGTGTGAATGTGTGTGTGTTTTTGTGTGAGTGTCTGATTGATTGCGTGTGTGTTTGAGTGTGTGTGTGTTTTGTGTGTGTCTGAGTGATTGCGTGTGTGTGTGTGAGTGTGTGTGTGTGTTTTTGTGTGAGTGTCTGAGTGATTGCGTGTGTGTGTTTTTGTGTGAGTGTCTGAGTGATTGTGTGTGTGAGAGTGTGTGTGTGAGTGATTGCGTGTGAGTGTGTGTGTGTTTTTGTGTGAGTGTCTGAGTGATTGCGTGTGTGTGTGTGTGTGTATGTGTGTGTTTTTGTGTGAGTGTCTGAGTGATTGCGTGTGAGTGTGTGTTTTTGTGTGAGTGTCTGAGTGATTGTGTGTGTGTGTGAGTGTGTGAGTGATTGTGTGTGTGTGTGTGTGTGAGTGTGTGTCCTTCTATGAAGCCTGTGAGGGTTTCCCCGGCCCAGCGGTTTAATGTGACTGGTGGAGGCTGCAGGCTGGAGATGGGGGTTTAGTTGACGGGTGGCTAAGCTGAGTGGCCCTGAGTACTGATTACCCGCTCCAATTGTTGGGCAATTACTGTCCCATTTACAATTACCCAATAATTCAACAGGCAGGCGGAGGGAGGTAGTAGAGAGGGTGGGAGGGAGACAGGGAAGGAAGGAGGTAGGTAGGGAAGAGAGCCGGGGCCACTGCTGTATTACAGGGCCGATGAACTACATAAACGTGTGACTCGTTGCATTCTCTCTCTGCTCTCTAGGCTGAAGCCAACACAGAGGAAGACAGAACACCTGGGAGAGTGGAGTGGCAAGGGAAGGTGTGTATGTGCATGTTTCTGTGTATGTCGGCGGACAGCCTGTAGAAGGGTTTATAGATGTTTGCGTGTGTGAGAGAGAGCATGTGTGCATGTGTCTCTGACCTCTGCTGGTGTCCCAGGTCTTGTATCAGGGTGTCAGCCTGTCTGGGCCTTTCCCCAGCCTCCACATGGCCCAGCTTCTTCACCTCGCTGCTGACAAAGTACCAGAGCTCCCTCACACCGTTCTCTACCCTCCGCCTCAGCTCCTCCTGGGTGGGGCCCGGACCTGAGTGGTGGTGGAGGGAGGGGGGGGGGGGGTGAAATAAAGAACGATGGGCAGAAAGGTAACTGTCATTGAACACATGGGAGTTTTAGGAGAAGACTGGATCGTCTGTCAATACTAATCTTTCCCTCTCAACCTCTCTCTCTCCCAATGTGATGCTTTGACTCCATTCATGTACATTTGATCATAAGAGTTTTAATGCATCTGGTATGTCCACACAGAGACACACACACACACAGAGACACACACACAGACAAACACACAGAGACATACACACAGACAAACACACAGAGACTAACACACAGAGACATACACAGACAAACACACAGAGACATACACACACACACACAGAGACACACACAGAGACAAACACACAGAGACATACACACAGACAAACACACAGAGACTAACACACAGAGACACGCACACACACACAGACTAACACACAGAGACATACACACAGACAAACACACAGAGACACACACAGAGACACACACACACACACACACATACACACACACACACAAACACACAGAGACTAACACAGACAGACACACACACATGCTCTCTCTCTTCCTTTCTTCCTGTGACGCTACTTCTATTCCCACCTAGCAGCCAACCCTCTGACACGCACCTCTTAGACACACACACACGTAAGCAAACAAAAAGCACTCACAAAAACACACACAGAGACACACATGTTTTCCCTGTCAGATGAGATTAGCTGCTAACATAGACCAGGCTAATCATAATCCTAGGCTATCTGACCCACCACCTTACCTCCTTACTCTCTGGGACTCTGGAGCTTCCACCTCCTCTGCCCCCTACATCCCTCCCTGGCCTCCCTGATACCCCTGGCCTGCTCACCATCTCCGGTCAGTCTCTGGAAGCTGTGTATCTTCTGCTTGGCTCTGGTCAGCTGGTCCTCCAGGGAGCGTAGCCTCCCCACAGCCAGGGCCCCTCCCTCTTCTACCTGGCCCTCAGGTATCCTAACACAAGAGACAGGGGGGAATAGAGAGAGAGCAATGGGGTATCAGAGTGGGGATGTGTGTGTTTGTTTTTCTACATCTTTGTTAGCTGTGTTAGTATATGAGTCAGAGCTCTTTTACTGTGTGTGTGTGTGTGTGTGTGTGTGTGTGTGTGTGTGTGTGTGTGTGTGTGTGTGTGTGTGTGTGTGTGTGTGTGTGTGTGTGTGTGTGTGTGTGTGTGTGTGTGTGTGTGTGTGTGTGTGTGTGTGTGTGTGTGTGTGTTTCTGTGTGTCTGTCTTGATTAAATGTGAGCAGAAATCAAAGAGCACTCCGTTCAATAGTACATTCTTTTGGTGAGCAAATTTGCAGCTGAATATCTTACAAAGCCTAATTGCTAATTAGAGTCTAAATGATGTTTGGGCGTCCTTTTGGTACATTTAAAATGCTCATTGCGTCTTTTTCACTAATGAGTATTTGTAAAGTATAATGAACACTACCAAACTGCATGTCTGCCCTGTTCCGTTGTTTATAGTGTACAGTAGCATCTCTCTTCATTCCATTTATATTTCCTGAACATCTCAAATGTTGACCTGTTCATTATAACACAGGTGTGCACACAAACGAAATGCAAGCGTGCAAGAACACACACTGTCTTGTACAAGTAACCTTGTGTGGACACACAATTCAGTCCCATTCAAAATCCTATTTCCCATAACCCTTAACCCTAATCCGTACCCTTACCTTAACCCAGAAACCTAACCTTAACCCTAACACTAGCTCCTAAACCTAAAAATAACCCTAGCTCCTACACCTAAAAATAACCCTAGCTCCTACACCTAAAAATAACCCTAGCTCCTACACCTAAAACTAACCCTAGCTCCTAAATAATCAACATTTGACCAATTGGGGACATTTTGTGGGTCCCCATTTGGTCAAATTTAGTTTATTTACTATGGTCCCCACAAGTATAATTAAACAGGTAGACACACAATATATTTTACTATCCTTTTGGGGACCTAAAATTGATTTCCTTTCAAAGTCCTATTTTCCATAACTCCTAACACTAAACCTAACCTTAACTCTGAACACTAAACCTAACCTTAACCCTGAACCCTAAACCTAACCTTAACCCTGAACCCTAAACCTAACCTTAACCCTGAACCCTAAACCTAACCTTAACCCTGAACCCTAAACCTAACCTTAACCCTGAACCCTAAACCTAACCTTAACCCTGAACCCTAAACCTAACCTTAACCCTGAACCCTAAACCTAACCTTAACCCTGAACCCTAAACCTAACCCCTAACCCCTAACCTTAACCCTGAACCCTAAACCTAACCCCTAACCTTAACCCTAATCCTAACCCCTAACCTTAATCCTTAACCCTAATCCTAACCCCAAACCTTAACCCTTAATGCTAATCCTAACCCTAACCTTAACCCGAATCCCAATCCCTAACCTTAAACCTGACCCTAACCTTAACACTTAACCCTAACCCTAACCCTTAACCAATGATGGAATGGCCACCTGGAACAGCGGGCCGCTTGACAATTGGGGCCGATGCAATGCAAAATATAAATAACCCCAGCCCCCGCTAAAATAAAAATAACCAAGTGCTGTGTGTCTGACTGGCCCAGGTGAGTGGGCTGTCGGCCCACTGCCGTTGGGTATTACATCTGTCAGCCTCTCTCTCCCAGCCAATTACTTTTGGTCCAGTCCATTCTAACTTTACCTGAGCCCTGCCCCTTTCCAATCTCTGTTAAGTGGTGACATTTGGATAAATAGTGGAGTGGAGCAAGGTGGACAAACAAAAAGAGAACAAATGTAAAGGTGGTGCTGAAAAGCAGAGAGAAGTTGAAGTCCCTTGAGGCTGATGCAGCCAAATGTTTTAAAATAACAAATTATTAATTTGCTGCCGGTACCAGTCAATCATCTCAGCCTAGTGAGCCTGGAGGCACTGGCAGCAGAGGGCAGAGAGAGCAGCCCATTGAGCCCAGTGAACCAGTTCAACTGTTAGTCAAGGTTTTGCAGCTGAAGCGGTAAGAACGAAGACAATAGGGATAAGATAAGCAATGCTTGGGGTTGGCTAGCTGGCTATTTAGCTACAGTGGAAGTCAGAAGTTTACATACACCTTAGCCAAAACTGTGGCAAAATGGCTTAAGAATGAACATATCAGACTAAGTGACCCAAGCTGCAGCCAAGGTCTAAAAAGTCAATGAACCCAAAACGCAACACAAGGTTGAAGACAAAGAAAAAAAATTATACTCATGCCTAAGTCGCTCTGGATAAGAGCGTCTGCTAAATGACTTAAATGTAATGTAAATGTAAGCGGGTGATTTTCAAGCCGGACCACCTAGCCTCTCCATCGAATCGGGGTATATACACTGTTTCATTCCTACGCTGTGAGCCCTGAACTACAGCGCTGTCTGTCCTCAGAAGAGCCCTTCCAGAGCAAGGTTGAGGAATCAGACCACTAAGCCAAAAGGACACTGACATCGTGAGGACAACCAGAGAGTTGCGTCGGAGAAGTGCGTCATTGAGAAGCCTAAACGACCCACGCAGAGCTTCCCCTCTGAGACCTCCAACACGTAATTACATCATTATATTCTGACCCATAAGAGCGGGAGTTCGGGGCAAGGCTAGGGTTAGAATAAGCATAGCTGACAAAGGCACGCAAATGTATATTTCCCTCGTGTATTTTCTATTTTTCTCTCTCTTTTAAATCCCCATTGTGGGTAACACGTGCCGTAGTGTGTTGGCCCGTTATACTAAGTCCTAATCAATAGCCTAGAATGTGTTTTTGTGTATGTGTATCTTTTATCATCATTTTAGCTTTCTAGTAAATAAATACTCAACTAAGATTGGTGTGGTACGAACTCATTGGTGAGACATTAACTAATACAAAGTCACAACAATAGTTTTGTACCTGTTTCCTCCAGCACAAGGTCACTTGCTATGGTTCTGGGATTGATTTGCACTTTTCGCACCAAAGTACGTTCATCTCTAGGAGACAGAACGCATCTCCTTCCTGAGAGGAATGGCTGCGTGGTCCCATGGTGTTTATACTTGCATACTATTGTTTGTAAAGATGAATATGGTACCTTCAGGTATTTGGAAATGCCTGACACAGACGTCTTGCTCCAACTGGTGAGACACGTTGTTGGGCTGAAGACGGTACCTTAAAGAAGTTAAAGAAGGTCTTTGGAGCTTTTGGAAATCCAGATGAGGGTCTGTATGTTGATGTCCTTCTCACCATGCAAGATCAGAAAAACATCAACACTACTGCACGGGTCAAGGCATAAAGATACTTAGAGGGGTTGCTGAATTATGAAACAATACTTACAGCTCAGATTTGACTCAGAATATTTCAGGTCACCTCACCAGTCTCAAAATATCTTCAAACAAGTGAAATGGACATTCCGTCTGCACATCGTATGGTTGTGTAGAAGAAAGAAGAGCAGCTGAAAGGAATGACTAGAGATTTTGAAAAAGTCAAGGCAGCTTCAGACAGGAAGTTGCAGGAACGGGATGAGGAAACAGAGATGGAGTTAGAGACCACTCTGCCAAAAAGTGCTCGAAAGAAGAAAATCACACCTGGAGAGATGGCATTAGATTATACTTTTACTGAGGCAGAGAGTGCATACATGATTGGTGTCCATAATCGAATTCTGGATACAGTTATAGATACTATCCATCTGCGATTTCTGAGTAATGGCACTTTGTATGGCTCTTCTGGACCCTAAGAACTTTAGTTAGTTAACATCCAGTGCCAATGGCCTTCCACAGAGCCCATCAAGAACTAAGCAAATGTTTGATCAAATTTGACAGCAGAGCGACGGTGGCCAATTTACATGGTGAGCTCATGAGTCTGGCAGAACAGTGGACGAGGTTAAACAATGGGGCTTTGAAGAACACAACCAGGACTATGGAGGATCATGGGCCTGAAGGAAATGAAGACAAGGTGGAGATGGTGAACAATAGCTGTTCATCTGGCAAGGACTGTCCAGTGTGTTGCTACTGTATTCTTAGTCAGTACAACCTAGTGACCGACACTTACCACATCCTGGACCTTGATTACAGGTTCCTACTTACCCTGTCAGTAATCCAGGTACAGTAGCTTGCGAGCGGAGCTTCCCTACTCTGAAATTCATCAAGAGTAAGCTCAGGAGCACTCTATCTCAACAACACCTGGAGGCTTTTATGCTCATGGCTACTGAGCGAGATGCTTTAATGGCCCTGGACCGTGACCTGGTTATAGATGGCACTGCTGAGAGAAGTGAGCTGCTGCAGAAACTGATCATTTAAGGATGTAGGAAACATATTTATTTTAATTTTATTCTATGACTTGCCTGCTCACCAGTCTTTTCACCAACACATGTCTTCCTGTATTATTTGTTTTACTAGTCAGATGGTTATATTATATACCTTACTTGCTTTGGCAATGTTAACACATGTTTCCCATGCCAATAAAGCCCCTTGAATTGAATTGAATTGGTTCCAGAGATCCTTGCCACCTTGATGCCAGAGCCATTGTGCCAATTTGTGCTCCTTCTAGCCGGCCATTTTTCATTCCCAATCTGTTCCTGCCCTTAACCCTAATCCTAACTCCTAACATTAACTATTAACCCTAATCCTAACATTAACTATTAAGCCTAATCCTAACTCCTAACACTAAACCTAACCTTAACCCTTAAACCTAATCTCAAATTTTCCTTGTTTTACTATCTTTGTGGGGACTTTTAGGTATTTTCGGTACCCACGAGGACAGTCACACACACACACACACACACACACACACACACACACACACACACACACACACACACACACACACACACACACACACACACACACACACACACACACACACACACACACACACACACACACACACACACACACACACACACACACGTTATCTAATACATTCATATTTATAAGAAAATATAAATAGCTTCTAAGTACATGCATCAAGAGAGACCAAGGCTAATGAGTCATCAAGGCATGCAAACTCAATTTTCTCCCTGAGTGGGGAACATCATGCAGCAATAACCTTATAACCTTATCTTCATTATAATACACACACTTTTTTAAATGTATTTTATTTAACCTTTATTTAACTAGGCAAGTCAGTTAAGAACAAATTCTTATTTTCAATGACGGCCTAGGAACAGTGGGTTAACTGCCTGTTCAGGGGCAGAACGACAGATTTGTACCTTGTCAGCTCGGGGGTTTGAACTTGCAACCTTCCGGTTGCTAGTCCAACACTCTAACCACTAGGCTTCCCATGCACACATACTATGCACTCACGCACATGCACACAGACACACATATACACACACTCACACACGCACAAACACACTCACTCACACACACAGACACACACACTGTTTTGCAGCTTCCACTCCCTTGACCCTCTCCTCTCAGTTGGGAACTAAGCTAAGAAACACAGACTGATGAATAACAGACTGGTGAATGACAGACTGATGAATGACAGACTGATGAATGACAGACTGATGAATGACAGACTGATGAATAACAGACTGGTGAATGACAGACTGGTGAATGACAGAAGGATGAATGACAGACTGATGAATGACAGACTGGTGAATAACAGACTGATGAATAACAGACTGATGAATAACAGACTGGTGAATGACAGACTGATGAATGACAGACTGATGAATGACAGACTGATGAATGACAGACTGATGAATGACAGACTGATGAATAACAGACTGATGAATAACAGACTGGTGAATGACAGACTGATGAATGACAGACTGATGAATGACAGACTGATGAATGACAGACTGATGAATGACAGACTGATGAATGACAGACTGATGAATGACAGACTGATGAATGACAGACTGATGAATAACAGACTGATGAATAACAGACTGGTGAATAACAGACTGGTGAATGACAGACTGATGAATGACAGACTGATGAATGACAGACTGATGAATGACAGACTGATGAATGACAGACTGATGAATGACAGACTGATGAATGACAGACTGATGAATAACAGACTGATGAATGACAGACTGATGAATGACAGACTGATGAATAACAGACTGATGAATAACAGACTGGTGAATAACAGACTGATGAATGACAGACTGATGAATGACAGACTGATGAATGACAGACTGATGAATAACAGACTGGTGAATAACAGACTGATGAATAACAGACTGATGAATAACAGACTGATGAATGACAGACTGATGAATGACAGACTGATGAATAACAGACTGATGAATGACAGACTGATGAATGACAGACTGATGAATGACAGACTGATGAATAACAGACTGATGAATGACAGACTGATGAATGACAGACTGATGAATAACAGACTGATGAATGACAGACTGATGAATGACAGACTGATGAATGACAGAAGGATGAATGACAGACTGATGAATGACAGAAGGATGAATGACGGAAGGATGAATGACAGACTGATGAATGACAGAAGGATGAATGACAGACTGATGAATGACAGAAGGATGAATGACGGAAGGATGAATGACAGACTGATGAATAACAGTGAGTAAGGAACAATGTTAACATTTAGAAAACACACACAGATACACACATATACACTCACACACACACACACACACACACACACACACACACACACACACACACACACACACACACACACACACACACACACACACACACACACACACACACACACACACACACAGAGGGGGAGAGAGAGACACACAGAGACACACACACAGAGACATGCACACACACATACACTGAGAAACACACAGAGACACCCACACAGAAATACACACACACATACACACAGAGACACACAGACATCATAATGATGAATGACAGACTGATGAATGACAGTGAATAAGGGACAAGGTTAACCTTTAGAAAATCCCCTGTGATATTACTGTGAGGAAGACCCATCAGCGGTCAGTTCAGTCAGAAGTGTGTAACGTTACAGAAAGTTAGGAACATTCAAGCCTATTCATAAAAGTTTCACCACACTGAACACACCCCCAGTTCTAGCTGCGCTGTGACAAGACAATGAAAGGAAACTCCCAGAGCCCACCATCTTATTGTTCATCACAGGATCACACTGGCAGAAGGGCCTTCATTTATTCATCATATCCCAGGAGAGAACTGGAGGCTTGCTCAGGTTGATGCAACATGCAGAATGCTCAGATAGACATTCACTTAGGCTTTTATAGAATATTAATCTTTTTGTTTTTATTTGATCTCTTATTGTTAAACAAACTACAAAACAAGACAATAAGGATCGTGAAAAGACAACAATAACTAACTGAGGAGGAGGTACATGACCATACAAGACAAACACACGCAATACAACACAGCCAAGACAATTATCAGCGAAGCAATGGTGGGGAATGGAAAGTTTTCCAGGATCTGAATAAATATTAAAGGAACATAGCCCAGGTAAAAAGTTAGAGGAAACCCTGGACGCCGAAGACGTGGATGTCAATTAAGGCCCCCCCCTCTGATTCAGAGGGGGTGGGTTAAATACAGAAGACACAGTTCAGTTGAATGCGTTCTGTTGTACGTCTGACTAGGTATCCCCCTTCCCTTTTCTCAGTCTTCTTAAATCCTCACCGTGGGATAGAGATGTATATTTCAGCTGGACAAAGACACACCAGAATGGATTTCCATGAAGGGGTGGATGCTTCCTGAATGGTCCAGTCACAATCCGGACTTAATATTGCTGTGCATCAGTGTTTCCCAACCAAATGTAAACAATACGTATTGACAAAATCTATGGATATATGTTGTCCTGCGAATTGGTCAAAGTTGGTTGAATCTTATTCAAAAATGTTTCGCAGTTGTAATGGCTGGCAAAGGTGCTTCAACAAAGGATTAACTCTGGGGTGTGAAGATACATGCAGTCAAGACTTCTTCAAAAAATGTCTCTATATTTTCTTTCACTTTGGAAATGTGAAATAGTTTGTATAAATTGGTAGGAAACTGCATACATATCCCTGTGAAAAATATTGCACAAACTTTTTCTGTTTTTTTTTAAGACATACTACTGGGATCCTGCAGATGAACGTGGGGCTACAAAAACGCAATTACTGTTACATCAAGGAGGAACATTTATGGAAAAGAGGCCTGGGGCCATGTGTGTGTGTGTGTGTGTTTGTGGAGGGGGTGTATGTGTGTGAGAGAGAGAGAGACAGATACAGAGAGAGCATGTGAAAGAGACTGTCTCTCTGACTATCCCCTAGTGTTAAAGGTGGTGTAGCGTTAAAATCCCAGCTGGTACTTGATAAGCTATTACTTCAAACCTATTCCTCTGTTAGATATTCCACTAACCACCGCAGACATTTCAGATTCCCTAAATGACTAGGCGAGGAGTCGGCGCTAATCCACAGCCAGACTCTCCAGCTCATCTCTCCAGGCCAGGCCAGGCTGAATGACCTGTCGTGCCCACAGACAGCTCTCACAATGGGGCTAGTGTTAGTGTCAGGCCCCCTGCCTTCCCAGAGACAACCAGGTCGATGGGAGTTCAGTCTGGAGGCAGCAGGAGCAGGCAGTGTCTGTTCAGTGGAATCATGCTGGGCTAATGATAGTACCCAGTAAATGAGCCAAGAAAGTGACTCTCAGAAGCGGAGGTAAACAGACTCTCTCAGCCAGCAGAGGAAAACAGTCTCTCTCAGCCAGCAGAGGAAAACAGTCTCTCTCAGCCAGTGGAGGAAAACAGTCTCTCTCAGCCAGCAGAGGAAAACAGTCTCTCTCAGCCAGCAGAGGTAAACAGACTCTCTCAGCCAGTGGAGGAAAACAGTCTCTCTCAGCCAGCAGAGGAAAACAGTCTCTCTCAGCCAGCGGAGGTAAACAGACTCTCTCAGCCAGCAGAGGAAAACAGTCTCTCTCAGCCAGTGGAGGAAAACAGTCTCTCTCAGCCAGCAGAGGAAAACAGTCTCTCTCAGCCAGCAGAGGAAAACAGTCTCTCTCAGCCAGCAGAGGCAAACAGTCTCTCTCAGCCAGTGGAGGAAAACAGTCTCTCTCAGCCAGCAGAGGCAAACAGTCTCTCTCAGCCAGCAGAGGAAAACAGTCTCTCTCAGCCAGCAGAGGAAAACAGTCTCTCTCAGCCAGCAGAGGTAAACAGACTCTCTCAGCCAGCAGAGGCAAACAGTCTCTCTCAGCCAGTGGAGGAAAACAGTCTCTCTCAGCCAGCAGAGGAAAACAGTCTCTCTCAGCCAGCAGAGGAAAACAGTCTCTCTCAGCCAGCAGAGGCAAACAGTCTCTCTCAGCCAGTGGAGGAAAACAGTCTCTCTCAGCCAGCAGAGGCAAACAGTCTCTCTCAGCTAGCAGAGGAAAACCGTCTCTCTCAGCCAGCAGAGGAAAACAGTCTCTCTCAGCCAGCAGAGGAAAACAGTCTCTCTCAGCCAGAGGAGGAAAACAGTCTCTCTCAGCCAGCAGAGGAAAACAGTCTCTCTCAGCCAGAGGAGGAAAACAGTCTCTCTCAGCCAGCAGAGGCAAACAGTCTCTCTCAGCCAGCGGAGGCAAACAGTCTCTCTCAGCCAGCGGAGGAAAACAGTCTCTCTCAGCCAGAGGAGGCAAACAGTCTATCTCAGCCAGCAGAGGAAAACAGTCTCTCTCAGCCAGCGGAGGCAAACAGTCTCTCTCAGCCAGAGGAGGCAAACAGTCTCTCTCAGCCAGCAGAGGCAAACAGTCTCTCTCAACCAGAGGAGGCAAACAGTCTCTCTCAGCCAGAGGAGGCAAACAGTCTCTCTCAGCCAGAGGAGGCAAACAGTCTCTCTCAGCCAGAGGAGGCAAACAGTCTCTCTCAGCCAGAGGAGGCAAACAGTCTCTCTCAGCCAGAGGAGGCAAACAGTCTCTCTCAGCCAGCAGAGGAAAACAGTCTCTCTCAGCCAGAGGAGGCAAACAGTCTCTCTCAGCCAGAGGAGGCAAACAGTCTCTCTCAGCCAGAGGAGGAAAACAGTCTCTCTCAGCCAGAGGAGGCAAACAGTCTCTCTCAGCCAGAGGAGGAAAACAGTCTCTCTCAGCCAGAGGAGGCAAACAGTCTCTCTCAGCCATATAGGATATATGATAAACAGAGTAGCAGCAGCATATATGAGGATTGTATGTGAGTGGGTGTGTGTAGAGTCAGTATAAATGTATGAGCATATGTGTGTGTGAGCAAATGATGGAGTGAGTGTTTATGTGTGTGTTGGAGTATCAGTGTGTGTAATGTGTAGTGCCCTGTCAGTGTGCATAGAGGCAAAAATAAGAATAAAATACAAAGGTCAACTCAGACAGTCTGTGCACCTATTTGGCAGTCTAATGGCTTGTGGATAGAATCTGTTCAGGAGCCTGTTGGTGTCAGACTTGTTGATCTAGTATTGTTTGCCGGGCAGAAGCAGAGAGAACGGTCTATGGCTTGACAGGTTGGAGCCTTTAAACATTTTCTGGGCCTTTCTTCCACACTGCCTGATATAGAGGTCCTGGATGGCAGGGAGATTGGCCCCAGTGAAGTACTGGGCTGTGTGATGAGCTTGGAGGGGACAATGGTGTTGAACGCTGAGCTGTAGTCAATGAACAGCTTTCTCACATAGGTGTTCATTTTGTTCAGGTGGGAAAGGGCAGTGTCGAGTGCCATTGAGATTGCGTTGTCTATGCGATATGTTGGGGCGGTATGCGAATTGGAGTGGGTATAGTTTGTCTTGGATGGTGGAGTTTATGTGTGCCGTAACCAGCCTCTCAAAGCACTTCATGATTACAGAAGTGAGTGCTACAGGGTGGTAGTTGTCGTGGCATGAAGCCTTGGAGTTCTTGGGAACAGGAATAATGGTGTTCATTTTAAGATATGGGGATTACAGACTGGGACAAGGAGAGGTTGAAAACTACAGTGAATAGGCGGTTTAAGTCACTACAGACATGGATTCAATCGCAGGCTGTGTCATAGGGCGGCACACAATTGGCGGGTTTGGCCGGGGGGAGGCTTAACTTGGCTCATCGCGCTCTAACGACTCCTTGTGGCGGGCAGGGCGCCTGCAGGCTGACTTCGGTCGTCAGTTGAACAGCGTTTCCTCCGACACATTGGTGTAACTGGTTTCCAGGTTAATCGGACGGGTGTTAAGGAGTGCGGTATGGCGGGTCATGTTTTGGAGGATGCATGACTCAACCATCGCCTCTCCCGAGGCAGCAATGAGACACTGTCGTAGAAAAAGGTGGTAAACTTGTTTTAAAAATAATAATTACCGTGAATATACCTGCCAGCTGTTCTGCGCCTGCTCTGAGAATGCGCCATGGAATACCATTGGGCCTCATGGCCTTGGGGGTATTGACCTGATTAATGACTTTACTCACGTCGGACTTGGAGAGCGAGATCACCCATTCTTCTGGGTCAGTGGACCTTGGAGAGCGAGATCACCCATTTTTCTGGGTCAGTGGCCCTTGGAGAGCAAGATCCCCCATTCGTCTGGGTTGGTGGCCCTTGGAGAGCAAGATCACCCATTCTTCTGGGTCAGTGGCCCTTGGAGAGCAAGATCACCCATTCTTCTGGGTCGGTGGCAGCCCTCACACCCGGCACGCTGTTGTTATTGTCAAAGCGTGCATGAAATGCATTGAGTTCGTCTGGTAAAGAGACATCGTTGGGCAGATCACAAATTGGTCTTCCTTTGTAATCCATAAGGGACTTTAGGCCATGCTACATCTGGCGGGCGTCAGAGTCTGTGTAATACGATTTCATATTATTTCCTATATTGTCCTTTTTGCTCCTTTGAGGACTCAGCGGAGGTCATAGTGGGACTTGTTGTACTTGTTCCTGTCCTCAGCTGTAGCCTCAGGGTTGTCTGTGATAGCCCTGTAAGAAGTAGCCCTGTCCTTTATTTTAGCACCAACCTCAGTGTGAATCCAGGGCTTTTGATTGGTGAAGCAGTGAACCTTCAGTGTGGCGATTACGTCACCAATGTATTTCCTAATGAACCTGGTGACAGAGGTGGTCAGTTCGTGAATGTTATTGGCAAAGTCCCAATCCGCACCAGCAAAGCAGAACTGTAGCATAATCTCTGATTCTCCTGTAGCATAATCTCTGATTCTGGAGACCATTTCTCAACGGAGCAAGTCACGGGAAATTCATGTTTAAGATTCTGCTTGTAAACAGGAAGCAGGAGTACGGAGTTATGATCTGATCTGCCGAATGGGGGACGAGGGAGGTCCTTGTATTATTTCTTGTGGGGAAAGTAACAGTGGTCTAGGACTTTTCGTCCCTAATGGCGATGGAGACATGTTGATGGATGTGTGGCATCACATGTCTTAATTAAAATCGCTGGCAACCAGAAAAGCAGCCTCTCTCAGCCAACGGAGGCAGACAGTGTCTCTCAGCCAGCGGAGGCAGACAGTGTCTCTCAGCCAGCGGTGGCAGACAGCCTCTCTCAGCCAGCGGAGGCAGACAGTGTCTCTCAGCCAGTGGTGGCAGACAGTGTCTCTCAGCCAGCAGAGTCTATTAGGCCTACATCACTGGGAGGAGACCGTCTAATGGACAGATAACACATCACTGAGATGAGACCGTCTAACGGACAGATAACACATCACTGAGAGGAGACCGTCTAATGGACAGATAACACATCACTGAGAGGAGACCGTCTAATGGACAGATAACACATCACTGAGAGGAAACCGTCTAACGGACCGATAACACATCACTGGGAGGAGACCGCCTAACGGACAGATAACACATCACTGAGAGGAGACCATCTAATGGACAGATAAAACATCACTGTGAGGAGACCGTCTAACGGACAGATAACACATCACTGGGAGGAGACCATCTAATGGACAGATAACACATCACTGGGAGGAGACCGTCTAATGGACAGATAACACATCACTGGGAGGAGACCGTCTAATGGACAGATAACACATCACTGAGAGGAGACTGTCTAACGGACAGATAACACATCACTGGGAGGAGACCATCTAATGGACAGATAACACATCACTGGGAGGAGACCGTCTAACGGACAGATAACACATCACTGAGAGGAGACCGTCTAATGGAAAGATAACACATCACTGGGAGGAGACCGTCTAACGGACAGATAACACATGACTGGGAGGAGACCATCTAATGGACAGATAACATATCACTGAGAGGAGACCGTCTAATGGACAGATAACACATCACTGAGAGGAGACCGTCTAACGGACAGATAACACATCACTGGGAGGAGACCATCTAATGGACAGATAACACATCACTGGGAGGAGACCGTCTAACGGACAGATAACACATCACTGGGAGGAGACCGTCTAACGGACAGATAACACATCACTGGGAGGAGACCGTCTAATGGACAGATAACACATCACTGGGAGGAGACCATCTAATGGACAGATAACATATCACTGAGAGGAGACCGTCTAATGGACAGATAACACATCACTGAGAGGAGACCGTCTAACGGACAGATAACACATCACTGGGAGGAGACCATCTAATGGACAGATAACACATCACTGAGAGGAGACCGTCTAACGGACAGATAACACATCACTGAGAGGAGACCGTCTAATGGACAGATAACACATCACTGAGAGGAGACCGTCTAACGGACAGATAACACATCACTGGGAGGAGACCATCTAATGGACAGATAACACATCACTGGGAGGAGACCGTCTAACGGACAGATAACACATCACTGGGAGGAGACCGTCTAACGGACAGATAACACATCACTGGGAGGAGACCATCTAATGGACAGATAACACATCACTGAGAGGAGACCGTCTAATGGACAGATAACACATCACTGGGCGGAGACCATCTAATGGACAGATAACATATCAGTGAGAGGAGACCGTCTAATGGACAGATAACACATCACTGGGAGGAGACCATCTAATGGACAGATAACATATCAGTGAGAGGAGACCGTCTAATGGACAGATAACAGTCAATAGACACTGGAGAAAAGCCAATAAAACCATTCAGCTCTTTCTTATTGTCTTTCTATCGCTCTTCATTCCTATTTGTTATTCCTTGCACTCTCTTTCCCTTCTGCCCATGTTAACCCCCTATCAATCAATCAATTTATCAATCAATTTATCAATCAATCAAATGTATTTATACAGCCTTTTTACGCCAGCAGATGTCACAAAGTGCTTTTACACAAAACCCAGCCTAAAACCTCTATCATGGTGGCCTCCACTCCTCTCCCCCTTCCTCCACCCCTTAAATCTCTGCATGGTCCAGAACTCACCTCGTCCATCATCCCTCGCCTCCCTCCCTCATTCCCTCCTTCCATCAATCCATCCCTCATTCCCTCCCACCATCCACATGCCTGGGGATTGATCAGGCCCTCATCCCTCAGGCCGGATGTCACACACACACACACACACACACACACACACACACACACACACACACACACACACACACACACACACACACACACACACACACACACACACACACACACTCTCTCTATCTATCTCTCTTTCGCCCGTCACGCCATCTGGCCTGCGTGTGTCATCATCTCCAGGTGATTGACAGCTGTGGAGAGGGCGGAGCCCAGAGGCGGATCGCCACACCGACCCTGTATTCACCCAAATCATTAGTGCTGCTGGGTGACTGGTGGTGGGTGGGCTGTTGGCCTGTCACTCAAATCAGGGAGGGGGATGCTGAGTGTGGGAGGTCATGGAGCGAAGGTGTGAGATATTGAGTAAATGGCTGCCTTCCTCCTCAGGCACGTCTACTGTACAATGCCGATAGTGTACATGCTATGTGTGTTTGTGTACATTCTGCGTCTATACATTTAGTCTGTTTATTTAGTCCGTTTATCGTCTGTCTGTATTTTGTTTATTGTGGTAGCAGCATTTTACTGTGTAACACTTCTTTACATGCAAATGTATATGTAATGACGTAATAAAGGAGATGCTGATTCTTGTTGTGTGCCATGTCATCCACTTCACAGTGACATGATCATAGTCACGCAAGCAAGCACGCACACACACACACACAGGGCAGAAAGGCAGTAACATTATGACACTGTATGGTAACACTGCTCCTGTACAGGGCCCTTCCACCAAATCGGAAATCGGTGCCTTTTGAGAACTGTAATTTTGTAAAAAAAAACTTTGGATTTCACCTCATTTTCATTCACTGTCATAAAGAACACATGTTCTATTTCATAAAAAGTAGTTTTCTCATCTCAAGGTTAAATAAAAACATTACAATAGTAAGTAACAGGGTTGACCATAACAGGGTTGACCATAACAGGGTTGACCATAACAGGGTTGACCGTAACAGGGTTGACCATAACAGGGTTGACCGTAACAAGGTTGACCATAACAGGGCTGACCGTAACAGAGTTGACCGTAACAGACTTGACCATAACAAGGTTGACCATAACAGGGCTGACCATAACAGACTTGACCATAACAAGTTTGACCATAACAGACTTGACCATAACAAGTTTGACCATAACAGGGCTGACCATAACAGACTTGACCATAACAAGGTTGACCATAACAGGGTTGACCATAACAGGGCTGACCGTAAAGAGTTGACCGTAACAGGGTTGACCATAACAGGGTTGACCGTAACAGGGTTGACCATAACAGGGTTGACCATAACAGGGTTGACCGTAACAGTCTTGACCATAACAGGGTTGACCGTAACAGGGTTGACCGTAACAGTCTTGACGATAACAGGGTTGACCGTAACAGAGTTGACCATAACAGAGCTGACCATAACAGGGTTGACCGTAACAGGGTTGACCATAACAGGGTTGACCATAACAGGGTTGACCGTAACAGTCTTGACCATAACAGGGTTGACCGTAACAGTCTTGACCATAACAGGGTTGACCGTAACAGAGTTGACCATAACAGAGCTGACCATAACAGGGTTGACCATAACAGGGTTGACCGTAACAGTCTTGACGATAACAGGGTTGACCGTAACAGAGTTGACCATAACAGAGCTGACCATAACAGGGTTGACCATAACAGGGTTGACCGTAACAGTCTTGACGATAACAGGGTTGACCGTAACAGTCTTGACGATAACAGGGTTGACCGTAAAGAGTTGACCGTAAAGAGTTGACCATAACAGGGTTGACCGTAAAGAGTTGACCGTAACAGGGTTGACCATAACAGGGTTGACCGTAACAGTCTTGACGATAACAGGGTTGACCGTAACAGAGTTGACCATAACAGAGCTGACCATAACAGGGTTGACCATAACAGGGTTGACCGTAACAGTCTTGACGATAACAGGGTTGACCGTAACAGTCTTGACGATAACAGGGTTGACCGTAAAGAGTTGACCGTAAAGAGTTGACCATAACAGGGTTGACCGTAAAGAGTTGACCGTAACAGGGTTGACCATAACAGGGTTGACCGTAACAGTCTTGACGATAACAGGGTTGACCGTAACAGAGTTGACCATAACAGAGCTGACCATAACAGGGTTGACCATAACAGGGTTGACTGTAACAGTCTTGACGATAACAGGGTTGACCGTAACAGTCTTGACGATAACAGGGTTGACCGTAACAGTCTTGACGATAACAGGGTTGACCGTAACAGTCTTGACGATAACAGGGTTGACCGTAACAGAGTTGACCATAACAGAGCTGACCATAACAGGGTTGATGATTTATTCTTAAATCAGCCATAAATCCCCTTGTGGCAGGAGGAATGGAAGCTTGTTGTGTGTAACAGGGAGGGGCAATTGAATGCAAGCTAAAAAAAACAACACTTCTAGCCTGTCTATCACAGGGGGATGGTGGTGCCTTAATTGGGGAGGACGGGCTCATGGTAATGGCTGGAATGGAATCAGTGGAATGGTATCAAATATATCAAACACATACTGAAGGTTCCATGTGTTGATGCCATTCTATTCCAGTCATTGTTATGGGCCGTCCTCGCCTCCGCAGCCTCCAATGCTGTCTTTACTGTATGGTTATCAGGTTTGACGCTTTATGCATGACCTGCTCAGTTTTCCACCACAAAACACCAGAAAATTGCCCAAAAGAGTAGAACCAGCTCACCTGATTCGACTAGATGTTTCTTTTGAAAATGTTTTATTTTTTTAAGGAATAGTTCCATCATATTAAAACGAGAGTTCAGTTCACATGACAGGGTTGACCTTAAACTGAAGGACAGACGGAAATGAATCACTGTTCACATTAAATTAATAATCATCTCCAGAGATGACTTTGTCATAGCAACAAATTAACGAGGGCTTTACAATGATAATGAAAACCTTTGGGATAATGTGGATTAATATCTTCCTAGAAGTGACACAGGGTTGACAGATGCAAAATGCATAATTTTGGTAATTTAGCAAGTCATTATTCATATTAAAAATCAGATGCATTGAATTCTCCGTCTATATTAAAGGGACCTTTATTTAATATTACAAGCTTTTAAAGTGCACAGTTTCTTCTTAAATTATTAAAGGCCCAGACGCAAAAGGAACAACCCTACTGCTATAACAAATTAGACTGACTGGTCCCAGAACAACGGCTCGATGTGTTCAACAACAAACACTGTCTCTGACTGAGACCCATCTGGACAGTGTCTGTCTGAAAGATGTGTTCAACAACAAACACTGTCTCTGACTGAGACCCATCTGGACAGTGTCTGTCTGAAAGATGTGTTCAACAACAAACACTGTCTCTGATTGAGACCCATCTGGACAGTGTCTGTCTGAAAGATGTGTTCAACAACAAACACTGTCTCTGACTGAGACCCATCTGGACAGTGTCTGTCTGAAAGATGTGTTCAACAACAAACACTGTCTCTGACTGAGACCCATCTGGACAGTGTCTGTCTGAAAGATGTGTTCAACAACAAACACTGTCTCTGATTGAGACCCATCTGGACAGTGTCTGTCTGAAAGATGTGTTCAACAACAAACACTGTCTCTGACTGAGACCCATCTGGACAGTGTCTGTCTGAAAGATGTGTTCAACAACAAACACTGTCTCTGACTGAGACCCATCTGGACAGTGTCTGTCTGAAAGATGGACATGTTTTGGTGCCATGAATCCTACCTTTGTTTTCCAGCCAATATTGAATAATTACAAAAGCAAGGGATTTAATCGGAGACCAGCTGTCCGAAGTGTGTGTGTGTGTGTGTGTGTGTGTGTGTGTGTGTGTGTGTGTGTGTGTGTGTGTGTGTGTGTGTGTGTGTGTGTGTGTGTGTGTGTGTGTGTGTGTGTGTGTGTGTGTGTGTGTGTGTGTGTGTGTGCGTGTGCGTGCGTGTGTCTGTATTCCAAAGCAATTGAGGATATCACAGGGGGGAACTGAAAGCTGCACCTATGGCTGGACTCATGACTAATGCAAGCACGTACGCCATCACACACACACACGCATGCAAGTAAACACAGGCACACACACACACACACTCGCCTAGAAGTACACACGCACACAAACGCACACACACAATCCCACCTCCCCCATACCTCTACCCCTCTACACACATCTCCCTTCAGGTGGGTAGTTACCTGAGGGACTCAGCCATGCGTCGTAGGTCCTCGTTCTGCTGCTTGAGGCGTTCCAGCTTGGCAAGAATCTTGGATAGCTCTCTGCTGGATCTCTCTGGGTGCTCACTGTCCCTCACCAGGTGGCCCCCGATGTAGAATAGCAGCGTGCCCCACGCCAGCAGTACCAGGGTAACCCAGCGCCAGGAGCCCGCCCAGGGCCGCATCGTAGCTCAGCCTGCCCACCTACACACACCGTCGCGACCCGTCACAACAGCCGCCGGGGCATCCTCACTGGCACCGCAGTGCAGGGGCAGTGGGAGGGAGGTGGTGAGAGAGAGGAGGGTTTTTGGGGCAGTGTATCTCTGGTGAGGTTCAGCCTCCTCTCCGTGTGCTAGAGCATGACCGACGCCCCTTGCTGTTGTTCCAGCCCTGTCCTGCTAGGGTCTCCACCTCTTGCTCTTTGTGACTGTGTCGCCTTCCACTCCACTCCTAACCCCCTGCTAGTCCCCCCCTGGTCTGTACGTGTCACCACTTCCTCTAGCGTCCTCCTGTCTTACTTCATGTGTTTGGCCTGGCTCCTTTGGGGACAAAGAGAGAAAGAGAGCTAGTCAAACAGACAGAAAGACAAAGGGATTGATGGATGGACAGATGGACAGACAGACACACACGGACCCACATAGACAGACAGATGCCAGGGGAGCTGAGAAAACAGAGCCAAACTCCCAGAGAAGGACAGACGCAGCTCAGAGGAACAAGGCTTGCTGGCTGTAACAGTGGAGGCATTGTGTGACTGGCCCTGACAGAGCCGAGGCTCAGCAACCCCACAGGATTGTTCAGCATGACACTGCAATTTACATTTCCACCGTGATGTACAACGCTCCAAGAGCCACAATGCGCTGTGATGAGAAAACAAAGAGACTGGGATGTTCTGTTTTCTCTCTCTCTCTCTCATTCAAAAATTGTATTTCCAAATAACAATGGTACAGTGAAGATTTCAGTAGGTGTTCAGTTAGTGCTCCCATTTGCTTCTTGCTCAGCCATTAGCTTCTTTTCTAGTTTCTAAATCTCTTTCTCTCTCACTATCTATCTCTTTCTCTTGCTCTTTCTCTCTCTCTCTCTCTCTCTCTCTCTCTCTCTCTCTCTCTCTCTCTCTTTGTTTCTCTATTTCTCTCTTTAACACACTCTCTCTCTCTCTTTAACACTATCTCTCCCTCTTTCTCTCTCTTTAACTCTCTCTCTCTTTCTTCTCTCTACTCTCAAACACTTTCTCACCACCACTTTCTCTATCTATCTAACTCTGCCTCCCACCTTCTCCCCCCCCCCCGCCCCATCTCACTTTAAGGCATGGCTAAACCCAATGGCTAATATGGAGCCACCATCGCCACTGTCTCTGTGACAAAGTGCGTCATTGTCAATGTAATGTGGTGAGCCCAGTGTCATCACTTCAGAGAGAAAGAGAGAGAGAGAGAGAGAGAGAGAGAGAGAGAAAAGGTAGACAGAGAGAGGGAGAGTAAGAGAGAGAGAAAAGAGAGCTAGGGAGAGAAAGAGAGAAAGAGAGACGGAGAGAAGAGAGAGAGAAAAGGAGACAGAGAGAGTGAAAGAGTGAGAGAGACAGAGAAAGAGTGATAGAGAAAGAGAGACAGAGAGAGAGAGCAAGAGAGCGGGAGAGAGAGCGAGACAGAGAGAGAAAGAGAGATAGGGAGACAGAGAGAGAGGGAGACAGAGATAGAGGGAGACAGAGAGAAATAGAGAAATAGTAATAGAGAAAGAGAGACAGAGACAGAGGTAGAGAAAGGGAGAAAGACAGAGAGAGATAGAGAGAGAAATAGAGCGAGAAAGAGAGAAATATAGATAGACAGAGTGAGAGAGAGAAACGGGAAGGTTTTCTGTAGTATTATCAATGTAAGAGTTCCAAACTTCCTTAATAAGCACAATGTCTTGAGTAAAAGCCAAATTGGATTTATACCAAAACATCGCACAACTGATCATATTTACACCCTACACACCCTGATAGATAAACATGTCCACCAAAATAAAACAAAAATATACGCTTGCTTTATCGACTTCCAAAAAGCATTTGTTACTATTTGGCATACAGGACTGTTCTACAAAGTTATTGAAAGTGGTGTAGGGGGTAAAACATGACATAATTAAATCAATGTATACTGACAATACGTGCAGCATTATAATTTGCAAGAAAATAACAGAATTCTTTAACCAGGGGCGGGGCCTTCGCCAGCGTTGCAATCTGAACCCTGCATATATACAGTGGGGAGAACAAGTATTTGATACACTGCCGATTTTGCAGGTTTCCTACTCACAAAGCATGTAGAGGTCTGTAATTTTTATCACAGGTACACTTCAACTGTGAGAGACGGAATAAAAAACAAACATCCAGAAAATCACATTGTCTGATTTTTAAGTAATTAATTAGCATTTTATTGCATGACATTGGTATTTGATCACCTACCAACCAGTAAGTATTCCGGTTCTCACAGACTTGTCAGCTTTTCTTTAAGACGCCCTCCTGTTCTCCACTCATTACCTGTATTAACTGCACCTGTTTGAACTCGTTACCTGTATAAAAGACACCTGTCCACACACTCAATCAAACAGACTCCAACCTCTCCACAATGGCCAAGACCAGAGAGCTGTGTAAGGACATCAGGGATAAAATTGTAGACCTGCACAAGGCTGGGATGGGCTACAGGACAATAGGCAAGCAGCTTGGTGAGAAGGCAACAACTGTTGGCGCAATTATTAGAAAATGGAAGAAGTTCCAGATGACAGTCAATCACCCTTGGTCTGGGGCTCCATGCAAGATCTCACCTCGTGGGGCATCAATGATCATGAGGAAGGTGAGGGATCAGCCCAGAACTACACAACAGAACCTGGTCAATGACATGAAGAGAACTGGGACCACAGTCTCAAAGAAAACCATTAGTAACACACTACGCAGTCATGGATTAAAATCCTGCAGGATGAGTACAACCCCAATAATACCATCTCAACAGTGAAGCGTGGAGGTGGAAACATCATTCTTTGGGGATGCTTTTCTGAAAAGGGGACAGGACGACTGCACCGTATTGAGGGGAGGATGGATGGGGCCGTGTATCGCGAGATCTTGGCCAACAACCTCCTTCCCTCAGTAAGAGCATTGAAGATGGGTTGTGGGGCTGGGTCTTCCAGCATGACAACAACCCGAAGCACACAGCCAGGGCAACTAAGGAGTGGCTCCGTAAGAAGCATCTCAAGGTCCTGGAGTGGCCTAGCCAGTCTACAGACCTGAACCCAATAGAAATTCTTTGGAGGGAGCTGAAAGTCCGTATTGCCCAGCGACAGCCCCGAAACCTGAAGGATCTGGAGAAGGTCTGTATGGAGGAGTGGGCCAAAATCCCTGCTGCAGTGTGTGCAAATCTGGTCAAGAACTACAGGAAAAGTATGATCTCTGTAATTGCAAACAAAGGTTTCTGTACCAAATATTAAGTTTTGCTTTTCTGATGTATCAAATACTTATGTCATGCAATAAAATGCAAATTTATTACTTAAAAATCATACAATGTGATTTTCTGGATTTTTGTTTTAGATTCCGTCTCTCACAGTTGAAGTGTTCCAATGATAAAAATTACAGACATCTACATGCTTTGTAAGTAGGAAAACCTGCAACATCGACAGTGTATAAAATACTTGTACTCCCCACTGTATACATAGAGTACTGCACACACTACAATTACTTAGGTTTAAAAATAAGCTTAACTAGACACCGTATTAATGAGGCAGTGAGTAAACTGAAAGAGAAAGCAGGGCATTCTATGCCATTACAAGAAAATTAAAATTTGGCTAAAACTAATTGAATGTGTCATTGAACCAATTGCACTTTATGGCAGCAAGGTGTGGGATCCACTTGCAAAACAAGATTTCATCAAATGGTACAAACACCCCATCGAAACCCTGCATGCAGAGTTCTGTAAGATGCATGCAGGGCAGAATTAGGCCAATACCCACTAATAATAAAAATTCAAAAAAGAGCAATTCAGTTTTGGAAACATCTAAAATACAGGTTCCCCCTCTCATATCATTACCAAGCCCTGCAATGCCAAGAGCTGAGCAAAGAAAAGAGTCCCCTCATCCAGCTGGTCCTGGGGCTGAGTTTACAAACCTGTTCTACTAACACACTGAAGCCTCAGGACCAGAACATCCAATCAATCAGGATAAACCAAATTACAACACAGTCAAAACAAAACTACATTGCTTATTGGGAAACACAAGCACAAGCACAAAGCAACACTACATTACCTATTGGGAAACACAAGCACAAAGCAACACTACATTACCTATTGGGAAACACAAACACAAGCACAATGCACTGCTATCTGGCCCTAAATGGACAGTTCACTGTGGCTAAATATTTGACCATAGATACTGATCAAAACCTTAGAAAAACCTTGACAAAGTACAGGCTCAGTGAGCACAGCCTTGCCATTGAGAAGGATAGACACAGGAAAACCTGGCTCCCTGTAGAGGAAAGGCTGTGCAACCACTGCACCACAGCAGAACCTGTCTCCCTGTAGAGAAAAGGCTGTACAACCACTGCACAACAGCAGAACCTGTCTCCCTGTAGAGAAAAGGCTGTACAACCACTGCACAACAGCAGAACCTGTCTCCCTGTAGAGAAAAGGCTGTACAACCACTGCACAACAGCAGAACCTGAGACGGAGCTGCATTTCCTGACAAAATGTCAAAAATATAAAACAATTAGAGAGTGTCAATTCCCCAGATTTGAGACCCTAATTCAAGGTTTCAAAGACCTCTCTGATGAGAGTAGGCCACCTGTCCTCTTGGAGGAGGACGCAGAGAGCTGTGGGTTGGCAAAAACTACATTGCTGCCTGCCATAAGATGAGGGACAGTGTCTGACAGACCAATCAACATGCACATGTCCTCTACTGTATGCTTATAGTTATTATTCAATGTATGGTTATTTTGACCCTTGCTTATTGCTGCTACTGTTGTCCCATTGACAATTTTGATTCTTCTTATTTTCATATTTTAAATATCCAAAGTAAGCGTTTGGCAATATGTACATTGTAATGTCATGCCAGTAAAGTAAATTGAATTGATTTGAATTGATAGAGAGTGAGAGAGAGAGAGAGAGAGAGAGAGAGAGAGAGAGAGAGAGAGAGAGAGAGAGAGAAAAAACAAGTGAGAGAAAGAGTGATGAAGAGAGACAGAGAGAGAGAGTGAGAAAGGGTGAGACAGAGAGAGTGAGAGAGAGAGAGTGAGAGAGAGAAAGAGGGAGATATGCAGAGAAAGAGAGAGAGAGAGAGAAAGATATACAGAAAGAGAGAGATAGAGAGTGAGACAGAAAGAGAGAGAGAGAGAGAGAGAGAGAGAGAAAGAGAGAGACAGACGGAGAGAGAGATAGAGAGAGAGAGTGAGAGATAGAGAGAGCGAGAGTGAGACAGAGAGAGAGAAAGAGAGACAAGGAGAGGGAGACAGGGAGAGTGAGAAGGCAAGAGAGAGAGAGAGTGAGCCAGAGAGCCAGAGAAATAGAGAGAGCGCGAGAGAGAGAGAGCGATACAGAGAGAGATGCTGCTAGTCCCATCCACCAAACTACCAGGTGTGAAACAGGGAAGGGACTCAGAGGTACAGAGGATAGAGGAGACCTAACTCACTCCATCAAATTAATCAAAACAGGAACATTTTACATTTGGCTAGAAATTCAAAAGGAAATGATCTTAATTAACAGAGTAGAATGTAATCCCGTGTGGTACCTATATCCCCCCTCTCCAATCCCCATACTTTAATGAAGACAGCTTCTCCATCCTGGAGGGGGTGAACAATCATTTACAGGCCCAGGGACATGTACTAGTCTGTGGTGACCTAAATGCCAGAACTGGACAAGAACCTGACACCCTTAGCACACAGGGGGACAAACACCTGCCTGGAGGTGACAGCATTCCCTCCTCCCATGTGCCCCCCTAGGTACAACTATGACAACATAACCAACAAAAGGTGTCACAACTCCTGCAGCTCTGTCACATGCTGGGTATGTACATAGTCAGTGGTAGGCTTCGAGAGGACTCCTACTGTAGGTACACCTATAACTCATCTCCTGGCAGTAGTACTGTAGACTACTTTATCACTGACCTCAACCCAGAGTCTCCCAGAGCGTTCACAGTCAGCCCACTGACACCCCTATCAGACCACAGCAAAAACACAGTCTACTTGAACAGAGCAATACTCAATCATGAGCCAACAAAGCCAAGGGAACTGAGTAATATTAAGAAATGCTATAGATGGAAGGAATGTAGTTTGGAAACCTACCAAAAAACAATTAGGTGACAACAAATTCAATCCCTTCTAGACAATTTCCTGGACAAAACATTCCACTGTAATAGTGAAGGTGTAAACTTGGCAGTAGAAAATGTTAACAGTATATTTGACCTCTCAGCTTCCCTATCTAACCTAAAAATATCAAACAGAAAACCCGAAGAAAATGAACAACAATGACAAATGGTTTGATGAAGAATGCAAAAATCTAAGAAAGAAATTGAGAAACCTGTCCAGCCAAAAACATAGAGAACCAGAAAACCTGAGTCTACGCCTTCACTATGGTGAATCACTAAACCAATACAGAAATACACTATGGAAAAAGAAGGAACAGCACATCAGAAATCAGCTCAATAATTGAAAAATCCATAGACTAACCACTTCTGGGAAAATTGGAAAACACTAAACAAACAACAACACGAAGATTTATCTATCCAAAATGGAGATGTATTGGTAAACCACTTCTCCAATCTTTTTGGCTCTATAACAAAGAACAAACAGATACATATATAACAAATACAGGATCAAATACAAATCTTAGAATCAACTACTAAACACGACCAGAACCCACTGGATTCTCCAATTACATTGAATGATCTACAGGACAAAATAAAAACCCTCCAACCCAAAAAGGCCTGCGGTGTTGATGGTATCCTCAATGAAAGGGACATGTACTAGTCTGTGGTGACCTAAATGCCAGAACTGGACAAGAATATACAGACAACAAATTCCAATTGGCTATACTAAAACTCTTTAACATCATCCTTAGCTCTGGCATCTTCCCCAATATTTGGAACCAAGGACTGATCACCCCAATCCACAAAAATGGAGACAAATTTGAGCCCAATAACTACCGTGGGATATGTGTCAACAGAAACCTTGGGAAAATCCTCTGCATTATCATTAATAGCAGACTCGTACATTTCCACAGTGAAAACAATGTACTCAGTGAAAACAATGTACTTACTTGGCACATTGGAAAAAATGTACAAAAAAACTGAGCAAACTAGAATGCTATATGGCCCTGAACAGAGAGTACACAGTGGCAAAAAACCTTACCACCGTGACTGACCCAAACGTAAGGAAGGCTTTGACACTGTACAGACTCAGTGAGCATAGCCTTGCTATTGAGAAAGACTGCCGTAGGCAGACCTGGCTTTCAAGAGAGGACAGGCTATGTGCACACTGCCCACAAAATTAGGTGGAAACTGAGCTGCACTTCCTAACCTCCTGCCAAATAAATGACCATATTAGAGACACATATTTCCCTCAGATTACACAGATCCACAAAGAATTTGAAAACAAACCCGATTTTGATTAACTCCTTTACTGGGTACTCCTCTTCTGGTGAAATACCACATTGTGCCATCACAGTAGCAATATTTGTGACCTGTTGCTACAAGAAAAGGGCAATCAGTGAATAACAAACACCATTGTAAATACAATCCATATTTATGTTTATTTATTTTCCCTTTTGTACTTTAACCATTTGCACATCGTTACAACACTGTATATATTCATAATATGACATTTTTTACGTTTTTATTATTTTGGAACTTCTGTAAATGTAATGTTTACTGTTCATTGTTGTTTATTTGACATTTGTATATTATCCACTTCACTTGCTTTGGCAATGTTAAATAATGTCAATGTAGCCCCTTGAATTGAATTGAGAGAGACAGAGGAAGAGAGAGAGATAGAGAGATCAATATATATATATATATATATATATACATATATATATATTTGAGAGAGAAAGAGAGAGAGAGAGAGAGAGAGAGAGAGAGAGAGAGGAGAGAGAGATAGAGAGATCAATATATATATATATATTTGAGAGAGAAAGAGAGAGAGAGAGAGAGAGAGAGAGAGAGAGAGAGGGAGAGGGAGATAGAGAGATCAATATATATATATATATATATATATATATATTTGAGAGAGAAAGAGAGAGAGAGAGAGAGAGAGAGAGAGAGAGAGAGAGAGAGAGAGAGAGAGAGAGATGGATCTGAGCTGCCAGGTTAATGAGAATACACACCTTATCTATCAACTCCTAACCCCATCAAAGTGTTTGACTTGTAGATGCTGGGTATATAGTTGAGGTGCTGTGTATAGAGTTTAGATGCTGTGTATAGAGTTGAAATGCTGTGTATAGAGTTTAGATGCTGGGTATAGAGTTGAGATGCTGGGTATAGAGTTGAGATGCTGGGTATAGAGTTGAGATGCTGGGTAGAGAGTTGAGATGCTGTGTATAGAGTTGAGATGCTGTGTATAGAGTTGAGATGCTGTGTATAGAGTTTAGATGCTGGGTATAGAGTTGAGATGCTGGGTAGAGAGTTGAGATGCTGGGTTAGAGTTGAGATGCTGGGTATAGAGTTGAGATGCTGGGTAGAGAGTTGAGATGCTGGGTATAGAGTTTAGATGCTGGGTATAGAGTTGAGATGCTGGGTATAGAGTTGAGATGCTGGGTATAGAGTTGAGATGCTGGGTATAGAGTTGAGATGCTGGGGATAGAGTTGAGATGCTGGGGATAGAGTTGAGATGCTGGGTAGAGAGTTGAGATGCTGGGTATAGAGTTTAGATGCTGGGTATAGAGTTGAGATGCTGGGTATAGAGTTTAGATGCTGGGTATAGAGTTGAGATGCTGGGTATAGAGTTGAGATGCTGGGTATAGAGTTTAGATGCTGGGTATAGAGTTTAGATGCTGGGTATAGAGTTGAGATGCTGGGTATAGAGTTGAGATGCTGGGGATAGAGTTGAGATGCTGGGGATAGAGTTGAGATGCTGGGTATAGAGTTGAGATGCTGGGTATAGAGTTTAGATGCTGGGTATAGAGTTGAGATGCTGGGTATAGAGTTGAGATGCTGGGTATAGAGTTGAGATGCTGGGTATAGAGTTGAGATGCTGGGTATAGAGTTGAGATGCTGGGTATAGAGTTGAGATGCTGGGTATAGAGTTGAGATGCTGGGTATAGAGTTGAGATGCTGGGGATAGAGTTGAGATGCTGGGTATAGAGTTGAGATGCTGGGTATAGAGTTGAGATGCTGGGTATAGAGTTGAGATGATGTGTATAGAGTTGAGATGCTGGGTATAGAGTTGAGATGCTGGGTATAGAGTTGAGATGCTGGGTATAGAGTTGAGATGCTAGGTATAGAGTTGAGATGCTGGGGATAGAGTTGAGATGCTGGGGATAGAGTTGAGATGCTGGGGATAGAGTTGAGATGCTGGGTAGAGAGTGTGCATTGAGACATAATAGGGAATGGCCTGTGTGGCTTTACTAGGGATATATCAAGTTCCTCATGTGTCTGTGTGGGGTATGGGATTGGCTGATGGCCAGTGTTATCCTGGGTGGTCTTATAGGCCGTCTCTGTGTGTGTGGTTGGGTGCTTGCGTGCATGTGTGCGTTTTTAAGTCTGCATGTGTCTTTGGTTCTGCATGCATATTCTTGTGCATGTGAGACAGTATCGCTTCGGACTAGCGTAGTAAAAGGTAAGTTAACTGTACTGCCAGTGTACGTCAGCATGTGGATTGTGGAACATGCAGAGCAGTTGGTACGTAAGGACATGTAATTGGTGCCATGTAATTCCATAGAGACCCTTCATGCTTTACTGACTACACCCCTCAACACAGCTGCGGCTCAAACACAACTAGCTGTCCTTCTGGCCTCCTATTGATCTATCACCATGATATTGTGCCACTGTGCACCGTGTCGGCTCAAAGAGGCCCTGCTTCCTGTTTCATGCAAACAACAAGCCGTAATGGCAGTCCAGTCCTTCTAGCCTGCTATTGAGAGCCATCGTGATATTGTGCTATTGTGCTCCGTGGCGGCTCTGCACTGTTGCTGTGACTAACACGAGCTGACATAAGGACAGGTTGGTGTTCTATATGTAGGGCAGTGGTATGCTGAGCTGTGGTTGTATTATGAAAAGAAAGCAGCGAGAGGGGTAGCTACGTGCTGCCAGCTAATGCATTTGCTTGGTGGAGGGATACTGTGAATAACTCTTCACCGTGTTAGAGGGATACAGGTTGGCTGGCAGGCTGGAGCAGTAATGAATGAAGACTGTGTACAGTGGGCTAAGTCCATGTCAGGGTGAGCACGACACTAGCACTGGTCCCAGATCTGTTTATAGCCATCTCTTACAGTATGTTCTTTGATATACAGTACCAGTCAAAAGTTTGGAAACACCTACTCATTCCAGGGTTTTTCTTCATGTTTACTATTTTCTACATTGTAAATTAATAGGGAAGATATCAAAACCATGAAATAACACATATGGAATCATGTAGTAAGCAAAGACGCATTAAACAAATCAAAATCTATTTGATTTTTGAGATTCTTCAGAGTCGCCACCCTTTAACCTTGATGACAGATGTGCAAACTCTTGGCATTCTCTCAAACAAATTCATGAGGTAGTTACCTGGAATGCGTTTCAATTAACCTTGTTAAAAGTACATTTGTGGAATTTCTTTCCTTCTTAATGTATTTGAGCCAATCAGTTGTGTTGTGACAAGGTAGGGGTGCTATACAGAAGATATCCCTATCTGGTTAAAGACCAAGTCCATATTATGGCAAGAACACCTAGAATAAGCAAAGAGAAAATCACAGTCCATCATTACTTTAAGACATGAAGGTCAGTCAATCCGGAACATTTAAAGAACTTTGAAAGTTTCTTCAAGTGCAGTCGGAAAAACCATCAAGCGCTATGATGAAACTGGCTCTCATGAGGACTGTCAAAGGAAAGGAAGATCCAGACTTACATCTGCTGCAGAGGATAAGTTCATTAGAGTTAACTGCACCTCAGATTGAAGCCCAAATAAATGCTTCACAGAGTTCAAGTTACAGACATCTCAACAATCAAATGTTCAGGGGAGACTGCATGAATCAGGCCTTCTTGATCTAATTACTGCAAAGAAACCACTACTAAAGGACTGCAATACGAAGAAGAGGCTTGTTTGGGCCAGAAAACACAAGCAATGGACATTAGACAGGTGGAAATCTGTCCTTTGTTCTGATGAGTCCAAATTTGAGATGTTTGGTTCCAACTGCTGTGATTTGTGAGATGCAGAGTAGGTGAACGGATCATCTGCGCACGTGTGGTTCCCACCGTGAAGCATGGAGGAGGAGGTGTGATGTTGTGGGGGTGCTTCGCTGGTGACACTGTCTGCGATTTATTTAGAATTCAAAGCACACTTAACCAGCATGGCTACCACAGCATTCTGCAGTGATACGCCATCCTATCTAGTTTGAGCTTAGTGGGGCAATCATTTGTTTTTCAACAGGACAATGACCCAACACACCTCCAGGCTGTGTAAGGGCTATTTGACCAATAAGGAGAGTGATGGAGTGCTGCATCAGATGACCTGGCCTCCACAATCCCCCAACCTCAACCCAATTGGGATGGTTGTGATGAGTTGGACCACAAAGTGAAGGAAAAGCAGTCAACAAGTGCTCAGCATATGTGGGAACTCCTTCAAGACTGTTGGAAAAGCAATCCAGGTGAAGTTGCTTGAGAGAATGCCAAGACTGTGCAAAGGTGTCATCAAGGCAAAGGGTGGCTACTTTGAAGAGACTCAAATATAAAATATATTTTGATTTGTTTAACACTTTTTTGGTTACTACATTATTCCACATGCGTTATTTCATAGTTTTGATGTCTTCACTATTATTCTATAATGTAGAAAATAGTAAAACTGAAGAAAAACCCTTGAATGAGTAGGTGTGTCCAAACTATTGACTGGTACTGTACAGCACAAACAGATCTGAAGCCAGGTTAGTGTTTGTCCTGACATGGCCCTTATGGATGTGTTTGTGCTCTCTGGCAAGACAATGACTTGGCTAAACACTCCAAACAGGTCTGGGACCAGGCTAAATGATATGAACTCCTGCTATAACAAACATTGTGTTGAAAATCCAAAATTGTTTGCATAGTCAACTTACACACAGCTCTGACACACACACTTACCCAACCAGACATGCCACCAGGGGTCTTTTCACAGTCCCCAAATCCAGAACAAATTCAAGAAAGCGTACAGTATTATATAGAGCCATTATTGTTCCATCTCATATTGCTAAAATGATCAGCAAACCTTCTTCTTCTTCTTTGCATGTACCGTCTATAACACACAGTAGGTTACAATGACATCAATAAAATAGTTGGAATTGGAAACTAGATCTGAACCCGAAATGGCAGGCTGTCTTTTATTGTGATTCAAGAGTTCAATACAGACATTGTTGATGTGAATATGAGGTGATAGGAGAGGCGGCACTGTACTACATTGCATTTTCTCATATCTTGAATGTACAATGTCCTTGAGTTGCTGCGAATAAGGCTCCACAAGGCGCTTTCTATCAATAATAAAATGATAATAATATCAGGTCTAGATAAAAAACAAAATGTATCAGCCTCGACACCGGAGGTCCGTGAGGCGGTTTTACAGCATTGACATTTTTATACAAGTTGGCCGTTTACTGCTATTTTCTGTCCCCCTTCCTCCCCCTCTTCTCTTCCTCTCCAAAGAAGAGCAACCTGATTGAAAGTGAAGCGCCAGTGACTCCAGCCTAAATGCAATATGCGATGGCTCCTTTCTGAATTTGCACTCTTTTGACTGGAGGGAATAGAAGGGAATGAAGAGCGCAGTGCTCTTCGTAAGTGGATTGACTCGCAACGCCAAATAGCCTGCCATCTCGCCAATCTTCTCACCGACCCTCACTCCCCTACCTTAACGCCGCCCTCTACCCATAATACCTTTCCCCTGGCAGTCACGGTAACCGCAGCAGGGAAGCGCCGCTGCTCATATTATGTGAGACCTTTGAGTTGACTAACTCACAGTACTGCCAAGACTGGGAGATGACATCGTCACACTCATGTAACCGCACACACACACACACACACACACACACACACACACACACACACACACACACACACACACACACACACACACACACACACACACACACACACACACACACACACACACAGAAAATATAGGACCACCAGGATACTGTCGTTGTGAAAGGGGTGAGCAGAACGTAGAGCTAGAAGAGCTAGACATGAAGCCCAAGGAGAGGTCATCTATATCACAAGGCCATAGTCACCAAGCAATAAGCACTGGGATGAAAGCCAGAATAATGCACAATGCTGTACTGTAGAAGAGGACTTATATTACACTTTTAGTGGCTTTCAGACTCAAGGACTGTATCTATTTTGTGTGTGTGTGTGAGTGTGGGGGGGGTTACATGAATGAGTGCATAATAGCGTGTATTCCTGGTCATACCTGGAATAATTCTAGTTTTAATGCTGCAACATGTAACTTGTTGGTCGACCCGTCATAATTCATGTAGAAATTTGAGTTACAGATCTGTCATTTTCATTGAAAGCAAATCTAAGGAGCAGTAGATCTGTTCTATGTTGCTATTTCTATTCTTCCCGTTCTTAAGTTACATTTCTATCTGAAAATTCTGTAAATATCCATTCTGCTGAATGTCCATTGCCCCAGGTGTACATAACCAAGTCAAACAAATGAACCAATTATATTTTGTACAGATAATTATAAATATGGTGTGATGCTCAACTACCCTGTGGCTCTTTCAACATGCCACTGAAAAGGTTGAAAGCTACCTGAAAATACTGTAGAGTAATTAATGCCATTGACAAACATTGCAAAGAGCAAGTTGGATGCCTAGAAAAAAAACAACTAAGAAATGATTTGTCCATCTGAAGATAAGTGTTCTTGTTTCAAACACACACTATAACATCTATAAAGGGGTAGTTTATTCAGAATACAAACTAACATGATTTTCAGCCTACCTTGGGGGTCGTTGATTTAAGAAGACAATTTTGGGATGTTTAGTTTCCTTTCGACATAGCCATAGATGTTTACTACTAGCCATAGATCTTTACTCTCAGTAACACTAAACATTAGTAACACTAAACACATAACATTAAACTGTTATTGTGCCTATGTAATACAACTGGAAATACTTTTGGAGCAACATTTTATTAGCATGATGTTACATAAAATGTTGGTAATTGATATTTAATTGCATAGCGATGATATGAGAGTTTTTGTAACTACTGTACACAAGAAGAATAGTGACTGCTCCTTATTCCACTTATGTCATAGCTCCATTATTATGCATTTCTAAAACAATTTCCAAAGTCCTATGTAACAGCAAGGTTGCTACTGTAATAATCACAAAGTTACAGTTTGTCAAGTGTTACTGTATTACTGTACTGTATTACCTTACTGTATGTCTCACACATTGTGAAAATATATTTGTTAGTCATTTTGAAGCTGTAAAAGTGGTCTAATGTTGAGCGGATTCCATCCAAGTCCGTCGAGGCTATATTTAAGATGCATATCTAAGAGCCCTCCAAACCATGTGCTTATGATCTTATATTTAGACTAATTCAACTAACTGTTGTGGTTTTTGGTTCTTCATCAAATATTTTTTCTGAGACCTGTATTTGATATCAAAGAACATAGTTACCTTTTAGTGTAAACACTATATAAATGATAAGTGACTACCTCGAGTAACTGAAAAGTCCTGGTCTGCTCCTGGTATTACCTTTGCAGTAGGTAGCTTGGGGGGACAGGCACACCCCCCCGGCTAAGAACAAGATGGAGGGGATGATGAGTGCGCTGGCTCATATAAAGAGAAACAATACGTAGACCTGTGGTTGAGAAACAGCAAATAGACCCGTATCTAAACCTCATACTGACTCATCCTTAGGAGTAGTCTACAGCCTACTCAGTTAGGATGCTGCGTGCGTGCGTGCGTGCGTGCGTGCGTGTGTGTGTGTGTGTGTGTGCTGCTGGCTGGTGCAGAGGCCACCGGGGCTGGGCCGGGCATGGTTGGCTGCACATACAGGAGCCGGCTGCATATTTCATGAGTTGCTGTTTACTTGACAACATTTCCAGGCTGAGTCCATTAACTTAAATGGCACAGAGCACACTGAGATATCTGGGTATGGAAAACATAGCGGAACATAGAAGGACAGACAGACAGAGGGACGGAACGAAAGAGGAGGCAGAAGAAGGGAGAAAAATAACGAGGGAAATAAACAGACGAAGGAGGGAGATAGGGAGAGAGAGCAAGAGAGAGAGGGGGGGAGAGGGAGAGGGGAGAGGGAGGAGAGAGGAAGAGAGTGAGAAAGAGAGAGAGGGGGGGAGAGGTGGGAGAGAGAGAGAAAGAGAGAGAGAAGGGGTGAGAGAGAAAGAGAGAGAGAGAGGGGTGGGAAAGAGAGAGAGAGAGAGAGAGAGAGAGAGGGAGGGAGAAAGAAAGAGAGAGAGAGGGGGAGGGAGGTGGGAGAGAGAGAGAGAAAGAGAGAGAGAGAGAGGGGTGGGAAAGAGAGAGAGAGACAGAGGGGGGAGAGAGGGGGAGAGGGAGGAGAGAGAAAGAGAGCAAGAAAGAGAGAGAGGGGGGGAGAGAGAGAGAAAGAGAGAGAAGGGGTGAGAGAGAAAGAGAGAGAGAGAGAAGGGTGGGAAAGAGAGAGAGAGAGAGAGAGAGAGAGAGAGAGAGAGAGAGAGAGAAAAGAAAAGGAAGACAGACAGACAGACAGACAGATGGTGGGAAGAGGGAGAGTGTTTGTGTAGATTGTTATGCAAACAAGGCTTTAATAGGGACAAAGGGACACATGATTAGCAGTAAAACACTCATATCATTCCCCTGTTTCATTACTTTTTATGTCCAAATAAAAGCGAGCAGCAGCAGTAGGCTTGGTACGGGCCCCACCTGCCAGGCTGCCGGGCCAATCTGCATCCATGACGAGTGACGGTGGATCTGAGGGGCTCAGACGTGGTCAAGTACTCACTCGTAAATCCAAACAACCCGGAGGACCAGAGAGCGACTGGGAGAGGCAGAGAGTGGCTGGAAGAGGCAGGGAGAGGTAGAGAGAGGATGGAAAAGGAAGAGAGAGGCTAGAAGAGGCAGAGGGATTCTGGAAGAGGCCACGAGGGGCCGGAGAGAAGCAGGGAGAGACAGAGAGAGGCTGGGAGAGGCAGAGAGAGAATGAGGGGGCAAAGAGAGGCTGGAAGAGGTAGAGAGAAAATGGGATAGGCAGAGAGAGAGAGCGACTGGGAGAGACAGAGAGAGGCTGGGAGAGGCAGAGAGAGACTGGAAGAGACAGGGAGAGGTAGAGAGAGGCTGGGAGACGCAGAGAGAGGTGGCAGAGAGAGGCTGGAAGAGGCAGAGGGAGGCTGGAAGAGACAGGTAAAGCCAGAGCCAGAGAGAGGCAAAGAGAGGCTGGGAGAGACAGGGAGAGGCAGAGATAGGCTGAGAGAGGCAGAGAGATGCAGGGTGAGACTGAGAGACGGATGGAGAGGCAGTGAGGGGCTGGGAGAGACAGAGAGGCTGGGAGAGGCAGAGAGATAATGACAGAGGCAGAGAGAGGCAGAGAGAGACAGAGAGAGGCTGGAAGAGGCAGAGAGACGCAGGGTGAGACTAAGAGACGCATGGAGAGACAGAGAGGGGCTGGGAGAGACAGGGAGAGACAGGGAGAGGCAGAGAGAGGCCAGGAGAGGCATAGAGAGGCTGGAAGAGGCAGAGGGAGCCTGGAAGAGACAGGGAAAGACATAGAGGAAGGGAGAGGCAAAGAGAGGCTGGGAGAGGCAGGGAGAGACAGAGAGAGGCTGAGCGAGGCAGAGAGATGCAGGGTGAGACTGAGAGATGGATGGAGAGGCAGTGAGGGGCTGGGAGAGGCAGAGAGAGGCTGGAAGAGGCAGAGAGAGAATGACAGAGTCAGAGAGAGGCAGGGAGACGCAGAGAGGTTGATAGAGCACTCGGTTGTAGGTAACACTCCGAAAAGGGAGAGGAAGAGAGAGAGAGAGGGGGAGAGATAGATTAAATGTGTAGACAGTAAGATGTTGATAGTCCTTCATAGTTCTCCAAATTTGTACAAACCCGTTTCGAACATAGAACCTTGACTGAAATTTCTTCTGAAAACAGTACATGAAAACCCAGAGTCTATTGTTCCCGCCTGCATTAGCCGCTGCTCAGCTATTACTATCAAGTAAGTTTCACGTTTTTTATTAGTCGTAGTATACACATGGTATACACTGTCCAACGAATTGCTTACTTTAGGGTTCCTTCACGACAATGCAACAACAATAATAAATATGAACATAAAATAAACGGCTCAGTAGAATTAGCTTGGCTCGACTATAATAAGCAATGATTGAAGCTCAATGTTGCATTCAAATATCCCTAACATCCCATCTAAACCAATATAACACCAATGTTGATGAAAATGTGCAAATTAAGTGGAGATACAAAACACATCTCGTCATGATCCATCCGGCAGTTACTGAGAAATACTATATACCCAAATCTAGCTCACATTCTAGACGTCGGATTAAAACGAGGCTACAGCATTCGTACGGTGACCATTAGACTTAGATCCAAAAAAGGAAAAAGTTTCCAACACATCAACTGTTTTAAACTTAAAAAATAAAATAAATAAATTGGGGGTTAGCGTAACCTCCCTGGGATTTGAAGGTTCCTGGGTTTGCCTACCGAAGGGGATATTTTGAATATTCTCTTTTGACACCCCACCCCTCTCCTGGCAAACACACAGTGTGTTCTTATTGCAATTTATTAGGTTGGAGCTGACAAACGACTTACGCTTATTCATATACACACTGTCCATCGCACATTATCAGTAGCAATTGTGTATGTTCTGTTCCAAATCTGTGAGTACTCCCATCTGTTTTTCTATTTCTACAGGTGTTTCTTAGCAGTTTGTCATTTGTCACTGTGTTTGTATCAGGAGTTACCAAATTTGCTATTGACGAACCACACGGCGATGAAGGCTTTGCTATTGACGAGCCACAGGGTGATGAAGGCTTTGCTATTAACGAGCCACAGGGTGATGAAGGCTTTGCTATTGACGAGCCACAGGGTGATGAAGGCTTTGCTATTGACCAGCCACAGGGTGATGAAGGCTTTGCTATTGACCAGCCACAGGGTGATGAAGGCTTTGCTATTGACCAGCCACAGGGTGATGAAGGCTTTGCTATTGACGAGCCACAGGGTGATGAAGGCTTTGCTATTGACCAGCCACAGGGTGATGAAGGCTTTGCTATTGACCGGCCACAGGGTGATGAAGGCTTTGCTATTGACGAGCCACAGGGTGATGAAGGCTTTGCTATTGACCAGCCACAGGGTGATGAAGGCTTTGCTATTGACGAACCACACGGTGATGAAGGCTTTGCTATTGACCAGCCACAGGGTGATGAAGGCTTTGCTATTGACCAGCCACAGGGTGATGAAGGCTTTGCTATTGACGAGCCACAGGGTGATGAAGGCTTTGCTATTGACCAGCTACATGGTGATGAAGGCTTTGCTATTGACCGGCCACAGGGTGATGAAGGCTTTGCTATTGACGAGCCACAGGGTGATGAAGGCTTTGCTATTGACCGGCCACAGGGTGATGAAGGCTTTGCTATTGACGAGCCACAGGGTGATGAAGGCTTTGCTATTGACCAGCCACAGGGTGATGAAGGCTTTGCTATTGACGAACCACACGGTGATGAAGGCTTTGCTATTGACCAGCCACAGGGTGATGAAGGCTTTGCTATTGACCAGCCACAGGGTGATGAAGGCTTTGCTATTGACGAGCCACAGGGTGATGAAGGCTTTGCTATTGACCAGCTACATGGTGATGAAGGCTTTGCTATTGACCGGCCACAGGGTGATGAAGGCTTTGCTATTGACGAGCCACAGGGTGATGAAGGCTTTGCTATTGACGAGCCACAGGGTGATGAAGGCTTTGCTATTGAACAGCCACAGGGTGATGAAGGCTTTTTTGTTAAGGCCGAGTGCTACCACACCGGATTCTACTACTCAGCTGCATTTATTTGGGCTGTAATTTCTCAAATGAAACTGTCTCTCATGAGGGCCGCCACAGGATAGGAAGACCAGTTGTTACATCTGCTGCAGAGGATAAGTTCATTAGAGTTACCAGCCTAAGAAATTGCAGCCCAAATAAATGCTTCACAGAGTTCAAGTAACAGAAACATCTCAACATCAACTGTTCAGAGGAGACTGCATGAATCAGGCCTTCATGGTCAAATTTCTGCAAAGAAACCACTATTAAAAGACAACAATAATAACAAGAGACTTGCTTGGACCAAGAAACACAAGCAATGGACATTAGACCGGTGGAATTCTGTCCTTTGGTCTGATGAGTCCGAATTTTAGATTTTTGGTTCCAATCACCATGTCTTTGTTAGATGCAGAGTAGGTGAACGGATTATCTCTGCATGTGTAGTTCCCACCGTGAAGCATGGAGGAGGAGGTGTGATGGCGTGGGGGTGCTTTGCTGGTGAAGCTGTCTGTGATTTATTTAGAATTCAAGGCACACATAACCACAGCATTCTGCAGCTTTACGCCATCCCATCTGGTTTGAGGTTAGTGGGACTATCATTTGTTTTTCAACAGGACAATGACCCAACACACCTCCAGGCTGTGTAAGGGCTATTTGACCAAGAAGGAGAGTGACGGAGTGCTGCATCAGATGATCTGGCCACCACAGTCATCTGACCTCAACCCAATTGAAATGTTTCGGGGTGAGTTGGACCGCAGAATGAAGGAAAAGCAAACAACAAGTGCCCAGCATATGTGGGAACTCCTTCAATACCCATTGGAAAAGCATTACAGGTGAAGCTGGTTGAGAGAATGCCAAGAGTGTACAAAGCTGTCATTAAGGCAAAGAGTAGCTCCTTTGAAGAATCTAAAATATACACTTTTTTTGGTTACTACATGATTCCATGTGTGTTATTTCATAGTTTTGAGGTCTTCAATATTATTCAATAGTAAAAATAAAGAAAAACCCTTGAATGAGTAGGTGTGTCCGAACTTTTAACTGGTACAGAATATATATATATATATATATATATATATATATATATATATATATATATATATATATATATATATATATATATATATATATATATATATATGTATATGTATATATATATATATGTATGTGTATATATATGTATTTATATATATGTATGTATTTCTAGATATAGGCCTATTGTAAATGTGTATAATTGTAGCATGTTTGAAAAACAAGTGGTTCTGTGCTTATGTCAATATTTCACAGGTTTCACAGCGTTTTACAGAAATCAGGAATCTATATGAGTGCCTGTGTCCACTACACGACCTCCTGTAGTTATGTTCTGTTGGGTACCTCCTGACCAAAACACTTATTTTTCAATGACATTGTTGTGTCTTTGGCTCTGCCGGATTAAGTGATATGACATGCTATTCTATAAAATAATTTCTCGGTAATTAATATCACCTGATTGAGCTAATCATGTAAATGTAATTAACTAGAGAGTCGGGCACCACAAAATAATATTTATAGAGCTGTTATCTTCCGAATAAACTCTTAAAGACCTAGTAATATTTTACATTAATAGCAGTCAATTTTAATCGTCACCTCAATTCAGTCTCATCTGAAAGTTGTAAATTCTTAGTTATCTGCACGAACCCTGGCTAACAATTTGAATCAGCAATACAAACTTTGGTTTAATTATTTATTTACTAAATATCTAACTAATCACACAGAATTACACATACACCAATTAAATCATAATTGATTATAAATTATGTCATAAAGGAAAACGTCCCTAGCGGGCAGAACAGATATGACAGCTTGTTACATAAAAGAAAAGGGGCTGGGTTTGAGTGAAGGAGCGGGAAGACTGAGGAACAAAGGGAAGAAGCTGGGCTATCGTAAATACATTATTTTATGCATTCTAAATTACTGCCCATTTGGAAAAGGAAAATGCAATAAATATTTACTCTGTGCTGCGCTTCGGTAGGTTGGTGGTAGATTGAAGGCCGTGTTGCCAAACCGAGTCCTTTGAAGAATGTCTCTGGTTGTCAATTGGATCTGTGCAACCCTCGTTGCATCTGCTGTTGCTAACTCAATGGCTAGGAGGTATCACTTCTGCAGTAAATAAAAGTTCAAAGTTCATACCATTTCACAACCAAAGCTCACGCTCATGTTGGCTTCGTTCTGTAGTTATTATCTGAACCATTCTGACATAGGACTGTCGTCCTCACATCGTTGGAACAGGAAATTCTATTGTCGTCAAGGGCTTATATAGGAAGGGAGAGGAGGGCGTGTTTGAAAAGTTTTATAGCCCATGTCCCTCCACAGAGGTGGGCCACTGAGTGAGCAGAGCCCTATCTTATGAAAACCCACATCTCACATTTTAGAAGCTAAAATCATATTTCATCCCATCACAAATAATTGCATATTCAAACATTTAAATTGAACAACAATTCCATGTGAATCCGATAACTCTGATGTGTAGACTTTCCACTGTAGAGTTTATGTAGGGTAGAGAGAGGAAAAAGGGGAGAAGATGTATTTATGACTGTCATAAACCTACCCCTCAGGCCAACGTCATGACAACATGTATTGATAAAATAAATATTTAAGGAAATATAGGCAGGCACCACATTACTACAATACAAAACAACTCAATCGAGCATGATGGTCCAGGCTGTATCACATCCGGCCGTGATTGGGAGATCCATAGGGCGGCGCACAATTGGCCCAGCGTCGTCCGGGTGTGGTCGGGGTAGGACGTCATTGTAAATAAGAATTTGTTATTAACTGACTTGCCTATATATATAAAAAAAAAGAAAAAAATGGTGTTATAAGTATAAAAGTAAAGCTTGCTTTAAATTATAAAATAAAAGCTTGGGAGTGGAATTGGGTAATGTCTTAGCGTGGGGTGGGAAGAATGCAATACATGACCTTGTATGAGGTACAAACCACATTATTTTGGGAGCACCTCCTCAGAGTATGAATTAGACTGTTTGAGAAGTTTTGAATCCTAATCAACCCCTACAATTAATTGGAAGTACAATAGACCAACATAGCTACTCTAGTAGGTCAAAGCTGTGCTGGAAAACCTTGGTAGAGCATGGGTGAAGTAGGCATTGTGTTGCTCATGTGAATTTACTTTATTTTTCAGCTTCAGACCAATGCCTACTTCTCACTTAAAATGTTTTTTTATATTTTTTTTATAGAATACACATTTTATCCTAAGTATAATACAGGAAGGCACAATTGAGTCCAATATTTACACGTGTTTTGGGGAAGGGGGGTTGGTTGCAAGTGTTTAAATTGTGTAGTATTTACCAATTATAATAAGAGTCTGGTAGTAGCAGATGTGATATGTGTTGTAGCATGAATGTATATGTGTGTGTGGGTGGGTGGGTGGTAAGGTGCAGGCTTCGGTTTTACTAGGGCGTTGTGAACAGGGATGGTGGATGGGCAGAAGCTGCAAGGTCCGGCTCCGAGGGTTGTATGTTCAATCCCAGTTCTCGGCAGTCGTAACCCTATCCCAACCGAGGGTTGTATGTTTAAACCAGGTGGTAGGCAGTCGTAACCCTATCCCAACCGAGGGTTGTATGTTTAATCCCCGTGCTAGGCAGTCATAACACTATCCCAACCGAGGGTTGTATGTTTAATCCCCGTGCTAGGCAGTCGTAACCCTATCCCAACCGAGGGTTTAATGTTTAATCCCCGTGCTAGGCAGTCGTAACCCTATCCCAACCGAGGCTTGTATGTTCAATCGCAGTGCTAGGCAGTCGTAACCCCATCCCAACCGAGGGTTGTATGTTCAATCGCAGTGCTAGGCAGTCGTAACCCTATCCCAACCGAGGGTTGTATATTCAATCCCAGTGCTAGGCAGTCGTAACCCTATCCCAACAGAGGGTTGTATGTTCAATCCCAGTGTTAGGCAGTCATAACCATATCCCAACCAAGAGCTGTATGTTCAATCCCAGTGCTAGGCAGTCGTAACCCTATCCCAACCAAGGGTTGTATGTTCAATCCCAGTGTTAGGCAGTCGCAACCCTATCCCAACCAAGGGTTGTATGTTCAATCCCAGTGTTAGGCAGTCGTAACCCTATCCCAACCAAGGGCTGTATGTTCAATCCCAGTGCTAGGCAGTCGTAACCCTATCCCAACCAAGGGTTGTATGTTCAATCCCAGTGTTAGGCAGTCGCAACCCTATCCCAACCAAGGGTTGTATGTTCAATCCCAGTGCTAGGCAGTCGTAACCCTATCCCAACCTCACCTCCGGAATTAATCTCAACTTTCAAATGGGACGTTTATAGACAAATGTAGATTCTGCAGTGAGATTTTGAGAGCTTGTTACATACACACACTATTCCATTCTCTGTTCCTCATAATGATTTATGACAGACAGAGAGAGAGGGAGCCAATCAACCAGCCGAGAGAGAGAGAAAGAGAGAGAGAGGGAGAGAGACACAGAAAGATAGATTTAGAGAGAGGCAGAGGGAGAAAGAGAAAGAAACAAAGTGAGATACAGAGAGAGACTGTAGCTGGTGCTGTTTAGGGGGGTGCAGCTGTAGAGAGGAGACACTAGAGAAAATGCGTCCCTGCCTCCGATTTGTAATCTCCCAATAAAAGCATGATTGAGGAGGGTGGGGGGCTCTGCAGTCTCCCATGCAATAAGTTAAGTTCCCAGCGCAATAAGCAGCCAGCCTCCCCCACTCCCTACCTCACTTTACAGACAGCGGTCAACTCCCATTGTAACCTGACAGAGACCAGAAATAGCCTGTGCCAAAATGTTCAAATTCCTCCAGGCCAGGGGCTGGACTGAATGATGGAGCGATGACTGAAGTTAGGGAGAGAGGGATTGATTATACACACCTACAATTTATCATTCTTTTTTTGTGTTCATATCTTCACAGAATCAATAGATAACGTAGGGAATCTTATGTACTCATATTAATGAAACTCCATTTCCCACAACTCCTCACCCATACACTTGGACGCTGCTCTATGGGAATAATCCTCAACGGTTCTGTAGTCTTCCAGAGATGATAGAATAACATCTAGATCTTAATAATACCACTCTGTGATATTCTATGATGGGCAGTGTAGAACGGAACCCTGAAGATAACACTGCATATCTTATTATCCAAATGTAAGATGAACACTTAAGTCTAGACTCACAAAACTCTCATTCACACAGTACTGTACCCAAAACATACTTCCCTCACACTCTCTTGTATCTCAATTCACACAGTACTGTTCGCAAACCATACTTCCCTCACAGTCTCTTGTACCTCATTCACACAGTACTGTACCCAAAACATACTTCCCTCAAAGTCTCTTGTACCTCATTCACACAGTACTGTTCGCAAAACATACTTCCCTCACAGTCTCTTGTATCTCATTCACACAGTACTGTTCCCAAAACCTACTTACCTCACAGTCTCTTGTATCTCATTCACACAGTACTGTTCGCAAAACATACTTCCCTCACAGTCTCTTATATCTCATTCACACAGTACTGTTCGCAAAACATACTTCCCTCACAGTCTCTTATATCTCATTCACACAGTACTGTTCACAAAACATACTTCCCTCAGACTCTCTTGTATCTCATTCACACAGTACTGTTCCCAAAACATACTTCCCTCACAGTCTCTTGTATCTCATTCACACAGTACTGTTCGCAAAACATACTTCCCTCACACTCTCTTGTATCTCATTCACACAGTACTGTTCCCAAAACCTACTTCCCTCACAGTCTCTTGTATCTCATTCACACAGTACTGTTCCCAAAACCTACTTCCCTCACAGTCTCTTGTATCTCATTCACACAGTACTGTTCCCAAAACCTACTTCCCTCACAGTCTCTTGTATCTCATTCACACAGTACTGTTCGCAAAACATACTTCCCTCACAGTCTCTTATATCTCATTCACACAGTACTGTTCCCAAAACCTACTTCCCTCACAGTCTCTTGTATCTCATTCACACAGTACTGTTCCCAAAACCTACTTCCCTCACAGTCTCTTGTATCTCATTCACACAGTACTGTTCCCAAAACCTACTTCCCTCACAGTCTCTTGTATCTCATTCACACAGTACTGTTCGCAAAACATACTTCCCTCACAGTCTCTTATATCTCATTCACACAGTACTGTTCCCAAAACCTACTTCCCTCACAGTCTCTTGTATCTCATTCACACAGTACTGTTCGCAAAACATACTTCCCTCAGACTCTCTTATATCTCATTCACACAGTACTGTTCGCAAAACCTACTTACCTCACAGTCTCTTGTATCTCATTCACACAGTACTGTTCGCAAAACCTACTTACCTCACAGTCTATTGTATCTCATTCACACAGTACTGTTCGCAAAACCTACTTACCTCACACTCTCTTGTATCTCATTCACACAGTACTGTTCCCAAAACATACTTCCCTCACAGTCTCTTATATCTCATTCACACAGTACTGTTCACAAAACATACTTCCCTCACACTCTCTTGTATCTCATTCACACAGTACTGTTCGCAAAACCTACTTACCTCACAGTCTCTTGTATCTCATTCACACAGTACTGTTCGCAAAACCTACTTACCTCACAGTCTATTGTATCTCATTCACACAGTACTGTTCGCAAAACCTACTTACCTCACACTCTCTTGTATCTCATTCACACAGTACTGTTCCCAAAACATACTTCCCTCACACTCTCTTGTATCTCATTCACACAGCACTGTTCGCAAAACCTACTTACCTCACAGTCTATTGTATCTCATTCACACAGTACTGTTCGCAAAACCTACTTACCTCACAGTCTCTTGTATCTCATTCACACAGTACTGTTCGCAAAACATACTTCCCTCACACTCTCTTATATCTCATTCACACAGTACTGTTCGCAAAACATACTTCCCTCACAGTCTCTTATATCTCATTCACACAGTACTGTTCACAAAACATACTTCCCTCAGACTCTCTTGTATCTCATTCACACAGTACTGTTCCCAAAACATACTTCCCTCACAGTCTCTTGTATCTCATTCACACAGTACTGTTCGCAAAACATACTTCCCTCACACTCTCTTGTATCTCATTCACACAGTACTGTTCCCAAAACCTACTTCCCTCACAGTCTCTTGTATCTCATTCACACAGTACTGTTCCCAAAACCTACTTCCCTCACAGTCTCTTGTATCTCATTCACACAGTACTGTTCCCAAAACCTACTTCCCTCACAGTCTCTTGTATCTCATTCACACAGTACTGTTCGCAAAACATACTTCCCTCACAGTCTCTTATATCTCATTCACACAGTACTGTTCCCAAAACCTACTTCCCTCACAGTCTCTTGTATCTCATTCACACAGTACTGTTCCCAAAACCTACTTCCCTCACAGTCTCTTGTATCTCATTCACACAGTACTGTTCCCAAAACCTACTTCCCTCACAGTCTCTTGTATCTCATTCACACAGTACTGTTCGCAAAACATACTTCCCTCACAGTCTCTTATATCTCATTCACACAGTACTGTTCCCAAAACCTACTTCCCTCACAGTCTCTTGTATCTCATTCACACAGTACTGTTCGCAAAACATACTTCCCTCAGACTCTCTTATATCTCATTCACACAGTACTGTTCGCAAAACCTACTTACCTCACAGTCTCTTGTATCTCATTCACACAGTACTGTTCGCAAAACCTACTTACCTCACAGTCTATTGTATCTCATTCACACAGTACTGTTCGCAAAACCTACTTACCTCACACTCTCTTGTATCTCATTCACACAGTACTGTTCCCAAAACATACTTCCCTCACAGTCTCTTATATCTCATTCACACAGTACTGTTCACAAAACATACTTCCCTCACACTCTCTTGTATCTCATTCACACAGTACTGTTCGCAAAACCTACTTACCTCACAGTCTCTTGTATCTCATTCACACAGTACTGTTCGCAAAACCTACTTACCTCACAGTCTATTGTATCTCATTCACACAGTACTGTTCGCAAAACCTACTTACCTCACAGTCTCTTGTATCTCATTCACACAGTACTGTTCCCAAAACATACTTCCCTCACAGTCTCTTATATCTCATTCACACAGTACTGTTCGCAAAACATACTTCCCTCACAGTCTCTTATATCTCATTCACACAGTACTGTTCACAAAACATACTTCCCTCACACTCTCTTGTATCTCATTCACACAGCACTGTTCGCAAAACCTACTTACCTCACAGTCTATTGTATCTCATTCACACAGTACTGTTCGCAAAACCTACTTACCTCACACTCTCTTGTATCTCATTCACACAGTACTGTTCCCAAAACATACTTCCCTCACAGTCTCTTATATCTCATTCACACAGTACTGTTCACAAAACATACTTCCCTCACACTCTCTTGTATCTCATTCACACAGTACTGTTCGCAAAACCTACTTACCTCACAGTCTCTTGTATCTCATTCACACAGTACTGTGTGGAATACAGTACTGTAATAACTGTGTGGAATACAGGAATAACAAAACACTTACAATAACACCTAACAATAGTAACCCAGGGCATACCTGTTTACCTAACTTAACAAAACACAACACGTTATAATTAGACTTTGCCAGGACCAGTGTTCTTTCAGGTGTCACCGGGCGCAGGTCCCTCGTCTAATAAAACTTCGCCAGGACTAGTGCCCCCTCAGGGTGTCACCAGGCCCTGGTCCCTCGTTCCCACAAACCTCACCATCCTACTGCATTCAAGTCAGTACCACGGATTGTACTTTTGTTTGCCCGCAACTGGCTAATTAACAATCATGCCCAAGGATACCTCACTTAAGAACACTCTTATCAACTGAACTCAGTCCTGCTTGGTTTACCTCAGCTGTGGCCCTCTCAACTTGTTGAGGATAGGGGGCAGTATTTTCACTTTGGATGAGTTGCGTGCCCATAGTGAACTGCATCCTACTCTGTCCTGGATTGCTAATATATGCATATTATCATTACTATTGGATAGAAAACACTGAATTATGTCTGTGAGTATAACAGAACTCATAGGGCAGGCAATCTTCCAAACAAGAAGTGAAATTCTGAATGTGGGGCAACTTTGACGTCATCGTCCCCTCCTTTCCCAACAAGATATGGATCTGGTAGCACTTCCTACGCCTTCCACTAGATGTCCTCATTCAGTAGAAAGTGGAATGGAGCATTTGCTGTGAACTTTGACCGAATGGGAGGGGAAATTGTCAGTGTCCCGACAGAATGCCATTTTCCTGTGGCGCATTTCTCTGTGGCTGCCACCGCCAATCCATTTGGCTGCAGATGAAAACGTATGATCCGGTTGGAATGTTATTGGATATATATGAAAATAACATCCTGAAGATTGATTCTCTACTTAGTTTGACCAGTTTATTCAACCTGGAATATATATTTTGTAAGTTTTCGTGCGAGTTGTCCTGGACCAGCAGTCAGTTTTTGGGCACGTGAGCTGAAAATGATAGCAAATGCAGCTACTTGGACACTAGTATTGGACAGTATGGAATAAAACAACGATTTATTGTGGAACTAGGACTCCTTGCACTACATTCTGATGAAAGATCATCAAAGGTAAGGGAAAATTTATGTTGTAATTTCGTATTCCTGTTGACTCCAACATGGCGGAGAAATACTTTTACGTCGTCTCAGATTATTGCAATGTTAGGCCTTTTCCGTAACGTTTCAAAAAAATCTGACACAGCGGTTGCATTAAGAACCAGTGTATCTTTAATTATATGTAGAACATGTACCTTAAGTCCTTAAGAGTATTTCTGTTACCTGGTGTAGCTTTCTATAATTCCTCTGGATATTTTGGAGGCAGTTCTGAACATAGCGTCAATGTAAACCGAGATTTGTGGATATAAATATGCATATTATCGAACAAAACATAACTGTATTGTGTAACATGTTATATGAGTGTCATCTGATGAAGATTTTCAAAAGGTTAGTGATTCATTTTATCTCTAATCCTGCTTTTGTGACTATCTTTGGCTGGAAAAAATGGCTGTTTTCCCTTTGATTTGGTGGTGGTCTAACATAAATATATGTTGTGTTTTCGCTGTAAAACATTTAAAAAATCGGACATGATGGGTAGATGAACAAGATGTTTATCTTTCATTTGAGGTATTGGACTTGTTAATGTGTGAAAGTTAAATATATTTAATTAATATTTTTCGCCACCTTTTCAGCTGAATGGGAGGGTGGAGTTCCCTGAGTTTCCTTGCCATAACTTAAGGAAGACCTCATTCTGAGCATACCCTCAAACAGGGACTTTAATTGTTTTTCTTTTTTACATTTATAATTTCATCACTTATTGATAGATTGTCCAAGCCTACCTCTCTCAGTACTCTGTCCGAGATCTGATGTCCACCTGTGCCCGCTACCTCTCAGATAATAGGCGGGTCTACCTGATCAATAATAAAAATGAGCATGGTGTACCACGAGATCCTAATTTCTGATCCCCTGTACACAGTTTACCCAGATCAGGAGATTTCAACAGGTGAAGTTGCAGATCCCATCCTCGTCGCCAAAAATGTCGTGGAAATTCAGTACTGAGAGAGACTTGGTCTTTTCTTCAAACAATCATCTTTATTTAATATTCATTAATTATTGCAATAATGAGACCATCAGCCCACCAGTCTTGACTGACTGTTAGGCTGAGAGTCTAGCCTTTACAGACGATGCACAGTTTTTATATAGCTGATACAAAGATTGCTTAGTCAGTCACTTCTAACCTTCCCATAAGCCATCTTGGTTATCTACACTCGATGGTCTTTTACTTTGTCTCATCTTCCTGGCATCTGGGCAACTCTCTATCTCGCGTCACACACACCACATATTGTCTATAGAATGCTAGCATTTAGGTTTTATGACCAACACAAGTCAATAGTCAGCTTCAAACTATCTCTAGTAGAATCCATGTCCTCAACACCCAGACTAGCTGCAGGGTGGTAGAGTGGAGATCATAAAACACAGCATTATCAGGACCAAAATATCTTACCATTCGTTAAGTCAATAATTGCTACATAGCCAACAAATCAGGTGTAAACAGAATTTTTCCCCCATGGGAGACAGGATGGAGGAGTGGGGTGGTGGAGGAGGAGGAAGGGACAGAGGAGAAGAGGAAGTTGGTGGTGGGGTGGTGGAGGAAGAGAAGCAGAAGAGGAAGAAAGGGGTGCTGAGGAGTTTTTATCTGCTCAAACAGGAAGTAATAAAGTAATAAAAGCCTAGTTTATTGGGTGGAAAAAGGATACAATAAAAAAAACTACCCTACTCTCACTCCTCTCACCCTACCCTCACCCTACTCTCACTCCTATCACCCTACCCTCACCATACTCTCACTCCTCTCACCCTACTCTCACTCCTCTTACCCTACCCTCACCCTATTCTCACTCCTCTCACCCTACTCTCACTCCTCTCACCCTACCCTCACCCTACTCTCACTGCTCTCACCCTACTCTCACTCCTCTCACCCTACCCTCACCCTACTCTCACTCCTCTCACCCTACCCTCACCCTACTCTCACTCCTCTCACCCTAACCTCACCCTACTCTCAGTCCTCTCACCCTACCCTCGACCTACTCTCACTCCTCTCACTCTACCCTCACCCTACTCTCACTCCTCTCACCCTACCCTCACCCTACTCTCACTCCTCTCACCCTACCCTCACCCTACTCTCACTGCTCTCACCCTACTTTCACTCCTCTCACCCTACTCTCACTCCTCTCACCCTACCCTCACCCTACTCTCACTCATCTCACACTAACCTCACCCTACTCTCACTCCTCTCACCCTACCCTCACCCTACTCTCACTCCTCTCACCCTACTCTCACCCTACTCTCACTCCTCTCACCATACGCTCACCCTACTCTCACTCCTCTCACCCTACTCTCACTCCTCTCACCCTACCCTCACCCTACTCTCACTCCTCTCACCCTACCCCCACCCTACTCTCACTCCTCTCACCCTACCCTCAACCTACTCTCACTCCTCTCACCCTACCCTCACCCTACTCTCACTCCTCTCACCCTACCCTCACCCTACTCTCATTCCTCTCATCCTCCTCTCACCCTACTCTCACTCCTCTCAACCTACCCTCACCCTACGCTCACTCCTCTCACCCTACTCTCACTCCTCTCACCCTACGCTCACCCTACTCTCACTCCTCTCACCCTACTCTCACTCCTATCACCCTACTCTCACTCCTCTTACCCCACCCTCACCCTACTCTCACTCCTCTCACCCTACTCTCACTCCTCTCACCCTAACCTAACCATACTCTCACTCCTCTCACCCTAGTCTCATTCCTCTCACCCTCCTCTCACCCTACTCTCACTCCTCTCACTCCTCACCCTCCTCTCACCCCTCTACGTTCTCCCTCCTGTCACCCTCTCCTCTCACCCCTCTTCTCCAATCTCCCCTGTCTTCCACCATCATGGTACATTTCAACCTGTATTTACCCTGTCTCCTCTCCCTATTGCCCATATACTCTATGTCACATGACATGTTGGTATTTAGAGGGCCAGTCTGCAAAACAGCGTTTTCTGGGTCCAATACTCAACACACATTGCTTGACTTCCTTTCTCTGCTCTCCTTTGTGTGTGTGGCTGTGTGCCTGTTCGTCTGGGTTTACCATTCATACCTGTAGTTATCTTAAACCTACATGTGAAAGAACTCCTAAGATCGTCCATAAAACCGAAAATGAAATCCCCTCTGTGCTTGTTCACACCCAGACAATTTCCTAGCCTCCCAGCTGTTCCAGCCTGACTCTAAGTCAGCATTGCCCCTGGGGAAAATGAAGAAGAAACCAGGCTGAATAGCTTTGCCTCCCTGGAAACAGACTTTCCTCAAATGTCATTAACGTCCAAACAGTGAGCTCCACTATCTCCCCTCAGTCCCCTGACCCCTATAAATACGGCATTTAAAAACAGCCCGTCCCGAATGGCACTACAAAGGGCCCTGGTCAAAGTAGTGCAACTATATAGAGAACAGGGTGCCATTTGGGCCGTCCCAAGCCTTTTCTTCCTCTCTCCCTGGACCTCTCTCCCAGGACCTCTCTCCCTGGACCTCTCTCCCTGGACCTCTATCCCTCGACCTCTCTCCCAGGACCTCGCTCCATGGACCTCTCTCCCCGGACCTCTCTCCCTGGACCTCTCTCCCCAGACCTCACTTCCTGGACCTCTCTCCCTGGACCTCTCTCCCTGGACCTCTCTAACCGGACCTCTCTCCCTGGACCTCTCTCCCTGGACCTCTCTCCCTGGAGTCTCTCTCCCTGGACCTCTCTCCCTGGACCTCTCTCCCTGGACCTCTCTCCCTGGACCTCTCTCCCTGGACCTCTCGCCCTGATGTCGCCACAAAAATGGATCTGTTGGCAAATCAAATTTACTAACCATACAAAATGAGAAAACTCAACACCGCTTTGCCGCTCAGGCCCTAAACAGGAGAGGGCCAATGCAATCTCACCTAATAAACACAATCTCAAGTTTATTTGGTGGAAAATATTGAAAATAAAATCTCAACGTGGCAAATCTTGTTCCCACCCTTTATCCTCATTCTCCTGGGAGGTTAATGCCTGCAGACAACTCCCATGGCTTTTCTGACCAAGTCACGTTGCAGTTTACAAATAGGAATGTGGCCTACTGAGCATAGGGACCAGGGAACGACTGGTTGTTAATTTTTCTCCAACTAGACACTTAACAGTCTCTCTTTCTCTCTCTCTCTCTCTCCCTACCCACCCCCTCCCTCTCTCTCTACCCCCTTCTCTCTCTTTATCTCACTCTCGCTCTCCCCCTTCTCTCTCTCGCTCGCTCACTCTATCTCCACACTTCTCTCTCTTTTTCTCCCACCCCCTCTCTCTCTCTCTCTCGCTATCTCTCCCCCTTCTCTATCTCCCTCTCTCCCCCTTTCTCTCCCCCCCACTTCCCTCTCTCTCCCCCAGTTAACTAATCTGGCTCTTTTATAAAAATGGGGTCCTTCCTTTCACGCCACTCACTCAGTGGGTTCTTCCACTTGGAAAGTCAATAGCAGCCTACCCTTCACAGCTGCTATGTGTCTACAGGGAGCTGGTTGAGTGACACTCATTGTTTAACTGTGAATATGCATTTCTCCCTAGCCTCAGGAGTGACTGGCGCATGCCAAATGAAGGACGTTCCTGTGATTGATGGTGCCTATTTATAACGTTGAGATCGGTACTGCAGGCATGCAAACCCTGACAAGACCACACACACACAAACGCGCACACAGACGCGCTCAGGGATGTGAGCACACATGCAGACACACACGCACACATGCACAGACACACACACACACACACACACACACACACACACACACACACACACACACACACACACACACACACACACACACACACACACACACACACGGAGCAAACAAAAGAGCTGAACTTATATCAGAAAAGAGACACTATTTTCTATTTTGATTAACACCATAGGCATTGGTAAGGGAAACATCATTTAGCTTTGGTTTGGTTTCGAAGAACACCAAGGTTAGATCATACACTGAATTAATAAAGCCTGCTATTGTGTTACACTGTAGCCAGCATTGTGTACCATTCAACTGAACCCTTACAATACTGGAAGACAATGGCTGTGGGAGTTTTTACTTTCAATAATATTGTGCTAAGTTTGCAGTACACGTAAAAGATGGCATGTCTTCTCACAGCCAAAGGGAGAATCTCTCCTCAGACACGGGGATGTAAGAGAATTGGAAGAGTACGGGCGGACGTGGCAGGGAGAACAAGGTAAAGGAATAGAGACAGGAAGCTTGGTATCTCCTGTTGCTGCGGATGTCGTTTGTGTGTCAGTACGCCAGTGAACCTCCTCCTCAATCCACCAGGAAGGACAGAGGATGAAACAGTCACACAATCCACCAGGAAGGACAGAGGATGAAACAGTCACACAATCCACCAGGAAGGACAGAGGATGAAACAGTCACACAATCCACCAGGAAGGACAGAGGATGAAACAGTCATACAATCCTACAGGAAGGACAGAAGATGAAACAGTCATACAATTCACAAGGAAGGACAGAGGATGAAACAGTCATACAATACACAAGGAAGGACAGAGGATGAAACAGTCATACAATCCACCAGGAAGGACAGAGGATGAAACAGTCATACAATCCACCAGGAAGGACAGAGGATGAAACAGTCACACAATTCACAAGCCGGTCAATGCATTAGAGTCTGAATATACCTTTCTGATTATTACAGTCTGATTATTACAGTCTGATTATTACAGTATGAATATACCTTTCTGATTATTACAGTCTGAATATACCTTTCTGATTATTACAGTCTGAATATACCTTTCTGATTATTACAGTCTGAATATACCTTTCGGATTATTACAGTCTGAATATACCTTTCTGATTATTACAGTCTGAATATACCTTTCTGATTATTACAGTCTGAATATACCTTTCTGATTATTACAGTCTGATTATTACAGTCTGAATATACCTTTCTGATTATTACAGTCTGAATATACCTTTCGGATTATTACAGTCTGAATATACCTTTCTGATTATTACAGTCTGAATATACCTTTCTGATTATTACAGTCTGAATATACCTTTCTGATTATTACAGTCTGATTATTACAGTCTGAATATACCTTTCTGATTATTACAGTCTGAATATACCTTTCTGATTATTACAGTCTGAATATACCTTTCTGATTATTACAGTCTGAATATACCTTTCTGATTATTACAGTCTGAATATACCTTTCTGATTATTACAGTCTGATTATTACAGTCTGAATATACCTTTCTGATTATTACAGTCTGAATATACCTTTCGGATTATTACAGTCTGATTATTACAGTATGAATATACCTTTCTGATTATTACAGTCTGAATATACCTTTCTGATTATTACAGTCTGAATATACCTTTCGGATTATTACAGTCTGAATATACCTTTCTGATTATTACAGTCTGATTATTACAGTCTGAATATACCTTTCTGATTATTACAGTCTGAATATACCTTTCTGATTATTACAGTCTGATTATTACAGTCTGAATATACCTTTCTGATTATTACAGTCTGATTATTACAGTATGAATATACCTTTCGGATTATTACAGTCTGAATATTACATTATGAATATTACAGTATATTATTACAGTATGATTATTACATTATACTATAACAGTATATTATTACAGAATGATTATTACAGTCTGAATATTACAGTATGACTATAACAGCATACTATAACAGTATATTATTACAGTATGAATATTACATTATGACTATACCAGCATATTATTACAGTATATTATTACAGTATATTATTACAGTCTGATTATTACAGTATGAATATACCTTTCTGATTATTACAGTCTGATTATTACAGTCTGAATATACCTTTCTGATTATTACAGTCTGATTATTACAGTCTGATTATTACAGTATGAATATACCTTTCTGATTATTACAGTCTGAATATACCTTTCTGATTATTACAGTCTGAATATACCTTTCTGATTATTACAGTCTGATTATTACAGTCTGAATATACCTTTCTGATTATTACAGTCTGATTATTACAGTCTGAATATACCTTTCTGATTATTACAGTCTGAATATACCTTTCTGATTATTACAGTCTGATTATTACAGTATGAATATACCTTTCTGATTATTACAGTCTGAATATACCTTTCTGATTATTACAGTCTGATTATTACAGTCTGAATATACCTTTCTGATTATTACAGTCTGAATATACCTTTCTGATTATTACAGTCTGATTATTACAGTCTGATTATTACAGTCTGAATATACCTTTCTGATTATTACAGTCTGATTATTACAGTCTGAATATACCTTTCGGATTATTACAGTCTGAATATACCTTTCTGATTATTACAGTCTGATTATTACAGTCTGATTATTACAGTATGAATATACCTTTCTGATTATTACAGTCTGAATATACCTTTCTGATTATTACAGTCTGAATATACCTTTCTGATTATTACAGTCTGAATATACCTTTCGGATTATTACAGTCTGAATATACCTTTCTGATTATTACAGTCTGAATATACCTTTCGGATTATTACAGTCTGAATATACCTTTCTGATTATTACAGTCTGATTATTACAGTCTGAATATACCTTTCTGATTATTACAGTCTGAATATACCTTTCTGATTATTACAGTCTGAATATACCTTTCTGATTATTACAGTCTGAATATACCTTTCTGATTATTACAGTCTGAATATACCTTTCTGATTATTACAGTCTGATTATTACAGTCTGAATATACCTTTCTGATTATTACAGTCTGAATATACCTTTCGGATTATTACAGTCTGAATATACCTTTCTGATTATTACAGTCTGAATATACCTTTCTGATTATTACAGTCTGAATATACCTTTCTGATTATTACAGTCTGATTATTACAGTCTGAATATACCTTTCTGATTATTACAGTCTGATTATTACAGTCTGAATATACCTTTCTGATTATTACAGTCTGAATATACCTTTCTGATTATTACAGTCTGAATATACCTTTCTGATTATTACAGTCTGATTATTACAGTATGAATATACCTTTCTGATTATTACAGTCTGAATATACCTTTCTGATTATTACAGTCTGATTATTACAGTATGAATATACCTTTCTGATTATTACAGTCTGAATATACCTTTCTGATTATTACAGTCTGAATATACCTTTCTGATTATTACAGTCTGATTATTACAGTATGAATATACCTTTCTGATTATTACAGTCTGAATATTACAGTATGAATATACCTTTCGGATTATTACAGTCTGAATATTACATTATGACTATACCAGTATATTATTACAGTATATTATTACAGTATATTATTACAGTATGATTATTACATTATACTATAACAGTATATTATTACAGAATGATTATTACAGTCTGAATATTACAGTATGACTATAACAGCATACTATAACAGTATATTATTACAGTATGAATATTACATTATGACTATACCAGCATATTATTACAGTATATTATTACAGTATATTATTACAGTATGATTATTACAGTCTGAATATCACATTATGACTATACCAGTATATTATTACAGTATATTACTACAGTATATATTTACAGTATGCTCTTTCTGTTCCTAGTTATAAGTGATATAACTTTAATTTGACCCTGCTAGTGTGTGAGGTTTTCCTTATTTGCCAGGCTCCACTTGACAATAGGAGTCTGAAGTCAGGGCATAGAAATGAAAGCTCCAAGCACACATCAAACTTTAAGAGCCATACTAAAGCCAAGGCAGGCAGACAGACAGGCAAGCAGGCCGGCAGGCAGGCAGACAGACAGACAGACAGACAGACAGACAGACAGACAGACAGACAGACAGACAGGCATGCAGACAGACAGACAGGCAGACAGGCAGACAGGCAGGCAGGCATACAGGCAGACAGGCAGACAGGCAGGCACACAGACAGGCAGACAGGCAGGCAGGCAGGCAGAGACAGGCAGACAGGCAGACAGGCAGACAGACAGGCAGACAGGCATGCAGACAAACAGACAGACAGACAGACAGGCAGACAGGCAGACAGGCAGACAGGCAGGCAGGCAGGCATACAGGCAGACAGGCAGGCACACAGACAGGCAGACAGGCAGGCAGGCAGGCAGAGACAGGCAGACAGGCAGACAGGCAGACAGACAGGCAGACAGGCAGACAGGCATGCAGAAAAACAGACAGACAGACAGACAGACAGACAGGTAGGCAGGCAGGCAGACAGACAGACAGACAGACAGACAGGCAGGCAGACAGACAGGCAGGCAGACAGGCAGACAGGCAGGCAGGCAGGCAGGCAGACAGGCAGGCAGGCAGGCAGGCAGGCAGACAGGCAGACAGGCAGACAGGCAGGCAGACAGGCATGCGTTGATCTCCGTTCCATCCATGTCTGTGCCTGCAGGCATGGCTGTATTTTTATCTGTCTTTTTGTCTGCCCGCCCGTCCGTTCGTCCACCCGCCCGCCCGCCCGCCCGCCTATCTGCCTGTCTGTCTCGCTCGCCATCCATCACTCTCTAAGTCACCCCTTTACGCCTGGCTAACGAGCTGCAAGAAACAGGCGTTGCTTCCTTCTAACCATCACAAAAGAAGCCCTACAGGCAACGAAGGCTCCAGCACAGATCTGTACATAGCCGTATTGGAGCCATCTCATTATAAATCCCATAGACCCGTCTAGCAGGGAAATTAATGAGGAAGTGGGTTGCAGGTTCTTTCAACTAGGTGGTAGGTAGGGATATGATGATGTATAGGGGGTCCATCACGTGTCACTGAGATACAGCATATTATTTGAATGTGTATTGTCATGACGTTGGCCTGGGGGTAGGTTTATGACAGTCATAAATACATTTTTTGTAACGACGTTCTTCGTTTGTCGAAAGAGAGTCGGACCGAAATGCAGCGTGTTGGTTACTCATGTTTATTAATTGAACAAACGACGATACATGAAAAAACAAAAACGACAAACAGAACGTGAAAAACCTATACAGCCTGTCTTGTGAACACTAACACAGGCTGTATATATTTATTTCACGTTCCGTTTGTCGTTTTTGTTTTTTCATGTATCGTCGTTTGTTCAATTAATAAACATGAGTAACCAACACGCTGCATTTTGGTCCGACTCTCTTTCGACAAACGAAGAACGTCGTTACAGAATCACCCACCACACACGGACCGAGCAGCGTGTCAACAGGCAGGAGCAGCCCAAAAAGGAACTGGACGGAAAAGGACCCTGGGCTCAGCCTGGTGAATATCGCTGCCCCAAGGAGGAACTAGAAGCGGCTAAAGCAGAGAGGCGCTGGTATGAGGAGGCAGCACGGCGACGTGGATGGAAGCCCGGGAATCAGCCCCAAAAAATTCTTGGGGGGAGGCTATCAGGGAGTATGGCTGCGCCAGGTAGGAGACCTGTGCAAACTCCCTGTGCTTACCGGGGGGCTAGAGAGACCGGGCAGGCACCGTGTTATGCAGTAGTGCGCACGGTGTCCCCAGTGCGGGTGCATAGCCCGGTGCGGTATATTTCAGCTCCGCGTATCGGCCGGGCTAGATTGAGCGTCGAGCCAAATGCCATGAAGCCGGCTCTACGCATCTGGTCCCCAGTGCGTCTCCTTGGGCCGGCTTACATGGCACCAGCCTTGCGCTCGGTGTCTCCGGTTCGCCTACATAGCCCAGTGCGGGCTATTCCACCTCGCAGCACTGGCAGGGCAACCGAGAGTATTCAACCAGGTAAGGTTGGGCAGGCTCGGTGCTCAAGAGCTCCAGTGCGCCTGCACGGTCCTGTGCGTGTCCTCGGCCCAATACCACCAGTGCCAGCACCACGCATCAGGCCTACAGGGCGCCTCGCCTCTCCTGCCCTGTCGGAGCCTTTCTCCTCTCCAGCGCTGCCGGAGCCTCCTGACTGTTCGGAGCAGCCTGAGCTGCTAGTCTGCATGGAGCAGCTAGAGCTGCCAGTCTGCAAGGAGCTGCCAGTCTGCATGGAGCAGCCAGAGCTGCCAGTCTGCATGGGGCAGCCAGAGCTGTCAGTCTGCTTGGAGCAGCCAGAGCTGCCAGTCTGCATGGAGCAGCCAGAGCAGCCAGCCTGCATGGAGCAGCTAGAGCTGCCAGTCTGCATGGGGCAGCCAGAGCTGCCAGTCGGCAAGGAGCAGTCAAAGCTGTTAGTCTGCATGGAACAGTCAGAGCTGTCAGTCTGCAAGAAGCCGCCAGAGCCGTCAATCTGCATGGAGCAGCCAGAGCCACCAGTCAGCATGGAGCAGCCAGAGCCGCCAGTCAGCATGGAGCAGTCAGAGCCGCCAGTCAGCATGGAGCAGCCAGAGCCGCCAGTCAGCATGAAGCAGCCAGAGCCGTCAGTCAGCCAGACTCTTCCAGATCTGCCAGTCAGCCAGACTCTTCCAGATCTGCCAGTCAGCCAGACTCTTCCAGATCTGCCAGTCAGCCAGACTCTTCCAGATCTGCCAGTCAGCCAGACTCTTCCAGATCTGCCAGTCAGCCAGACTCTTCCAGATCTGCCAGACAGCCAGACTCTTCCAGATCTGCCAGTCAGCCAGACTCTTCCAGATCTGCCAGTCAGCCAGACTCTTCCAGATCTGCCAGTCAGCCAGACTCTTCCAGATCTGCCAGTCAGCCAGACTCTTCCAGATCTGCCAGTCAGCCAGACTCTTCCAGATCTGCCATTCAGCCAGACTCTTCCAGATCTGCCAGTCAGCCAGACTTTTCCAGATCTGCCAGTCAGCCAGACTCTTCCAGATCTGCTATTCAGCCAGACTCTTCCAGATCTGCCAGTCAGCCAGACTCTTCCAGATCTGCCAGTCAGCCAGACTCTTCCAGATCTGCCATTCAGCCAGACTCTTCCAGATCTGCCAGTCAGCCAGACTCTTCCAGATCTGCCATTCAGCCAGACTCTTCCAGATCTGCCAGTCAGCCAGACTTTTCCAGATCTGCCAGTCAGCCAGACTCTTCCAGATCTGCTATTCAGCCAGACTCGTCCAGATCTGCCAGTCAGCCAGACTCTTCCAGATCTGCCAGTCAGCCAGACTCTTCCAGATCTGCCATTCAGCCAGACTCTTCCAGATCTGCCATTCAGCCAGACTCTTCCAGATCTGCCAGTCAGCCAGACTCTTCCAGATCTGCCATTCAGCCAGACTCTTCCAGATCTGCCAGTCAGCCAGACTTTTCCAGATCTGCCAGTCAGCCAGACTCTTCCAGATCTGCCATTCAGCCAGACTCTTCCAGATCTGCTATTCAGCCAGACTCTTCCAGATCTGCCAGTCAACCAGACTCTTCCAGATCTGCCAGTCAACCAGACTCTTCCAGATCCGCCAGTCAGCCAGGATCCGCCAGTCAGCCAGGATCTGCCAGATCTGCTAGTCAGCCAGGATCCGCCAGTCGGCCAGGATCTGCCAGTCGGCCAGGATCCGCCAGTCAGCCAGGATCTGCCAGATCTGCTAGTCGGCCAGGATCTGCCAGTCAGCCAGGATCCGCCAGTCAGCCAGGATCTGCCAGATCTGATAGTCAGCCAGGATCTGCCGGATTCAACTGCCTGGCTGGGCTTCATCTCAGTACTGGGCTTCTTCTCAGTGCTGGGCTGCCTCTCAGTGCTGGGCTGCCCCTCAGTCCTGAGCTGCCCCTCAGTCCCGAGCTGCCCCTCAGTCCCGTGCTGCCCCTCAGTTCCGACCTGCCCCTCAGTCCCGAGCTGCCCCTCAGTCCCGAGCTGCCTCAGTCCCGAGCTGCCCCTCAGTCACGAGCTGCTCCTCTGTTCAGTGGGGTTCTGGGTGAGGACTATTCGGCCATAGTCGGCGGAGAGGGTAGATTATCCCAGGACGCGAAGGGGAGGAACTATGACATTTATGGAGTGGGGTCCACGTCCCGAGCCGGAACCGCCACCATGGACAGACGCCCACCCGGACCCTCCCTATGGTTTTGAGGTGCGTTCGGGAGTCCGCACCTTAGGGGGGGGTTCTGTCACGCCTTGGTCTTAGTATTTTGTGTTTTAGTTAATTAGTTGGTCAGGCCAGGGTGTGACATGGGTTTATTGTCTGTTGTAATTCTTAGTGGGGTTTTTTAGTTATTGGGATTGTAGCTGATTAGGGGTGTGTGTTACATAGGTTTGGCTGCCTGAGGCGGTTCTCAATCAGAGTCAGGTGATTCTCGTTGTCTCTGATTGGGAACCGTATTTAGGTAGCCTGGGTTTCACTTTATATTTTGTGGGTGATTGTTCCTGTCTCTGTGTTAGTGTTCACCAGACAGGCTGTATAGGTTGTTCACGTTACGTTTGTTGTTTTTGTTTTTTCATGTATCGTCGTTTGTTCAATTAATAAACATGAGTAACCAACACGCTGCATTTCGGTCCGACTTTCTTTCGACAAACGAAGAACGTCGTTACATTTTTCCCCCTTTTTCCTCTCTCTACCCTACTGAGGTTACATTTGCAAACCCATTGGTTAACATAGAGACTCTGGGAACATATCGGAAGGTGGGGGGAAATTAACTATATTCTGGTAAACCGACCAATTGGACATATGCGGTGGTACTTAATGAATATGAAGTCAGTTCGGTTGTCATCTGAGACATTCTCATCAATGATAAGATGAAATAAACTCTACAGTGGAAAGTCTACAGATCAGAGTTATCGGATTCACATGGAATTGTTGTTCAATTTAAATGTTTGAATATGAAATTATTTGTGATGGGATGAAATGTGATTTTAGCTTCTAAAATGTGAGATTTGTGTTTTCATAAGATAGGGCTGCTCAATCAGTGGCCCGCTCTGTGAAGGGACATGGGCTATAAAAATTTTCAAACACGCCCTCCTCTTCCTTTCTATATAAGCCCTTGACGACAATAGAATGTCCTGTTTCAACGATGTGAGGACAACGTTCCTATGTCATAATGGTTCAGATAATAACTACAGAACGAAGCCAACATCAGCGTAAGCTTTGGTTGCGAATGGTATGAACTTTGAACTCTTATTCACTACAGAAGTGATACCTCCTAGCCGTTGAGTTATCAACAGCAGATGCAACGAGGGTTGCACAGACAGAGTACCCCGTCTATCACACAACAACGTTACTACAACGTATCCAATTGACAACCAAAGACATTCTTCAAAGGACTCGTTTTGGCAACACGGCCTTCCATCTACCACCAACCTCCTGAAGCACAGCGCAGAGTAAATATTTATTGCATTTTCCTTTTCCAAATGGGCGGTAAAATTGTTAGCCAGGGTTCGTACAGATAACCAATAATTTACAACTTTCAGATAAGACTGAATTAAGGTGATGATTAATATTGACTGCTATTGATGTAAAATATTACTAGGTCTTTAAGAGTTTATTCAGAAGATAACAGCTCTATAAATATAATTTTGTGGTGCCCCGACTCTCTCATTAATTACATTTACAAGCTCAATCAGATCATATTAATTACGGAGAAATTATCTTATAGAATAGCATGTCATATCACTTAATCCGGCATAGCCAATGACACGACAGTATTGTGGTGATGTAAAATGAACCTGCTCTATGCTAGGCATGTTTAGTGGGGTTCCTTGTAATGTGCAAATCAAATCAATCTTTATTTAAAGTCCATTTAAAATCGCAACACACTTTACAGTAAAAAAACAAATGAAGTAGAAAAAAGAAAAACAAGCAGGAAGAATAAAGTGGATTAATTAAAGCAGCAATAACATTCAAATAAAAAATAAAGGGAAATTGTTGAGGAAAAAGATATGGAACAGTAAAATTAATTTATTATTACTTTATTTAAAAAGTTTAAGTTTTATTTATATAGGCAAGTCAGTTAAGAACAAATTCTTATTTACAATGACGTTCTACCCCGGCCAAACCAGGATGATGCTGGGCCAATTGTGTGCCGCCCTACGGGACTCCCAATCACGGGCAGATGTGATGCAGCCTGGATTGAAACGAGAGACTGCAGTGATGCCTCTTGCACTGAGCTGCAGTGTCTTAGACCGCTGCGCCCCTCGGGAGCCCCAAACTGATCCTCTTATATCTCTGTCGGTGCCAAGGACATCAGAAGAAGACCTCTGAGAGGTGAAGGAAATGAGTTTCATTTGATTCAGTGGTTTCATCAGACCCTGGGATATGAGTGTCATCACAGACCCTCAAGATGAGCATTAGGGAAGGTGACACCATCTCCAAGGTTACACCGAACAGCAGAGGAACACTGATGGTTGTTATCCCAAGTGGCCATGGTGGTGGTGGTGGGGGTAGGGGTGGTGGTCAGAGTCATGGTGGTGAGGGTAGGGGTGGTGAGGGTGGTGGTGGCGGTGGGTGTAGGAGCGGTGGTGGGGGTAGGGGCAGAGGTGTGGGTAGGTGTGGCGGTGGGTATAGGGGTGGCGGTGGGGTGGGTGTAGGGGTGGCGGTCGGGGTGGTGTTAGGTAGGGTGTGGTTGTTGTGACTATGGTTTTTAATTCCAGTAGGCAGGCAGGCATGAGTGTAAGGTGATAGTGGTGTGTGTGTGTGTGTGTGTGTGTGTGTGTGTGTGTGTGTGTGTGTGTGTGTGTGTGTGTGTGTGTGTGTGTGTGTGTGTGTGTGTGTGTGTGTGTGTGTGTGTGTGTGTGTTAGCGTGGAGGATCGCGGACACGCTTAGTCGAGTCTGTTGAATGTAAATTAACCACTGACTGCAGTGCTGGTCTGGCTTTCCTCCAACATTTTTCCCCACCTGGGATCCCTCCCTCCCTCCCTCCATGCCTCCTTCTCTCCCCCATTCGTCTCTATACAGGAACACAAGTGCTTCTGTCTCTTGAGCTACTTTGCTCTACCGCCGCCTGTGAGCCTAGCTCCCACTTTCCACACCTCAGTTGCCACGGTATTTGCTGTGGCTGCGTCTCTATTTTCAGAATGAGCAGCAGAGGAGTTTAGACTGGCTGAACAAACTATACCAGTGACTAACCATGCATGATTATTTCAACTATACTGTTTATTTAATTTCTGCGCTACTGTAATCTATGAGAGCAGCCAAGGCTTCATTACTGATTATATACACGGAGTATACCAACTTTAAGGACACCTTCCTAATATTGAGTTGCATGGACTTTACAAGGTGTGGAAAGCGTTCCACAGGGATGCTGGTCCATGTTGACTCCAATGCTTCCCACAGTTGTGTCAAGTCGTCTGGATGTCCATTAGATGGTGGACCATTCTTGATACATACGGGACACTGTTGAGCCTGAAAAACCCGGCAGAGTTGTAGTTCAACCTGGTCACCCGTGATACAAGTCAGTATTCGACGTCCATCCATGTCTGAGGACGTCGGGAGATGGAAAGGTTACATGTTCAAATCCAGCAATAGAAAGTTTAGTTTAAGCCTATCCCAAACCTTAACCCTTACGTTAACCATTCAGAGTTAATGTCTAACCTTAAGATTTTAACATTAATGCCTAAACGTAACCCTAACCTTAAAAATACGGTGTTAATATCTCAACTTAACCTTAAACTTCCATATTTACATTTGAGAAACATAGATGTCTGACGTGAAACTGTGAGAGCTAGTTGGTTCTTGACAGAAACCGATGCGCCTGGCACCTACTACAATATCCCGTTCAAAGGCACTTAAATCGTTTGTCTTGCCCATTCACCCTCTGAATGGCACACATCAGAATCCATGTCTCAAAAATAAAATATCATCTACATGATTGAAGTGGATTTAACAGGTGAAATCTATAAGGGATCATAGTTTCACCTGGATTCACCTGGTCAGTCGATGTCATGGAAAGAGCAGGTGTCCTTAATGGTTGTATACTCAGTGTACATAGCTAACTTTACATACTATAGCTTACTAATAGAAGGAAATGTGATATTAACATGATATGAGGATGAGGAAGAGAAGGAAGAGGAGGAGGAGGAAGAAGAGAGGGAGGATGAGGAGGTAGAGGAGGAGGAGGAAGAAGAGTAGGAGAAGGATGATGATAATGACGATGATAATGATGATGATGAGTATGACCTTTCCTCACACAGGAAGTGGAGCAGGTCCTAAAAGAGGCACTTGTCATCTCCCGTCTAGACTACTGCAACTCTCTGTTGGCTGGGCACCCCGCTTGTGCCCTCAAACCCCTACAACTTATGCAAAATGCCACAGCCTGCCAGGTGTTCAACCTTCCTAAATTCTCCCATGTCACCCTGCTCCTCCGCACACTCCACTGGCTTCCAGTCGATGCTTGCATTATCTCCAAGGACCTGGTGCTTGCCTACAGAGAAGCAAGGGGAACAGCACCTACTAACCTTCAGGCTCAAACCCTACATCCCATCCCGAGCACAGCGTTCTGCCACCTTTGGTCTCTTGGACCTCCCACGCCTACGGGAGGGCAGCTCCTCTGGTCTCATGGCTATTCCACCCCTACGGGAGGGCAGCTCCTCTGGTCTCATGGCTATTCCACCCCTACGGGAGGGCAGCTCCTCTGGTCTCATGGCTCTTACACCCCTACAGGAGGGCAGCTCCTCTGGTCTCATGACTCTTCCACCCCTACGGGAGGGCAGCTCCTCTGGTCTCATGGCTCTTCCACCCCTACGGGAGGGCAGCTCCTCTGGTCTCATGGCTCTTCCACCCCTACGGGAGGGCAGCTCCTCTGGTCTCATGACTCTTCCACCCCTACGGGAGGGCAGCTCCTCTGGTCTCATGGCTCTTCCACCCATACGGGAGGGCAGCTCCTCTGGTCTCTTGGACCTCCCACCCCTACAGGAGGGCAGCTCCTCTGGTCTCATGGCTCTTACACCCCTACAGGAGGGCAGCTCCTCTGGTCTCTTGGACCTCCCACCCCTACAGGAGGGCAGCTCCTCTGGTCTCATGGCTCTTACACCCCTATAGGAGGGCAGCTCCTCTGGTCTCTTGGACCTCCCACCCCTACAGGAGGGCAGCTCCTCTGGTCTCATGGCTCTTACACCCCTACAGGAGGGCAGCTCCTCTGGTCTCTTGGACCTCCCACCCCTACAGGAGGGCAGCTCCTCTGGTCTCATGGCTCTTACACCCCTACAGGAGGGCAGCTCCTCTGGTCTCATGACTCTTACACCCCTACGGGAGGGAAGCTCCTCTGGTCTCATGGACCTCCCACCGCTACAGGAGGGCAGCTCCTCTGGTCTCTTTGACCTCCCACCCCTACAGGAGGGCAGCTCCTCTGGTCTCTTTGACCTCCCACCCCTACAGGAGGGCAGCTCCTCTGGTCTCTTGGCCCTCCCACCCCTACAGGAGGGCAGCTCCTCTGGTCTCTTGGCCCTCCCACCCCTACAGGAGGGCAGCTCCTCTGGTCTCTTGGCCCTCCCACCCCTACAGGAGGGCAGCTCCTCTGGTCTCTTGGACCTCCCACCCCTACAGGAGGGCAGCTCCTCTGGTCTCTTGGACCTCCCACCCCTACAGGAGGGCAGCTCCTCTGGTCTCTTGGCCCTCCCACTCCTACGGGAGGGCAGCTCCTCTGGTCTCTTGGACCTCCCACTCCTACGGGAGGGCAGCTCCTCTGGTCTCTTGGACCTCCCACCCCTACAGGAGGGCATCTCCTCTGGTCTCATGGCTCTTCCACCCCTACAGGAGGGCAGCTCCTCTGGTCTCTTGGACCTCCCACCCCTACAGGAGGGCAGCTCCTCTGGTCTCTTGGAACTCCCACCCCTACAGGAGGGCAGCTCCTCTGGTCTCTTGGACCTCCCACCCCTACAGGAGGGCAGCTCCTCTGGTTTCATGGCTCTCCCACCCCTACAGGAGGGCAGCTCCTCTGGTCTCTTGGAACTCCCACCCCTACAGGAGGGCAGCTCCTCTGGTCTCTTGGACCTCCCACCCCTACAGGAGGGCAGCTCCTCTGGTTTCATGGCTCTCCCACCCCTACAGGAGGGCAGCTCCTCTGGTCTCTTGGAACTCCCACCCCTACAGGAGGGTAGCTCCTCTGGTCTCTTGGACCTCCCACCCCTACAGGAGGGCAGCTCCTCTGGTCTCTTGGACCTCCCACCCCTACAGGAGGGTAGCTCCTCTGGTCTCATGGCTCTCCCACCCCTACAGGAGGGCAGCTCCTCTGGTCTCTTGGACCTCCCACCCCTACAGGAGGGCATCTCCTCTGGTCTCATGGCTCTTCCACCCCTACAGGAGGGCAGCTCCTCTGGTCTCTTGGACCTCCCACCCCTACAGGAGGGCAGCTCCTCTGGTCTCTTGGAACTCCCACCCCTACAGGAGGGCAGCTCCTCTGGTCTCTTGGACCTCCCACCCCTACAGGAGGGCAGCTCCTCTGGTTTCATGGCTCTCCCACCCCTACAGGAGGGCAGCTCCTCTGGTCTCTTGGAACTCCCACCCCTACAGGAGGGCAGCTCCTCTGGTCTCTTGGACCTCCCACCCCTACAGGAGGGCAGCTCCTCTGGTTTCATGGCTCTCCCACCCCTACAGGAGGGCAGCTCCTCTGGTCTCTTGGAACTCCCACCCCTACAGGAGGGTAGCTCCTCTGGTCTCTTGGACCTCCCACCCCTACAGGAGGGCAGCTCCTCTGGTCTCTTGGACCTCCCACCCCTACAGGAGGGTAGCTCCTCTGGTCTCATGGCTCTCCCACCCCTACAGGAGGGCAGCTCCTCTGGTCTCTTGGACCTCCCACCCCTACAGGAGGGCAGCTCCTCTGGTCTCTTGGACCTCCCACCCCTACAGGAGGGCAGCTCCTCTGGTCTCTTGGACCTCCCACCCCTACAGGAGGGCAGCTCCTCTGGTCTCTTGGACCTCCCACCCCTACAGGAGGGCAGCTCCTCTGGTCTCTTGGCCCTCCCACCCCTACAGGAGGGCAGCTCCTCTGGTCTCTTGGACCTCCCACCCCTACAGGAGGGCAGCTCCTCTGGTCTCTTGGCCCTCCCACCCCTACAGGAGGGCAGCTCCTCTGGTCTCTTGGACCTCCCACCCCTACAGGAGGGCAGCTCCTCTGGTCTCTTGGCCCTCCCACCCCTACAGGAGGGCAGCTCCTCTGGTCTCTTGGCCCTCCCACCCCTACAGGAGGGCAGCTCCTCTGGTCTCTTGGACCTCCCACCCCTACAGGAGGGCAGCTCCCACTCAGCCATTCCACGCGCTTCTCTGTCCTGGCACCCTAATGGTGGAACAAACTGTGATGTAACATTTCTGTGCTCTATGTTCATGCTTTTCTAATAACCAATTTATGTGTTCATGCAAGTGACTGATTGAATGAATCCTCACTATCAGTATCTGCAATTTGGCAGTGTGCCAGACCCTTGTTTTGAGAATGAAAGATATCTCAGTTTCAAGGTCTCAGCTTAGAGAGAAGAAGCCTTGTGAGGTATTGGTCTGTCAAATGCATGAACCAGTATTGGTCGGTCACATGAATTAAGCAACCCTTAATGATGAATTAATTATGAATGATGTATAAGCTAAATCATGCAAATATAACTTGTCTGCAGTATATAAGAGAACTAACAGGACTGCCCCGTTAGAGCTCCTGACAGACGTGTACTACAGTGCATCAAGGTTGTTGGAACCTCTCCAGGGTGCTTTTAATAAAATAATGATTCATTTAAGATTGACTTTGATTGTCCCTGTGTAGAATTTCCACGAAAAAACCCCTCCCTAAGTCAGGACAGTGGAGTCCCTGGATATTTTTTTAAATGTTTGTATTTTTGATTTCTTTGAAGAGTATCTTAAATAACTCGATGACCCCAACTCCCCCCGAGCCAGCACGTCTCTTTTCCCACTTGCACTGACTTTGATGATAAATACTTTGTTGAGGGAAAATGTACATGATACTGTATCATTATGATGTGTGGTTGTCTCACCGAGCGATCTTAAGATTTATGCACCAATTGTAAATCGCTCTGGATAAGAGTGTCTGCTAAATGAATAAGATGTAAATGTAATTCATTATACTCCTTACAACCCCCCGCTCCCTCCCTACCCTCACCCCCACCCCCACCCTCACCCCCACCGCATTTCAGATTAACAACATCCTGGTAACTAACTAGGTTCAACTTGAAAAGGCCAGGACATTGTTCGAGCATTCACGTCCAATCCTTGATATCTTGATTCTAGGTAACTAAGCCTCAGTCCCCCACAATCTTGCCTTCTCTAAATTAGAATCCAAACTAAATCCCGTGTACTCTGTGTTATTGCGAGACATCGGTCACATATCCCAAATGACACTCTAGTCCCTACATAGTGCACTACTTGTGGCCAAAATAGGCACTAAATAGGGAATAGGCTGCCATTTGGGATGTAGCCTCTGTGTCACCGCATTGCCCATCTGCACCATCCACCTATCCCTCAAAAGTAATCTGCAGCTTGTTGAAAGACCCACAGTGACTGTGTGTCCCAAATGGCACTCTATTCCCTACATATTACACTACATGTGACCAGGGCCCCATGGGGAACTATGTAGGGAACAGGGTGCAGTTTGGGAAGCAGTCCCTGTTAGTCCCCAAATGAGAACCATCCTTCCAACACTCAGGAAGGGGCCTCTGGCTGCAGAACTGCCAAAGCTATTACAGAAAACATGCACTGAACTTATTTTTTGGGGGCAAATACAATTAGTTCAGTGATTATAAATATCAGGAACATAAATCTGAACACAGAGGAAATGGGGGCAGTGTTAGGTAAGCACATATCAGTGCTACTTGGGTTTTAGGAAGGAAGCCACAGGGTATAGGGGTAAATTGGGACGGGGATGGGATGGGACGGGGAGGAAGTGGAATTAGCCAGAACATTCCATGTGGAAATAAACTGTTACAACTCTCAGCGGTAGAAATTCAATACCAGAAACATTCTGTTTATCAAACCTGAAATACACGGGTTTGAACATTAACAGAAAGTGTTAATCCCTGATCTGTGTCACCTGTCTTTGTGCTTGTCTCCACCCCCCTCCAGGTGTCGCCCATCTTCCCCATTATCCCCTGTGTATTTATACCTGTGTTCTCTCTGTGTCTGTTGCCAGTTCGTCTTGTCTCGTCACGCCTACCAGCATGTTTTTCTAGTCTCTGTTTTCTGCCTGCCCTGAAACTGCGCCCGCCTGCCTGCCCATTCAGCCTGCCTGCCCTGAAACTGCGCCCGCCTGCCTGACCATTCAGCCTGCCTGCCCTGAAACTGCGCCCGCCTGCCTGACCATTCAGCCTGCCTGCCCTGAAACTGCGCCCGCCTGCCTGCCCATTCAGCCTGCCTGCCTGCCCTGAAACTGCGCCCGCCTGCCTGCCCATTCAGCCTGCCTGCCTGCCCTGAAACTGCGCCCGCCTGCCTGCCCATTCAGCCTGCCTGCCTGCCCTGAAACTGCGCCCGCCTGCCTGCCCATTCAGCCTGCCTGCCTGCCCTGAAACTGCGCCCGCCTGCCTGACCATTCAGCCTGCCTGCCCCCCTGTACCTTTCGGACTCTGACCTGGTTAATTGACCTGCCTATTGCCTGCTCCTTGTATTTTAATAAATATCAGAGACTCAAACCACCTGCCTCCTGTGTCTGCATCTGGGTCTCACCATAGAAATGTTTTTGTTTTTCAATTGTTTTCATTTCAGTAGGAATACAAATGTGTAAGTACAAATATTGATAATTGTATTTTTCTACAGCAATTACAATGTCGTATAAGCCCATTTTATTTTACCTTTATTTAACTACATATATATATATATACATACATATATACAAGAAACAGCGGGAAGACTGATGGACGGGATGAATGAAAATAATGGTATTCATTCTAGATTTTTGAACCCTTTTTGATTGCCATATATGTGTTTGTAAAGTGCTACGGCACATTATTTATGAATAAGGATATTAGTTATATGAATAGAAAAAGAAAAGGATTTTCAGATGTACAGTGTCTGTGAAAGGATTCACCACCTTTGGCATTTGTCCTATTTTGTTGCCTTACAACCTGGAATTAAAAATGATTTATTAGGGGGTTTATATCATTTCATTTACACAACATGCCTATCACATTGAAGATGCAAAATATATTTTTCTGTTGAAACAAACAAAACATGCTCAATTGGATTGAGGTCTGGGCTTTGACTAGGCCATTCCAAGACATTTAAATGTTTGCTCTTAATCCACTTGAGTGTTGCTTTAGCAGTATGCTCAGTATGCTTATGTCCTGCTGGAAGTTGAACCTCCTCTGAAACAAGTTTCCCTCAAGAATTTCGCTGTATTTAGCGCCATCCATCATTCCTTCAATTCTGACCAGCTTCCCAGTCCCTGCCGATGAAAAATGGTGCTGCCACGACCATGCTTCACTGTGGGGATGGTATTCTCGGGGTGATGAGAGGTACTTGGTTTGCGCCAGACATAACATTTTCCTTGATGGCCAGAAAGCTCAATTTTTGTCTCATCTGACCAGAGTACCTTCTTCAATATGTTTGGGGAGTCTCCCACATGCCTTTTGGTAAACACCAAATGTGTTTGCTTATTTTTTTCTTTAAGCAACAGATTTTTTCTGGCCACTCTTCTGTAAAGCCCAGCTCTGTGAATTGTACGTCTTAAAGTTGTCCTATGGACAGATACTCC